>NC_136633.1:27752175-28189984 GCF_933228915.1 Telmatherina bonti
TTCTAATGTTTTGATGTCTCTGTAGAGCACTTTGAATCACCCTGTTGTTGAATTGCCTCGCCTACACACACTCACACACACAGATATAAACACTGAACAGATGGTTTCAACTCCAGACCTCTGCTGAAAGACGTTTTCCCAAACTGAACATGTTAACTGATCAGCGCCGCTGTATGGACATGATCCCAAACCACCTGATTCAATGCTTACCTAAAGCTGCCGAAGAGTTTTCCAAACCAGGTCTGTAGAGGCATCATGAGCACAATGACGGCCACGCCGGTCAGACACGAGGGCCCGAGCTCGTACCAGAGGAAGACGACGATGACTATTGCTTGAAGCGGTCCGACCCACAGGTAGTGCAGGTTGAGTGTAATCTACAGAAAACCATTAAAGATGAAGACACGACCGGACTGGAAGGACCAACAGATCAGTACACTGACTGAACCAATGAGCCAACAGCAACGTCTCAGATGATTACACCCATTAAATATCGATAGGGTAAGAATTCCCAAGTCGAGTTTATGTCTCTTTTATCTGATCATAATCATGATGCGAATCAGAACTTCAGTAAACATCTGATCATTTAGTATCGTCTCACACGGTATCACAATGTGGACTGACTGGACACATCCCAAACACATGACAAAGTAGAGATGTCTGATATTAGCGGCTGGTATTGGCATAAAATGTCTTATTGGAAATGATCAGCACCAGTTTTTACTTGTTTTTCTTCTTCTTTTGGGGGAGGGACTTCGCACATGTTGGTATTGATTGGTATCAGTATTGGACATTAAGATTTGGACAAAATAGATTCATCAATATCTGAAAAAAAAAAAAAAAACAAAAAAAAAAAAAATAAAAAAACGTCAATTTTGAACATCACTAGTTAAAAGATTGAACCATCAATCTGGGGTTGGGCTTATGATCTGTGTTGTGTAACTTTGCAACCTTTCACATGAATTGAACAGTAATAATAACTTAGACAACAGAACTGTCATGCAGCTACAGTGGCTACGGAGTTTCCTTCTTTTAAATCAAATAATCTTACTTTTTTCTCATGGGTCGGGTCTTTAGGTTTCATTTGAGACAGTGGCCCTCGGGGACAAAGTTCTCTGGCATATAATTTTGTTGGACAGCATGAGATTGGCTTTGAGAAATACTTTGAGGAACTCTGAGGTGAGGTGAGGTGTTCCAGGCACGTCCCTCTGGGAGGAGACCCCGGGGAAGACCCAGGACACGCTGGAGGGATTATATCTCTCGGCTGGCCTGGGAACGCCTCGGGATCCCCCCCGCAGAGTTGGAAAAACTTTTTTGTATATTTGAAGTTTATCACTATGTAACATGGTAAAATGACTGTAGTGTAAAAGGTGTCCACCAGGGGGCAGATACAGGAATCCGATTACGTTCAACAGGATTTTAGGAATATTTGTACCATGAAGTGATGCTGAAGGTCTCAGCTTTTCTTTGTTTTTGTTTGTAATGTTTCAGGGCTTGTCCGGCATGTAGAAGTTAATGTTATTCATCTCTGTTCGAATCACTTTTTGATCAGTTTTAGCTCATTGATTAGTTGTTTCTGTTTGATGGATATTGCTTTCCTTAGTTTTCCATCTTTCCTAACACCAGGGAGACTAACATGGGATGATGAGAAAACTAGACCTGAAAAAGGTTTCTTTAGAAGTGTTTTTGCTTTTTAATATTTTATGTTCCAGTCAAATAAACTAATAAAAAGAAATGCACAGTAACAAAGGGTTTCAAAAAAATTTGCTTTCAAATGAAGCTTAAAACCTCAAACATTCTTTAACCTCTTCAAAGTGCGATTATTGTAATGCCATTTCAGCAGGTTGTCCAAAGACTTCAGGTAATTCTGGGCTTTTTTTTTGTCCTTTTAAGTGATTTTTGCCACCATTTTGTTTAGTATATAATGTGGGACAATTTTCTTACCTTCGCCGAGGAGGTAATATTTTTACCGGCGTTTATTTGTTTCTTTTTAAATTAACTCAAAAAGTTATGGACGGATTTTCATGAAGTTTTTAGAACTTGTTGGAAATGTGAAAAGGACTGATTTAGTTTTGGTGTCGATCCGTATCACCATTCTGATGGAGGTTTGCGCTCTCTGATTATTTTTCTAGTTTTCAGTAGATTCTTTCTCTTGAAGAATCTTCACAATTAACTTGATTTTACTTTAATGAAACAAATTAACGTCACTTTCATATCATGAGAAAGTCATCTCCCAAAAACTGCTCTAATATTACAGATTTATTCATTTAATAATTATCAAATCACTACATCAACTTCAGTCTTAAATAAAAAAAAAAAAAAAGCAAAATATGTAATTATTCAGATTATTTTTACCCTTAAGTACCAAACATAAACAGTTATTTCTCATGTCATGCTTGTTAAACTTCGGAATTAATTTAAAGGGCAAAATCAGAGTTTTAATACAATTTTAGTAGATTTAAGATTCCCAGCTTCCAAACTTTTTTTTTTTTTAAATAAAAAATGACTCACTTTTTTGTTTTTTTCTCTTTTTAAAAAAACAACAAAAAAAAACAACAGACATTATCAGCAACTGTGCGACGATTATTCTATTTATGATTATTTATCTTGAGAAAAAGAAAAGTGTCTTCTCATGATAATGACATATTATTCCTTTATCACAAGAAAATGGTGTTAAAAGAAATTTGAGTTGGCCGCTCTCTGCTTCCGTAGAGTCATGTAAACAGTTGGAATGGAGGGACCCTAAATAAATTTCACTTTATTGCCACAGAATACTGCTTTATTATTTCGCTTCTGTTGACGACCTTTTGCACAGTCTGATACTCGTCCTCTCCCTCCGATGGACACAATAATCACACAATAATGCACCACAGTAATTTTAACATAAAAATAGTAATAAACAGTGAAGAGGAAAAACTATTTTTGATCATTTTGTTGATGATTCAGTTAAAAACTGAAAAAAAACAAAAACAAAACACTTTCTCCCCATTTTGGGGGGGTCAGACCTTAAGACTTGTCTTAACAAAATTCCCAGCAGTCTGAAAAATATTAACGCTCATTTATAACACTGACATTATGTGACGACACCAACATTAAAAAGTTAAAAGAAATATTTATTTTGCTTAAATTACGACATGAAATTCAGTCTTGATAAAAAAAAAAACCTGAATATTCAACTTAAAATGCTGGTTTACGTTGTGTGTGTGTGCCTGTGTGACATTGGGAATAAATGTGAATTGATCTAACTGTGACGTTTTGAAGCCATGAATTACTTTCATAGTGTTTCGTTCACTAATCCGAGTCCGTTTTGAATCATCCTTCAGCGAGTTAAGGTTTAGGACTGCTGGCTTTAGACGTAAACACGACGGTGTCTCGGGCAACATGACGGACTCGAACCAGCCTCCGGGTCAAAACTCTAACATTCCTGTTTTTATTGTCATATTTACAAATTTAAGGCCATCCGAGCTTCAGTGTCACAAAGACATAAAAGTGAGAGGCATCCCTTCGCTCTGACGGCAGATCCAGATAATAATCAGTGTAGCAGCGGAAGGAACCGCCATGTGTTCCCAGAGCAGAGCTCAGAGGATGGACGGAAAGTTAGAAAAGCCCTAAAATGAAACCTTGGGGGACGTGGCAGAAGAAGAGGCGGTCTGGTCCAGTTTTACTAAAAACTAAAAGACTTAAAGTCACCAGAGAAAGGTTAGCATACCTCATCAAAGCGATTGACGTCATTGGAGAGGAGGTTGACTATCTGTCCGGTGGTCGTTCGTCCCATGGCCTCGCTGCTGAGACGAAGAGCCTGGCGAGAAAACGGCCCTTTCTGGTGAATTTACTGCAAAAGTCCCACATAACTCAAAGCCAAGCATCACCAACCTTCTGGTAGATCATGTGACACATGGCCACTCTACTCCTCATGCCAGTTCTTTGGACGTTGTAGTAGTAAAGATGCTGGAGGATGGCCAGTCCGAAGGAGGAGACCGACATGGCTGCAGCGTAGCAGTACGCCATGTGCAAACTCCTCTGATCGTCCGGGTCGTAATTCTCAAAGTACTGGATGATTTTTCCCAGAAGAAGAGGCTGGATCACCTTGATGGCTTCCTTTATCACAAAAAACACACATTAAAATCTCAATGAGCGAAACAACAGATGGAGGAAAGGTTGGATTAAAACATGTAAACGTTAGCATCAGCTCAACTTGACCACATGCCAAACTCTCCAGACATGAGTTGACCTTGCAGAAGAACGTACCAGTGTAAATACGAAGAGCCCGGCGAGAGCGTAGGGTTTTCCGTAGCACCTGACGAGGACTCGGGTCAGCTTTGGCTTCTGAAGTTTCTTTGCAGCTCTTCTAACCTCATGATCCCAAATTCTAAAAGAAAAACATGCAAATTTACTGTAGTTTTGCTCCGAAGTGAAACCAAAAGACTAACGCATGAATTTCCTCCTAAAGTCCCATCCAGCACCATCACGTTGCAGCTCATGCAGCCCGTTTTTATGCCGATGCTGCGGAGTTTTAGTTTTTAGCTCGATTCTTCGCTTGTTTCTTCAGATGCTGACTGAATTTCTTCTAAACAGCTGAAGTTTTTCAGTTCTCTCTGCAAACAAACCCGTTTTAATGCTTTAAATTAAAACACTTTGTTTGCTTCACATTTTAATTCTGCACTAAACTTCCATCAGTGCAGCTTAGATTAATGTGAAATGTGTTCATGTTTGCGTAACAGCAGGTTCAGGTCACTCAATGCAAAGACCTGCTGGTGACCCATCTGCAGCCGACTTCATCCACTGTGAAGACGACGACGTCTATTTGCACACAGGAAGAGGAGACATGGTAATACCAGACATAAACTCTGGCATTTCAACCCAGGGATTGGTGATTTGATCACAGAACATAGAAATTCGTTCATATTAAAAGGAAAAGCGGGCCGAGTACAGATCCCTGTGGTACGCCTCGGCTTCAAACCTTCTGGAAACTGTTTCCATGTTTCCACACTTCTTCCTGCTAATATGCTCCTCCTATCCTCACTAAACCATCTCAGTCGCATCTGCTTTATTCCAGCAACACAGGACCGTGATTTTTCCTCTTTTCACCCACAGGGTCCGCTCCTTTCCCATCATCAGCCGGCCAACGGCCCGGGTGGAAGTGACGACGGGCAACGAAGGAGTTTGCTGGTGGAACCAAAAAAAGCATGGCTCTTTCAGGGGGAAATTTAGTCTAAAACTGGTAAAGAAGGTTATAATAAACCCGTTATTTTGTACGTATGTCAGGACTGTTGTCTGTAAAGTGCAAACCTGAAGATCTCTTTACAAATCAGGACTGGAACAAAAGTTTACTGGCTGGATTTCAGTAGAAGCTCATTTAGGAGTTATAAAAATGGGATTTTATCTCCTGAAGTTAAATAAAGACCAAACATCAGCTTTATTTTATCAGGTTGGAACATTTTCACCTGCAAACAGACTGATGGGTCCGTTCGAGCTCTCTGATTGGTGGAAAGTTGGACAGGAAGTGCCTTCATCATAATTTCTGAGGTCTCCTAGCAACATGGTGATGAAGATGTGATGGATTTACTATCTGGAGTCTCTGAATAAAAAAATACATGTGTTTGGATTGTAAACCTCCTGGACGGATAGAAACGCTGGAAAACCTCTGTAGACCAGCTGGAGGGTCACATGACCGTCACAGGTACACACTGCTGGTGATGATGATGATGATACAAACGGCGTTGCTGGGAGGTCTAGGCTGGAAATCTGGTTCTTTTCACCTCTGGAGGGTTGGGTGTGGCGTCTACGGAAACCCTGCAGGTGTTCTGAGTCTCGATGTGAAACTGCAAGCTGAAGCAACAGGAAAAACTGGAAAGGAGCCGAATGTTTGGCGAGGAACAAAGAGACGGAACGACAGGCTTCCAGGTGAAAGAAGCCCCAAGCTGCGAGACCCAGCAGCAGGTCTAACCGCTGCCATCCTCCCATCGCTCCACATCTCGCCGCCTCCTCGGCTTAATGCACTTACCTCTGCAGCTCCTCTCCCAGAGTGTCTGAGCGATCCTCCGGAAGAACGTCGTAGATGTTGCTCTCATCCAGCCGCTGTTTGTGACCGAGATGCAGCAGCGGGGTCAACCAGCTGAAACGAGTCATGCAAACACGCTAAGACACGACATCACAGCGTGAAACATCTCAGTGAAACGGGCGCGTGTCCTTTCAGATCGGATCTATGTGTGGAAATATGAGCTGAGATGACGGCTCCTCACAGAGAACGCCAGATCAATACATGCCCTGTCTGTGGAGGCGGGCGCATGCGCCATCACAAGCATTAATCAGTAATTTCACAACGTAGATGATTTGCTGCGTCTTCAGTTACAGATGAAACCGTAACTTTTCATCTGGACGAATAACTGAAGCTTGAAAAAATATGATCAATCAGGAATTATGCAGGTAAAATATATTATATATATGCTAAAATAAAAAAAAACAAAAAAACAATACCAATAACATCAGTATAATTCTTTTTTTTTTGTTTGTTTCTGTTGATGTTTGATTGTTTTTCTTTTTATAAAACATTTGGACAAAAAATAGAAAGTAGAAAATGTGTTTTAAAACATTAAAAGTGCCTTTTTATTAAATATTAACTGAGAATTTCTTTTTTTAATCCTTAACATTGTTATGACAAAATTTCTTTGAACATAAAGACATTTTTGTGCATAAATTTTCTTGAATTTGTCCTTTTTGATTTATAAACAACTGAAATAATTGAGTTTTTGTGAGTTAAAAAACTGCTGCATCACAACATCTGGACTTTGTTTACAACAGCTGAAGCCGCAGGAATTTCATTTATTTCTAAGAATGAAAAAAAGTTTGATTTTTTTTTTTTTTTTTTTTTTACAAAAATTACAAAACAAGTTAAAAAAAAAAAAAAAAAAAAAAAAAACTTAGAATAAGACCATAATAAAGATAAATGTTCTCTGCATTTCTCATGCAGAAATTCCCAGATTTATGACCTGTAAACCTCGCTGAAGCACGCACACATGCGCACTGGACGCTATTGATCCCAGCTTTCTGTAGAAAATCAGCTGAATGGAGAAACTTCTCACCACAGAAAGATTCTGGAGCAGAAACCGGCGGTTTCCAGCGGGTTGTGCCGTCCTGCCGTCTTCTCTGTGACCGTGGTCATGACGCCAGGACTTCTGCGGGTGTCCTGCGGGTGTCCTGCGGGTCTCCCGGTCTGACAGTACACATCGCTCCACCAGCGGAGCCGCTTATGATTCCCTGGTATGTAGTTCGCTTACCTCATGTAAATCTGAGCTTCAGCCAATCAAACCGTCTTTTCTTCTCTTTTAGCCGGAAGGTTTAGTGTGAACACCTAAAACAGCTGTCAGGTACCAGAATCTAAAGGAAAGGTTTTGTTTATTATCGCAACGAATGATTTCTTATTTACCAGATTTTACTTCGAGTCGTTCTGCTACTCCTATAAATTTCGCTGTTTTGTTAATGTACGTAAACGCATCTGACATTGCCATTTAACTGTTGTTGAAGCTCTGAATGACAAATAATCTGGAATATTTTAGTCTTTCCTCTGTCCGGGGTGGACGGAGAGGGTTCCAGGAGGGCATTTTACATCCAGTACACGAGTAATAACCACAGTTTATCCGCTTTAACTGGTAGATGAAGCCAGCTTTTCTACTTTCCTGACAGTTTCTGGAACAAGAAGACTGACCGGATTGGCAGACATAGTGAGCTAAAACTGCGCTTTACGGACTGAACTGGAACGCAGCAGGTTGTGTCGCAGAGCCGGAACAAGGTCCAGATGTTGTCAGATGTCCTGGTCCGTTTCTGGCTCTTATCTCGGCTGTCCGGTTGGACACGAGGGAGACACGGTCCCATGTTTGTGTTGACACGTTTCCTCTCACGTGACGCTTCACAGCCAATCACGTTTGTCATGGAAGGCAACGCGCCATAAAAATAACAGAACAAAAATACATAACACACACACACACACACACACACACACATTTTTTAATTTCATAACTACATTTTACATTTATTCTTAAATCTCAACTACTGTCCGGTATCAATAAATGACATTTTTTCTTCTGAATCTGATCAATAAAGGGTCTTTAAAACGTGTAAAAAAAAATAATAAAAAAATTAAAAAAAAAACCTGGACAAACACACGTTGCTTATTCTCCTATTGAGGATTAAAAAGAAAACATTTTGTATTTTTCCTATTTGGAGTAGACGTGATCCCGACCTGCACAGAAACAGATGCTTCTATCATATCATAATCCATCTGTAGAAAGTCAGGGAGAATCTTTAACATTAACCCGGTTATCAGCTTCGTCCATCATCAACACTTCCCAGCATTCCTGGACTTTGAACCGTCACCTTGTCAACGTGAGGCTCTTCAGCTTGACCTGATAAACCCGGTTTCTACAAAACCTTTTCTCGGGTTTGGCATTAATTCACGGCTTGGAAGGTTCAGAAAAGGAGAGTTAACAACATGAGAAACTTCAATAATTTAACATCTAAATCTTCTAAAAGTCCAGCAGGTAAATACAGAATCATGTTTCCTTATTTATGATAAAAAGATAATTTTAGTTTGGTCAAAGCGCCACTAGAGGAAGCTGGAGGTCCACCTGTGTGACGCTCTGATGGATTTTCTTTCATGCAGTATCATCACGTTTTCTCAGTCTCTGCTTAAAAACAGAAAGGTCACAACTTCATGTTCAACAGAAATCCTGGAGAGAACTTGGGAAATATTTATTTTATTGCTCCTCTGCTCTATCAGGTGGACACATTTGGGTTTTTCCATCCAAACACAAAGAAATCGACACAATTCTACTGTAAATGGTTCACCACCTCGCTGTGTTGATACGACTGACATACAATATCCACATTTTCTGTTGTGCTGCCTCCTCTTCTAACAGATGTTTTTGTGATGGGAAACTGCCACATGTCCCCAGTTAAATAATACAGATTGTTTCTGTTCATCTCAATAAATTAAAGATAAACTTATTTGTGGATGAATGAAAGAAATACCAGAATAACTAAACATGGAGTCTTAAAAAAAAATGTTCTTTTGCACAAAAACATGCACATAAGAAAGCTATAAAATTTTCATGAAACACATCCTTAACCAGAAAAGTCACATAAATATATTTAATTTTACCTTGAACTGCAAATATTTGTCACAATGCAACTCTATTTTATATTTTATAATTTTAAATATGCAAAAAACAAAAACATTTATATATGCATATATATATATGCATATATATATATATATATATACATATGTATATGTATATATATATATATACATATGTATATGTATATATACATATACAGCTAAGGGAGGTAAGCGGGCTAAAGCTAAGTCATGTTGTTGGCCGGCTAAAAACTGCGGTTGTTCTATGTTCTTCTTACGTGAATCGGGAGGTTGGGTACCTGTCAATCAAAAGGACACGCCCCTCAATTTGCCGAACTTCAAGATTAAATTACTTTTAAACAGGCGAGTTAGAAAAAAATTCACTCCCCCCACAGTTGTCATAAAGGTAAACCTGACCTACAAACTGAAAATGGATTTTTGAATACGTGTTTATTTCTGCTGTAAACGTGTTTAATCCTGCTGTAAACCTGTTTAATCCTGCTGTAAACGTGCTTATTCCTGCTGTAAACCTGTTTATTCCTGCTGTAAACGTGTTTATTCCTGCTGTAAACGTGTTTATTTCAGCTGTAAACGTGTTTATTTCTGCTGTAAACATGTTTATTCCTGCTGTAAATGTGTTTATTTCTGCTGTAAACGTGTTTATTTCTGCAGCTAATGTGTTTATTTCTGCTGCAAACATGTTTATTCCTGCTGTAAACATGTTTATTCCTGCAGCTAACGTGTTTCTTCCTGCTGTAAACATGTTTATTCCTGCTGTAAACATGTTTATTCCTACAGCTAACGTGTGTATTCCGGCTGTAAACGTGTTTATTCCTGCCTTTAAAATGTTTATTGCTGCTCTAACTGTATGTATTCCTGCTGTAAACGTGTTTATTCCTGCTGTAAACGTGTTTATTCCTGCTTTAAACGTGTGTATATGTGCTGTAAACGTGTTTATGTCTGCTGTAAACGTGTTGATTTCTGCTGTAAACGTGTTGATTTCTGCAGTAAATGTGTATTTCTGCTGTCAATGTGTTTATTTCTACAGCTAACATGTTTATTTCTGCTGTAAACGTGTTTAGTTCTGCTGTAAACGTGTGTATTCCTGCTATAAACGTGTTCATTCCTGCTGTAAACGTGTTTAATCCTGCTGTAAACGTGTTGATTTCTGCTGTAAATGTGTATTTCTGCTGTCAATGTGTTTATTTCTACAGCTAACATGTTTATTTCTGCTGTAAACGTGTTTAGTTCTGCTGTAAACGTGTGTATTCCTGCTATAAACGTGTTTATTCCTGCTGTAAACGTGTTTATTTCTGCAGCTAACGTGTGTATTCCTGCTGTAAGCGTGTTTATTTCTGCTGTAAACGTGTTTATTTCTGCTGTAAACGTTTATTCTTGCTGCAAACGTGTTTATTCCTGCTGCAAACGTGTTTATTTCTGCTCTAAATGTGTTTTTTCCTGCTGTAAACACATTTATTCTTGCTGTAAACGTGTTTATTCCTGCTGTAGACGTGTTTATTTCTTCTGTAAACGTGTTTATTTCTGCTGTAAATGTTTATTCTTGCTGCAAATGTGTTTATTCCTGCTGTAGACGTGTTTATTTCTGCTGTAAACGTGTTTATTTCTGCTGTAAATGTGTTGATTTTTGCTGTAAATGTGTATTTCTGCTGTCAATGTGTTTATTTCTGCAGCTAACATGTTTATTTCTGCTGTCAACATGTTTATTCCTGCTGTAAACGTGTTTATTTCTGCAGCTAATGTGTTTCTTTCTGCTGCAAACATGTGTATTCCTGCTGTAAACATGTTTATTCCTGCAGCTAACGTGTTTATTCCTGCTGTAAACATGTTTATTCCTGCTGTAAACGTGTTTATTCCTGCAGCTAACGTGTGTATTCTTGTTGTAAACGTGTTTATTCCTGCTGTAAACGTGTTTATTCCTGCCTTAAAAATGTTTATTTCTGCTCTAACCGTATGTATTCCTGCTGTAAACGTGTTTATTCCTGCTGTAAACGTGTTTAATCCTGCAGCCAACGTGTGTATTCCTGCTGTAAACATGTTTATTCCTGCTGTAAAAAATGTTTATTTCTGCTGCAAACATGTTTATTCCTGCTTTAAACGTGTTTATTCCTGCTGTAAACGTGTTTATTTCTGCTGTAAATGTGTTTATTTCTGCTGTAAATGTGTTTATTACTGCAGCTAACGTGTTTATTTCTGCTGTAACCATGTAAATTCCTGCTGCATACGTGTTTATTTCTGCTGTAAACGTGTTTAATCCTGCTGTAAACATGTTTATTCCTGCTGTAAACATGTTTATTTCTGCTGTAAACGTGTTTATTCCTGCTGTAAAGGTGTTTATTCCTGCTGTAAACGTGCTTATTCCTGCTGGAAACGTGTTTATTTCTGCTGTAAACATGTTTATTCCTGCTGTAAACGTGTTTATTTCTGCAGCTAACGTGTGTATTCCTGTTGTAAACGTGTTTATTCCTGCCTTAAAAATGTTTATTTCTGCTCTAACCGTATGTATTCCTGCTGTAAACATGTTTATTTCTGCTGTAAACGTGTTTAATCCTGCTGTAAACATGTTTATTCCTGCTGTAAATGTCTTTATTTCTGCTGTAAACGTGTTTATTCCTGCTTTAAACGAGTTTATTCCTGCTGTAAACGTGTTTGTCTCCTGTAAACGTGTTTATTTCTGCTGTAAATGTGTTGATTTTTGCTGTAAATGTGTATTTCTGCTGTCAATGTGTTTATTTCTGCAGCTAACATGTTTATTTCTGCTGTCAACACGTTTATTCCTGCTGTAAACGTGTTTATTTCTGCAGCTAATGTGTTTCTTTCTGCTGCAAACATGTGTATTCCTGCTGTAAACATGTTTATTCCTGCAGCTAACGTGTTTATTCCTGCTGTAAACATGTTTATTCCTGCTGTAAACATGTTTATTCCTGCAGCTAACGTGTGTATTCCTGTTGTAAACGTGTTTATTCCTGCTGTAAACGTGTTTATTCCTGCCTTAAAAATGTTTATTTCTGCTCTAACCGTATGTATTCCTGCTGTAAACGTGTTTATTCCTGCTGTAAACGTGTTTATTCCTGCTGTAAAAAATGTTTATTTCTGCTGCAAACATGTTTATTTCTGCTTTAAACGTGTTTATTCCTGCTGTAAACGTGTTCATTTCTGCTGTAAATGTGTTTATTTCTGCTGTAAATGTGTTTATTACTACAGCTAACGTGTTTATTTCTTCTGTAACCATGTAAATTCCTGCTGCATACGTGTTTATTTCTGCTGTAAGCGTGTTTAATCCTGCTCTAAACATGTTTATTCCTGCTGTAAACGTGTTTATTTCTGCTGTAAACGTGTGTATTCCTGCTGTAAACGTGTTTATTCCTGCCTTTAAAATGTTTATTCCTGCTGTAAACGTGTTTATTCCTGCTGTAAACGTGTTTAATCCTGCTGTAAACATGTTTATTCCTGCTGTAAACATGTTTATTTCTGCTGTAAACGTGTTTATTCCTGCTGTAAAGGTGTTTATTCCTGCTGTAAACGTGCTTATTCCTGCTGGAAACGTGTTTATTTCTGCTGTAAACATGTTTATTCCTGCTGTAAACGTGTTTATTTCTGCAGCTAACGTGTTTTTTTCTGCTGCAAACATGTGTATTCCTGCTGTAAACATGTTTATTCCTGCAGCTAACGTGTTTATTCCTGCTGTAAACATGTTTATTCCTGCTGTAAATGTGTTTATTCCTGCAGCTAACGTGTGTATTCCTGTTGTAAACGTGTTTATTCCTGCTGTAAACGTGTTTATTCCTGCCTTAAAAATGTTTATTTCTGCTCTAACCGTATGTATTCCTGCTGTAAACATGTTTATTTCTGCTGTAAACGTGTTTAATCCTGCTGTAAACATGTTTATTCCTGCTGTAAATGTCTTTATTTCTGCTGTAAACGTGTTTATTCCTGCTTTAAACGAGTTTATTCCTGCTGTAAACGTGTTTGTCTCCTGTAAACGTGTTTATTTCTGCTGTAAATGTGTTGATTTTTGCTGTAAATGTGTATTTCTGCTGTCAATGTGTTTATTTCTGCAGCTAAGATGTTTATTTCTGCTGTCAACACGTTTATTCCTGCTGTAAACGTGTTTATTTCTGCAGCTAATGTGTTTCTTTCTGCTGCAAACATGTGTATTCCTGCTGTAAACATGTTTATTCCTGCAGCTAACGTGTTTATTCCTGCTGTAAACATGTTTATTCCTGCTGTAAACGTGTTTATTCCTGCAGCTAACGTGTGTATTCCTGTTGTAAACGTGTTTATTCCTGCTGTAAACGTGTTTATTCCTGCCTTAAAAATGTTTATTTCTGCTCTAACCGTATGTATTCCTGCTGTAAACGTGTTTATTTCTGCTGTAAACGTGTTTATTCCTGCTGTAAACGTGTTTAATCCTGCAGCTAACGTGTGTATTCCTGCTGTAAACATGTTTATTCCTGCTGTAAAAAATGTTTATTTCTGCTGCAAACATGTTTATTTCTGCTTTAAACGTGTTTATTCCTTCTGTAAACGTGTTTATTTCTGCTGTAAATGTGTTTATTTCTGCTGTAAATGTGTTTATTACTACAGCTAACGTGTTTATTTCTGCTGTAAACGTGTTTATTCCTGCTTTAAACGAGTTTATTCCTGCTGTAAACGTGTTTGTCTCCTGTAAACGTGTTTATTTCTGCTGTAAATGTGTTGATTTTTGCTGTAAATGTGTATTTCTGCTGTCAATGTGTTTATTTCTGCAGCTAAGATGTTTATTTCTGCAGTCAACACGTTTATTCCTGCTGTAAACGTGTTTATTTCTGCAGCTAATGTGTTTCTTTCTGCTGCAAACATGTGTATTCCTGCTGTAAACATGTTTATTCCTGCAGCTAACGTGTTTATTCCTGCTGTAAACATGTTTATTCCTGCGTTAAGGTGTTTATTCCTGCAGCTAACGTGTGTATTCCTGTTGTAAACGTGTTTATTCCTGCTGTAAACGTGTTTATTCCTGCCTTAAAAATGTTTATTTCTGCTCTAACCGTATGTATTCCTGCTGTAAACGTGTTTATTCCTGCTGTAAACGTGTTTATTCCTGCTGTAAACGTGTTTAATCCTGCAGCTAACGTGTGTATTCCTGCTGTAAACATGTTTATTCCTGCTGTAAAAAATGTTTATTTCTGCAGCTAACATGTTTATTTCTGCTGTCAACACGTTTATTCCTGCTGTAAACGTGTTTATTTCTGCAGCTAATGTGTTACTTTCTGCTGCAAACATGTGTATTCCTGCTGTAAACATGTTTATTCCTGCAGCTAACGTGTTTATTCCTGCTGTAAACATGTTTATTCCTGCTGTAAACGTGTTTATTCCTGCAGCTAACGTGTGTATTCCTGTTGTAAACGTGTTTATTCCTGCTGTAAACGTGTTTATTCCTGCCTTAAAAATGTTTATTTCTGCTCTAACCGTATGTATTCCTGCTGTAAACGTGTTTATTCCTGCTGTAAACGTGTTTAATCCTGCAGCTAACGTGTGTATTCCTGCTGTAAACATGTTTATTCCTGCTGTAAAAAATGTTTATTTCTGCTGCAAACATGTTTATTTCTGCTTTAAACGTGTTAATTCCTGCTGTAAACGTGTTCATTTCTGCTGTAAATGTGTTTATTTCTGCTGTAAATGTGTTTATTACTACAGCTAACGTGTTTATTTCTTCTGTAACCATGTAAATTCCTGCTGCATACGTGTTTATTTCTGCTGTAAGCGTGTTTAATCCTGCTCTAAACATGTTTATTCCTGCTGTAAACGTGTTTATTTCTGCTGTAAACGTGTGTATTCCTGCTGTAAACGTGTTTATTCCTGCCTTTAAAATGTTTATTCCTGCTGTAAACGTGTTTATTCCTGCTGTAAACGTGTTTAATCCTGCTGTAAACATGTTTATTCCTGCTGTAAATGTGTTTATTCCTGCAGCTAACGTGTGTATTCCTGTTGTAAACGTGTTTATTCCTGCTGTAAACGTGTTTATTCCTGCCTTAAAAATGTTTATTTCTGCTCTAACCGTATGTATTCCTGCTGTAAACATGTTTATTTCTGCTGTAAACGTGTTTAATCCTGCTGTAAACATGTTTATTCCTGCTGTAAATGTCTTTATTTCTGCTGTAAACGTGTTTATTCCTGCTTTAAACGAGTTTATTCCTGCTGTAAACGTGTTTGTCTCCTGTAAACGTGTTTATTTCTGCTGTAAATGTGTTGATTTTTGCTGTAAATGTGTATTTCTGCTGTCAATGTGTTTATTTCTGCAGCTAAGATGTTTATTTCTGCTGTCAACACGTTTAATTCTGCTGTAAACGTGTTTATTTCTGCAGCTAATGTGTTTCTTTCTGCTGCAAACATGTGTATTCCTGCTGTAAACATGTTTATTCCTGCAGCTAACGTGTTTATTCCTGCTGTAAACATGTTTATTCCTGCTGTAAACGTGTTTATTCCTGCAGCTAACGTGTGTATTCCTGTTGTAAACGTGTTTATTCCTGCTGTAAACGTGTTTATTCCTGCCTTAAAAATGTTTATTTCTGCTCTAACCGTATGTATTCCTGCTGTAAACGTGTTTATTTCTGCTGTAAACGTGTTTATTCCTGCTGTAAACGTGTTTAATCCTGCAGCTAACGTGTGTATTCCTGCTGTAAACATGTTTATTCCTGCTGTAAAAAATGTTTATTTCTGCTGCAAACATGTTTATTTCTGCTTTAAACGTGTTTATTCCTTCTGTAAACGTGTTTATTTCTGCTGTAAATGTGTTTATTTCTGCTGTAAATGTGTTTATTACTACAGCTAACGTGTTTATTTCTGCTGTAAACGTGTTTATTCCTGCTTTAAACGAGTTTATTCCTGCTGTAAACGTGTTTGTCTCCTGTAAACGTGTTTATTTCTGCTGTAAATGTGTTGATTTTTGCTGTAAATGTGTATTTCTGCTGTCAATGTGTTTATTTCTGCAGCTAACATGTTTATTTCTGCAGTCAACACGTTTATTTCTGCTGTAAACGTGTTTATTTCTTCAGCTAATGTGTTTCTTTCTGCTGCAAACATGTGTATTCCTGCTGTAAACATGTTTATTCCTGCAGCTAACGTGTTTATTCCTGCTGTAAACATGTTTATTCCTGCGTTAAGGTGTTTATTCCTGCAGCTAACGTGTGTATTCCTGTTGTAAACGTGTTTATTCCTGCTGTAAACGTGTTTATTCCTGCCTTAAAAATGTTTATTTCTGCTCTAACCGTATGTATTCCTGCTGTAAACGTGTTTATTCCTGCTGTAAACGTGTTTATTCCTGCTGTAAACGTGTTTAATCCTGCAGCTAACGTGTGTATTCCTGCTGTAAACATGTTTATTCCTGCTGTTAAAAATGTTTATTTCTGCAGCTAACATGTTTATTTCTGCTGTCAACACGTTTATTCCTGCTGTAAACGTGTTTATTTCTGCAGCTAATGTGTTACTTTCTGCTGCAAACATGTGTATTCCTGCTGTAAACATGTTTATTCCTGCAGCTAACGTGTTTATTCCTGCTGTAAACATGTTTATTCCTGCTGTAAACGTGTTTATTCCTGCAGCTAACGTGTGTATTCCTGTTGTAAACGTGTTTATTCCTGCTGTAAACGTGTTTATTCCTGCCTTAAAAATGTTTATTTCTGCTCTAACCGTATGTATTCCTGCTGTAAACGTGTTTATTCCTGCTGTAAACGTGTTTAATCCTGCAGCTAACGTGTGTATTCCTGCTGTAAACATGTTTATTCCTGCTGTAAAAAATGTTTATTTCTGCTGCAAACATGTTTATTTCTGCTTTAAACGTGTTAATTCCTGCTGTAAACGTGTTCATTTCTGCTGTAAATGTGTTTATTTCTGCTGTAAATGTGTTTATTACTACAGCTAACGTGTTTATTTCTTCTGTAACCATGTAAATTCCTGCTGCATACGTGTTTATTTCTGCTGTAAGCGTGTTTAATCCTGCTCTAAACATGTTTATTCCTGCTGTAAAAAATGTTTATTTCTGCTGCAAACATGTTTATTCCTGCTTTAAACGTGTTTATTCCTGCTGTAAACGTGTTTATTTCTGCTGTAAATGTGTTTATTTCTGCTGTAAATGTGTTTATTACTGCAGCTAACGTGTTTATTTCTGCTGTAACCATGTAAATTCCTGCTGCATACGTGTTTATTTCTGCTGTAAACGTGTTTAATCCTGCTGTAAACGTGTTTAATCCTGCTGTAAACATGTTTATTCCTGCTGTAAACATGTTTATTTCTGCTGTAAACGTGTTTATTCCTGCTGTAAAGGTGTTTATTCCTGCTGTAAACGTGCTTATTCCTGCTGGAAACGTGTTTATTTCTGCTGTAAACATGTTTATTCCTGCTGTAAACGTGTTTATTTCTGCAGCTAACGTGTGTATTCCTGTTGTAAACGTGTTTATTCCTGCTGTAAACGTGTTTATTCCTGCCTTAAAAATGTTTATTTCTGCTCTAACCGTATGTATTCCTGCTGTAAACATGTTTATTTCTGCTGTAAACGTGTTTAATCCTGCTGTAAACATGTTTATTCCTGCTGTAAATGTCTTTATTTCTGCTGTAAACGTGTTTATTCCTGCTTTAAACGAGTTTATTCCTGCTGTAAACGTGTTTGTCTCCTGTAAACGTGTTTATTTCTGCTGTAAATGTGTTGATTTTTGCTGTAAATGTGTATTTCTGCTGTCAATGTGTTTATTTCTGCAGCTAACATGTTTATTTCTGCTGTCAACACGTTTATTCCTGCTGTAAACGTGTTTATTTCTGCAGCTAATGTGTTTCTTTCTGCTGCAAACATGTGTATTCCTGCTGTAAACATGTTTATTCCTGCAGCTAACGTGTTTATTCCTGCTGTAAACATGTTTATTCCTGGTGTAAACGTGTTTATTCCTGCAGCTAACGTGTGTATTCCTGTTGTAAACGTGTTTATTCCTGCTGTAAACGTGTTTATTCCTGCCTTAAAAATGTTTATTTCTGCTCTAACCGTATGTATTCCTGCTGTAAACGTGTTTATTCCTGCTGTAAACGTGTTTAATCCTGCAGCTAACGTGTGTATTCCTGCTGTAAACATGTTTATTCCTGCTGTAAAAAATGTTTATTTCTGCTGCAAACATGTTTATTTCTGCTTTAAACGTGTTTATTCCTGCTGTAAACGTGTTTATTTCTGCTGTAAATGTGTTTATTTCTGCTGTAAATGTGTTTATTTCTGCAGCTAACGTGTTTATTTCTTCTGTAACCATGTAAATTCCTGCTGCATACGTGTTTATTTCTGCTGTAAGCGTGTTTAATCCTGCTCTAAACATGTTTATTCCTGCTGTAAACGTGTTTATTTCTGTTGTAAACGTGTGTATTCCTGCTGTAAACGTGTTTATTCCTGCCTTTAAAATGTTTATTCCTGCTGTAAACGTGTTTATTCCTGCTTTAAACGTGTTCATTTCTGCTGTAAACGTGTTTAGTTCTGCTGTAAACGTGTGTATTCCTGCTGTAAATGTGTTAATTCCTGCTGTAAATGTGTTTATTCCTGCAGCTAACGTGTGTATTACTGCTGTAAACATGTTTATTCCTGCTGTAAAAATGTTTATTTCTGCAGCTAACGTGTTTATTTCTGCTGCAAACATGTTTATTCCTGCTTTAAACGTGTTTATTCCTGCTGTAAACGTGTTTATTTCTGCTGTAAATCTGTTTATTTCTGCTGTAAATGTGTTTATCATTGCAGCTAACGTGTTTATTTCTGCTGTAACCATGTAAATTCCTGCTGCATACGTGTTTATTTCTGCTGTAAACGTGTTTAATCCTGCTGTAAACGTGTTTAATCCTGCTGTAAACATGTTTATTCCTGCTGTAAACATGTTTATTTCTGCTGTAAACGTGTTTATTCCTGCTGTAAAGGTGTTTATTCCTGCTGTAAATGTGCTTATTCCTGCTGGAAACGTGTTTATTTCTGCTGTAAACATGTTTATTCCTGCTGTAAACGTGTTTATTTCTGCAGCTAATGTGTTTCTTTCTGCTGCAAACATGTGTATTCCTGCTGTAAACATGTTTATTCCTGCAGCTAACGTGTTTATTCCTGCTGTAAACATGTTTATTCCTGCTGTAAAGGTGTTTATTCCTGCAGCTAACATGTGTATTCCTCTTGTAAACGTGTTTATTCCTGCTGTAAACGTGTTTATTCCTGCCTTAAAAATGTTTATTTCTGCTCTAACCGTATGTATTCCTGCTGTAAACGTGTTTATTCCTGCTGTAAACGTGTTTATTCCTGCTGTAAACGTGTTTAATCCTGCAGCTAACGTGTGTATTCCTGCTGTAAACATGTTTATTCCTGCTGTAAAAAATGTTTATTTCTGCTGCAAACATGTTTATTTCTGCTTTAAACGTGTTTATTCCAGCTTTAAACGTGTTTATTTCTGCTGTAAATGTGTATATTTCTGCTGTAAATGTGTTAATTCCTGCTGTAAATGTGTTTATTCCTGCAGCTAACGTGTGTATTACTGCTGTAAACATGTTTATTCCTGCTGTAAAAATGTTTATTTCTGCAGCTAACGTGTTTATTCCTGCTGTAAACGTGTTTATTCCTGCTGTAAACGTGTTTAATCCTGCAGCTAACGTGTGTATTCCTGCTGTAAACATGTTTATTCCTGCTGTAAAAAATGTTTATTTCTGCTGCAAACATGTTTATTTCTGCTTTAAACGTGTTTATTCCTGCTGTAAACGTGTTTATTTCTGCTGTAAATGTGTTTATTTCTGCTGTAAACGTGTTTATTTCTGCTGTAAATGTGTTTATTTCTGCTGTAAATGTGTTTATTACTGCAGCTAACGTGTTTATTTCTGCTGTAACCATGTAAATTCCTGCTGCATACGTGTTTATTTCTGCTGTAAACGTGTTTAATCCTGCTGTAAACGTGTTTAATCCTGCTGTAAACATGTTTATTCCTGCTGTAAACATGTTTATTTCTGCTGTAAACGTGTTTATTCCTGCTGTAAAGGTGTTTATTCCTGCTGTAAACGTGCTTATTCCTGCTGGAAACGTGTTTATTTCTGCTGTAAACATGTTTATTCCTGCTGTAAACGTGTTTATTTCTGCAGCTAACGTGTGTATTCCTGTTGTAAACGTGTTTATTCCTGCTGTAAACGTGTTTATTCCTGCCTTAAAAATGTTTATTTCTGCTCTAACCGTATGTATTCCTTCTGTAAACATGTTTATTCCTGCTTTAAACGAGTTTATTCCTGCTGTAAACGTGTTTGTCTCCTGTAAACGTGTTTATTTCTGCTGTAAACATGTTTATTCCTGCTGTAAACGTGTTTATTTCTGCAGCTAATGTGTTTCTTTCTGCTGCAAACATGTGTATTCCTGCTGTAAACATGTTTATTCCTGCAGCTAACGTGTTTATTCCTGCTGTAAACATGTTTATTCCTGCTGTAAATGTGTTTATTCCTGCAGCTAACATGTGTATTCCTCTTGTAAACGTGTTTATTCCTGCTGTAAACGTGTTTATTCCTGCCTTAAAAATGTTTATTTCTGCTCTAACCGTATGTATTCCTGCTGTAAACGTGTTTATTCCTGCTGTAAACGTGTTTATTCCTGCTGTAAACGTGTTTAATCCTGCAGCTAACGTGTGTATTCCTGCTGTAAACATGTTTATTCCTGCTGTAAAATATGTTTATTTCTGCTGCAAACATGTTTATTTCTGCTTTAAACGTGTTTATTCCTGCTGTAAACGTGTTTATTTCTGCTGTAAATGTGTTGATTTTTGCTGTAAATGTGTATTTCTGCTGTCAATGTGTTTATTTCTGCAGCTAACATGTTTATTTCTGCTGTCAACATGTTTATTCCTGCTGTAAACGTGTTTATTTCTGCAGCTAATGTGTTTCTTTCTGCTGCAAACATGTGTATTCCTGCTGTAAACATGTTTATTCCTGCAGCTAACGTGTTTATTCCTGCTGTAAACATGTTTATTCCTGCTGTAAAGGTGTTTATTCCTGCAGCTAACGTGTGTATTCCTGTTGTAAACGTGTTTATTCCTGCTGTAAACGTGTTTATTCCTGCCTTAAAAATGTTTATTTCTGCTCTAACCGTATGTATTCCTGCTGTAAACGTGTTTATTCCTGCTGTAAACGTGTTTAATCCTGCAGCTAACGTGTGTATTCCTGCTGTAAACATGTTTATTCCTGCTGTAAAAAATGTTTATTTCTGCTGCAAACATGTTTATTCCTGCTTTAAACGTGTTTATTCCTGCTGTAAACGTGTTTATTTCTGCTGTAAATGTGTTTATTTCTGCTGTAAATGTGTTTATTACTGCAGCTAACGTGTTTATTTCTGCTGTAACCATGTAAATTCCTGCTGCATACGTGTTTATTTCTGCTGTAAACGTGTTTAATCCTGCTGTAAACGTGTTTAATCCTGCTGTCAACATGTTTATTCCTGCTGTAAACATGTTTATTTCTGCTGTAAACGTGTTTATTCCTGCTGTAAAGGTGTTTATTCCTGCTGTAAACGTGCTTATTCCTGCTGGAAACGTGTTTATTTCTGCTGTAAACATGTTTATTCCTGCTGTAAACGTGTTTATTTCTGCAGCTAATGTGTTTCTTTCTGCTGCAAACATGTGTATTCCTGCTTTAAACGTGTTTATTCCTGCCTTAAAAATGTTTATTTCTGCTCTAACCGTATGTATTCCTGCTGTAAACATGTTTATTTCTGCTGTAAACGTGTTTAATCCTGCTGTAAACGTGTTTATTTCTGCTGTAAATGTGTTTATTTCTGCTGTAAATGTGTTTATTACTACAGCTAACGTGTTTATTTCTGCTGTAACCATGTAAATTCCTGCTGCATACGTGTTTATTTCTGCTGTAAGCGTGTTTAATCCTGCTCTAAACATGTTTATTCCTGCTGTAAACGTGTTTATTTCTGCAGCTAATGTGTTTTTTTCTGCTGCAAACATGTGTATTCCTGCTGTAAACATGTTTATTCCTGCAGCTAACGTGTTTATTCCTGCTGTAAACATGTTTATTCCTGCTGTAAAGGTGTTTATTCCTGCAGCTAACGTGTGTATTCCTGTTGTAAACGTGTTTATTCCTGCTGTAAACGTGTTTATTCCTGCCTTAAAAATGTTTATTTCTGCTCTAACCGTATGTATTCCTGCTGTAAACATGTTTATTTCTGATGTAAACGTGTTTAATCCTGCTGTAAACATGTTTATTCCTGCTGTAAATGTCTTTATTTCTGCTGTAAACGTGTTTATTCCTGCTTTAAACGAGTTTATTCCTGCTGTAAACGTGTTTGTCTCCTGTAAACGTGTTTATTTCTGCTGTAAATGTGTTGATTTTTGCTGTAAATGTGTATTTCTGCTGTCAATGTGTTTATTTCTGCAGCTAAGATGTTTATTTCTGCTGTCAACACGTTTATTCCTGCTGTAAACGTGTTTATTTCTGCAGCTAATGTGTTTCTTTCTGCTGCAAACATGTGTATTCCTGCTGTAAACATGTTTATTCCTGCAGGTAACGTGTTTATTCCTGCTGTAAACATGTTTATTCCTGCTGTAAACGTGTTTATTCCTGCAGCTAACGTGTGTATTCCTGTTGTAAACGTGTTTATTCCTGCTGTAAACGTGTTTATTCCTGCCTTAAAAATGTTTATTTCTGCTCTAACCGTATGTATTCCTGCTGTAAACGTGTTTATTCCTGCTGTAAACGTGTTTTTTCCTGCTGTAAACGTGTTTATCCTGCAGCTAACGTGTGTATTCCTGCTGTAAACATGTTTATTCCTGCTGTAAAAAATGTTTATTTCTGCTGCAAACATGTTTATTTCTGCTTTAAACGTGTTTATTCCTTCTGTAAACGTGTTTATTTCTGCTGTAAATGTGTTTATTTCTGCTGTAAATGTGTTTATTACTACAGCTAACGTGTTTATTTCTTCTGTAACCATGTAAATTCCTGCTGCATACGTGTTTATTTCTGCTGTAAGCGTGTTTAATCCTGCTCTAAACATGTTTATTCCTGCTGTAAACGTGTTTATTTCTGCTGTAAACGTGTGTATTCCTGCTGTAAACGTGTTCATTTCTGCTGTAAACGTGATTAGTTCTGCTGTAAACGTGTGTATTCCTGCTGTAAATGTGTTAATTCCTGCTGTAAATGTGTTTATTCCTGCAGCTAACGTGTGTATTCCTGCTGTAAACATGTTTATTCCTGCTGTAAAAATGTTTATTTCTGCAGCTAACGTGTTTATTTCTGCTGCAAACATGTTTATTCCTGCTTTAAACGTGTTTATTCCTGCTGTAAACGTGTTTATTTCTGCTGTAAATCTGTTTATTTCTGCTGTAAATGTGTTTATCATTGCAGCTAACGTGTTTATTTCTGCTGTAACCATGTAAATTCCTGCTGCATACGTGTTTATTTCTGCTGTAAACGTGTTTAATCCTGCTGTAAACATGTTTATTCCTGCTGTAAACATGTTTATTTCTGCTCTAACCGTATGTATTCCTGCTGTAAACATGTTTATTTCTGCTGTAAACGTGTTTAATCCTGCTGTAAACATGTTTATTCCTGCTGTAAATGTCTTTATTTCTGCTGGAAACGTGTTTAATCCTGCTGTAAACATGTTTATTCCTGCTGTAAATGTCTTTATTTCTGCTGTAAACATGTTTATTCCTACTCTAAACGTGTTTATTCCTGCTGTAAACGTGTTTGTCTCCTGTAAATGTGTTCATTTCTGCAGCTAACATGTTCATTTCTGCTGTAAACGTGTTTATTTCTGCTGTAAATGTGTTGATTTTTGCTGTAAATGTGTATTTCTGCTGTCAATGTGTTTATTTCTGCAGCTAACATGTTTATTTCTGCTGTCAACACGTTTATTCCTGCTGTAAACGTGTTTATTTCTGCAGCTAATGTGTTTCTTTCTGCTGCAAACATGTGTATTCCTGCTGTAAACATGTTTATTCCTGCAGCTAACGTGTTTATTCCTGCTGTAAACATGTTTATTCCTGCTGTAAACGTGTTTATTCCTGCAGCTAACGTGTGTATTCCTGTTGTAAACGTGTTTATTCCTGCTGTAAATGTGTTTATTCCTGCCTTAAAAATGTTTATTTCTGCTCTAACCGTATGTATTCCTGCTGTAAACGTGTTTATTCCTGCTGTAAACGTGTTTATTCCTGCTGTAAACGTGTTTAATCCTGCAGCTAACGTGTGTATTCCTGCTGTAAACATGTTTATTCCTGCTGTAAAAAATGTTTATTTCTGCTGCAAACATGTTTATTCCTGCTTTAAACGTGTTTATTCCTGCTGTAAACGTGTTTATTTCTGCTGTAAATGTGTTTATTTCTGCTGTAAATGTGTTTATTACTGCAGCTAACGTGTTTATTTCTGCTGTAACCATGTAAATTCCTGCTGCATACGTGTTTATTTCTGCTGTAAACGTGTTTAATCCTGCTGTAAACGTGTTTAATCCTGCTGTAAACATGTTTATTCCTGCTGTAAACATGTTTATTTCTGCTGTAAACGTGTTTATTCCTGCTGTAAAGGTGTTTATTCCTGCTGTAAACGTGCTTATTCCTGCTGGAAACGTGTTTATTTCTGCTGTAAACATGTTTATTCCTGCTGTAAACGTGTTTATTTCTGCAGCTAACGTGTGTATTCCTGTTGTAAACGTGTTTATTCCTGCTGTAAACGTGTTTATTCCTGCCTTAAAAATGTTTATTTCTGCTCTAACCGTATGTATTCCTGCTGTAAACATGTTTATTTCTGCTGTAAACGTGTTTAATCCTGCTGTAAACATGTTTATTCCTGCTGTAAATGTCTTTATTTCTGCTGTAAACGTGTTTATTCCTGCTTTAAACGAGTTTATTCCTGCTGTAAACGTGTTTGTCTCCTGTAAACGTGTTTATTTCTGCTTTAAATGTGTTGATTTTTGCTGTAAATGTGTATTTCTGCTGTCAATGTGTTTATTTCTGCAGCTAACATGTTTATTTCTGCTGTCAACACGTTTATTCCTGCTGTAAACGTGTTTATTTCTGCAGCTAATGTGTTTCTTTCTGCTGCAAACATGTGTATTCCTGCTGTAAACATGTTTATTCCTGCAGCTAACGTGTTTATTCCTGCTGTAAACATGTTTATTCCTGCTGTAAACGTGTTTATTCCTGCAGCTAACGTGTGTATTCCTGTTGTAAACGTGTTTATTCCTGCTGTAAACGTGTTTATTCCTGCCTTAAAAATGTTTATTTCTGCTCTAACCGTATGTATTCCTGCTGTAAACGTGTTTATTCCTGCTGTAAACGTGTTTATTCCTGCTGTAAACGTGTTTAATCCTGCAGCTAACGTGTGTATTCCTGCTGTAAACATGTTTATTCCTGCTGTAAAAAATGTTTATTTCTGCTGCAAACATGTTTATTTCTGCTTTAAACGTGTTTATTCCTGCTGTAAACGTGTTTATTTCTGCTGTAAATGTGTTTATTTCTGCTGTAAATGTGTTTATTTCTGCAGCTAACGTGTTTATTTCTTCTGTAACCATGTAAATTCCTGCTGCATACGTGTTTATTTCTGCTGTAAGCGTGTTTAATCCTGCTCTAAACATGTTTATTCCTGCTGTAAACGTGTTTATTTCTGTTGTAAACGTGTGTATTCCTGCTGTAAACGTGTTTATTCCTGCCTTTAAAATGTTTATTCCTGCTGTAAACGTGTTTATTCCTGCTTTAAACGTGTTCATTTCTGCTGTAAACGTGTTTAGTTCTGCTGTAAACGTGTGTATTCCTGCTGTAAATGTGTTAATTCCTGCTGTAAATGTGTTTATTCCTGCAGCTAACGTGTGTATTACTGCTGTAAAGATGTTTATTCCTGCTGTAAAAATGTTTATTTCTGCAGCTAACGTGTTTATTTCTGCTGCAAACATGTTTATTCCTGCTTTAAACGTGTTTATTCCTGCTGTAAACGTGTTTATTTCTGCTGTAAATCTGTTTATTTCTGCTGTAAATGTGTTTATCATTGCAGCTAACGTGTTTATTTCTGCTGTAACCATGTAAATTCCTGCTGCATACGTGTTTATTTCTGCTGTAAACGTGTTTAATCCTGCTGTAAACGTGTTTAATCCTGCTGTAAACATGTTTATTCCTGCTGTAAACATGTTTATTTCTGCTGTAAACGTGTTTATTCCTGCTGTAAAGGTGTTTATTCCTGCTGTAAATGTGCTTATTCCTGCTGGAAACGTGTTTATTTCTGCTGTAAACATGTTTATTCCTGCTGTAAACGTGTTTATTTCTGCAGCTAATGTGTTTCTTTCTGCTGCAAACATGTGTATTCCTGCTGTAAACATGTTTATTCCTGCAGCTAACGTGTTTATTCCTGCTGTAAACATGTTTATTCCTGCTGTAAACGTGTTTATTCCTGCAGCTAACGTGTGTATTCCTGTTGTAAACGTGTTTATTCCTGCTGTAAACGTGTTTATTCCTGCCTTAAAAATGTTTATTTCTGCTCTAACCGTATGTATTCCTGCTGTAAACGTGTTTATTCCTGCTGTAAACGTGTTTATTCCTGCTGTAAACGTGTTTAATCCTGCAGCTAACGTGTGTATTCCTGCTGTAAACATGTTTATTCCTGCTGTAAAAAATGTTTATTTCTGCTGCAAACATGTTTATTCCTGCTTTAAACGTGTTTATTCCTGCTGTAAACGTGTTTATTTCTGCTGTAAATGTGTTTATTTCTGCTGTAAATGTGTTTATTACTGCAGCTAACGTGTTTATTTCTGCTGTAACCATGTAAATTCCTGCTGCATACGTGTTTATTTCTGCTGTAAACGTGTTTAATCCTGCTGTAAACGTGTTTAATCCTGCTGTAAACATGTTTATTCCTGCTGTAAACATGTTTATTTCTGCTGTAAACGTGTTTATTCCTGCTGTAAAGGTGTTTATTCCTGCTGTAAACGTGCTTATTCCTGCTGGAAACGTGTTTATTTCTGCTGTAAACATGTTTATTCCTGCTGTAAACGTGTTTATTTCTGCAGCTAACGTGTGTATTCCTGTTGTAAACGTGTTTATTCCTGCTGTAAACGTGTTTATTCCTGCCTTAAAAATGTTTATTTCTGCTCTAACCGTATGTATTCCTGCTGTAAACATGTTTATTTCTGCTGTAAACGTGTTTAATCCTGCTGTAAACATGTTTATTCCTGCTGTAAATGTCTTTATTTCTGCTGTAAACGTGTTTATTCCTGCTTTAAACGAGTTTATTCCTGCTGTAAACGTGTTTGTCTCCTGTAAACGTGTTTATTTCTGCTTTAAATGTGTTGATTTTTGCTGTAAATGTGTATTTCTGCTGTCAATGTGTTTATTTCTGCAGCTAACATGTTTATTTCTGCTGTCAACACGTTTATTCCTGCTGTAAACGTGTTTATTTCTGCAGCTAATGTGTTTCTTTCTGCTGCAAACATGTGTATTCCTGCTGTAAACATGTTTATTCCTGCAGCTAACGTGTTTATTCCTGCTGTAAACATGTTTATTCCTGCTGTAAACGTGTTTATTCCTGCAGCTAACGTGTGTATTCCTGTTGTAAACGTGTTTATTCCTGCTGTAAACGTGTTTATTCCTGCCTTAAAAATGTTTATTTCTGCTCTAACCGTATGTATTCCTGCTGTAAACGTGTTTATTCCTGCTGTAAACGTGTTTATTCCTGCTGTAAACGTGTTTAATCCTGCAGCTAACGTGTGTATTCCTGCTGTAAACATGTTTATTCCTGCTGTAAAAAATGTTTATTTCTGCTGCAAACATGTTTATTTCTGCTTTAAACGTGTTTATTCCTGCTGTAAACGTGTTTATTTCTGCTGTAAATGTGTTTATTTCTGCTGTAAATGTGTTTATTTCTGCAGCTAACGTGTTTATTTCTTCTGTAACCATGTAAATTCCTGCTGCATACGTGTTTATTTCTGCTGTAAGCGTGTTTAATCCTGCTCTAAACATGTTTATTCCTGCTGTAAACGTGTTTATTTCTGTTGTAAACGTGTGTATTCCTGCTGTAAACGTGTTTATTCCTGCCTTTAAAATGTTTATTCCTGCTGTAAACGTGTTTATTCCTGCTTTAAACGTGTTCATTTCTGCTGTAAACGTGTTTAGTTCTGCTGTAAACGTGTGTATTCCTGCTGTAAATGTGTTAATTCCTGCTGTAAATGTGTTTATTCCTGCAGCTAACGTGTGTATTACTGCTGTAAACATGTTTATTCCTGCTGTAAAAATGTTTATTTCTGCAGCTAACGTGTTTATTTCTGCTGCAAACATGTTTATTCCTGCTTTAAACGTGTTTATTCCTGCTGTAAACGTGTTTATTTCTGCTGTAAATCTGTTTATTTCTGCTGTAAATGTGTTTATCATTGCAGCTAACGTGTTTATTTCTGCTGTAACCATGTAAATTCCTGCTGCATACGTGTTTATTTCTGCTGTAAACGTGTTTAATCCTGCTGTAAACGTGTTTAATCCTGCTGTAAACATGTTTATTCCTGCTGTAAACATGTTTATTTCTGCTGTAAACGTGTTTATTCCTGCTGTAAAGGTGTTTATTCCTGCTGTAAATGTGCTTATTCCTGCTGGAAACGTGTTTATTTCTGCTGTAAACATGTTTATTCCTGCTGTAAACGTGTTTATTTCTGCAGCTAATGTGTTTCTTTCTGCTGCAAACATGTGTATTCCTGCTGTAAACATGTTTATTCCTGCAGCTAACGTGTTTATTCCTGCTGTAAACATGTTTATTTCTGCTGTAAACATGTTTATTCCTGCTGTAAAGGTGTTTATTCCTGCTGTAAATGTGCTTATTCCTGCTGGAAACGTGTTTATTTCTGCTGTAAACATGTTTATTCCTGCTGTAAACGTGTTTATTTCTGCAGCTAATGTGTTTCTTTCTGCTGCAAACATGTGTATTCCTGCTGTAAACATGTTTATTCCTGCAGCTAACGTGTTTATTCCTGCTGTAAACATGTTTATTCCTGCTGTAAAGGTGTTTATTCCTGCAGCTAACGTGTTTATTCCTGTTGTAAACGTGTTTATTCCTGCTGTAAACGTGTTTATTCCTGCCTTAAAAATGTTTATTTCTGCTCTAACCGTATGTATTCCTGCTGTAAACATGTTTATTTCTGCTGTAAACGTGTTTAATCCTGCTGTAAACATGTTTATTCCTGCTGTAAATGTCTTTATTTCTGCTGTAAACGTGTTTATTCCTGCTTTAAACGAGTTTATTCCTGCTGTAAACGTGTTTGTCTCCTGTATACGTGTTTATTTCTGCAGCTAACATGTTCATTTCTGCTGTAAACGTGTTTATTTCTGCTGTAAATGTGTTGATTTTTGCTGTAAATGTGTATTTCTGCTGTCAATGTGTTTATTTCTGCAGCTAACATGTTTATTTCTGCTGTCAACATGTTTATTCCTGCTGTAAACGTGTTTATTTCTGCAGCTAATGTGTTTCTTTCTGCTGCAAACATGTGTATTCCTGCTGTAAACATGTTTATTCCTGCAGCTAACGTGTTTATTCCTGCTGTAAACATGTTTATTCCTGCTGTAAACGTGTTTATTCCTGCAGCTAACGTGTGTATTCCTGTTGTAAACGTGTTTATTCCTGCCTTAAAAATGTTTATTTCTGCTCTAACCGTATGTATTCCTGCTGTAAACGTGTTTATTCCTGCTGTAAACGTGTTTATTCCTGCTGTAAACGTGTTTAATCCTGCAGCTAACGTGTGTATTCCTGCTGTAAACATGTTTATTCCTGCTGTAAAAAATGTTTATTTCTGCTGCAAACATGTTTATTCCTGCTTTAAACGTGTTTATTCCTGCTGTAAACGTGTTTATTTCTGCTGTAAACGTGTTTATTCCTGCTGTAAACGTGTTTAATCCTGCAGCTAACGTGTGTATTCCTGCTGTAAACATGTTTATTCCTGCTGTAAAAAATGTTTATTTCTGCTGCAAACATGTTTATTTCTGCTTTAAACGTGTTTATTCCTGCTGTAAACGTGTTTATTTCTGCTGTAAATGTGTTTATTTCTGCTGTAAATGTGTTTATTTCTGCAGCTAACGTGTTTATTTCTTCTGTAACCATGTAAATTCCTGCTGCATACGTGTTTATTTCTGCTGTAAGCGTGTTTAATCCTGCTCTAAACATGTTTATTCCTGCTGTAAACGTGTTTATTTCTGTTGTAAACGTGTGTATTCCTGCTGTAAACGTGTTTATTCCTGCCTTTAAAATGTTTATTCCTGCTGTAAACGTGTTTATTCCTGCTTTAAACGTGTTCATTTCTGCTGTAAACGTGTTTAGTTCTGCTGTAAACGTGTGTATTCCTGCTGTAAATGTGTTAATTCCTGCTGTAAATGTGTTTATTCCTGCAGCTAACGTGTGTATTACTGCTGTAAACATGTTTATTCCTGCTGTAAAAATGTTTATTTCTGCAGCTAACGTGTTTATTTCTGCTGCAAACATGTTTATTCCTGCTTTAAACGTGTTTATTCCTGCTGTAAACGTGTTTATTTCTGCTGTAAATCTGTTTATTTCTGCTGTAAATGTGTTTATCATTGCAGCTAACGTGTTTATTTCTGCTGTAACCATGTAAATTCCTGCTGCATACGTGTTTATTTCTGCTGTAAACGTGTTTAATCCTGCTGTAAACGTGTTTAATCCTGCTGTAAACATGTTTATTCCTGCTGTAAACATGTTTATTTCTGCTGTAAACGTGTTTATTCCTGCTGTAAAGGTGTTTATTCCTGCTGTAAATGTGCTTATTCCTGCTGGAAACGTGTTTATTTCTGCTGTAAACATGTTTATTCCTGCTGTAAACGTGTTTATTTCTGCAGCTAATGTGTTTCTTTCTGCTGCAAACATGTGTATTCCTGCTGTAAACATGTTTATTCCTGCAGCTAACGTGTTTATTCCTGCTGTAAACATGTTTATTTCTGCTGTAAACATGTTTATTCCTGCTGTAAAGGTGTTTATTCCTGCTGTAAATGTGCTTATTCCTGCTGGAAACGTGTTTATTTCTGCTGTAAACATGTTTATTCCTGCTGTAAACGTGTTTATTTCTGCAGCTAATGTGTTTCTTTCTGCTGCAAACATGTGTATTCCTGCTGTAAACATGTTTATTCCTGCAGCTAACGTGTTTATTCCTGCTGTAAACATGTTTATTCCTGCTGTAAAGGTGTTTATTCCTGCAGCTAACGTGTTTATTCCTGTTGTAAACGTGTTTATTCCTGCTGTAAACGTGTTTATTCCTGCCTTAAAAATGTTTATTTCTGCTCTAACCGTATGTATTCCTGCTGTAAACATGTTTATTTCTGCTGTAAACGTGTTTAATCCTGCTGTAAACATGTTTATTCCTGCTGTAAATGTCTTTATTTCTGCTGTAAACGTGTTTATTCCTGCTTTAAACGAGTTTATTCCTGCTGTAAACGTGTTTGTCTCCTGTATACGTGTTTATTTCTGCAGCTAACATGTTCATTTCTGCTGTAAACGTGTTTATTTCTGCTGTAAATGTGTTGATTTTTGCTGTAAATGTGTATTTCTGCTGTCAATGTGTTTATTTCTGCAGCTAACATGTTTATTTCTGCTGTCAACATGTTTATTCCTGCTGTAAACGTGTTTATTTCTGCAGCTAATGTGTTTCTTTCTGCTGCAAACATGTGTATTCCTGCTGTAAACATGTTTATTCCTGCAGCTAACGTGTTTATTCCTGCTGTAAACATGTTTATTCCTGCTGTAAACGTGTTTATTCCTGCAGCTAACGTGTGTATTCCTGTTGTAAACGTGTTTATTCCTGCCTTAAAAATGTTTATTTCTGCTCTAACCGTATGTATTCCTGCTGTAAACGTGTTTATTCCTGCTGTAAACGTGTTTATTCCTGCTGTAAACGTGTTTAATCCTGCAGCTAACGTGTGTATTCCTGCTGTAAACATGTTTATTCCTGCTGTAAAAAATGTTTATTTCTGCTGCAAACATGTTTATTCCTGCTTTAAACGTGTTTATTCCTGCTGTAAACGTGTTTATTTCTGCTGTAAATGTGTTTATTTCTGCTGTAAATGTGTTTATTACTGCAGCTAACGTGTTTATTTCTGCTGTAACCATGTAAATTCCTGCTGCATACGTGTTTATTTCTGCTGTAAACGTGTTTAATCCTGCTGTAAACGTGTTTAATCCTGCTGTAAACATGTTTATTCCTGCTGTAAACATGTTTATTTCTGCTGTAAACGTGTTTATTCCTGCTGTAAAGGTGTTTATTCCTGCTGTAAACGTGCTTATTCCTGCTGTAAACGTGTTTATTTCTGCTGTAAACATGTTTATTCCTGCTGTAAACGTGTTTATTTCTGCAGCTAACGTGTGTATTCCTGTTGTAAACGTGTTTATCCCTGCTGTAAACGTGTTTATTCCTGCCTTAAAAATGTTTATTTCTGCTCTAACCGTATGTATTCCTGCTGTAAACATGTTTATTTCTGCTGTAAACGTGTTTAATCCTGCTGTAAACATGTTTATTCCTGCTGTAAATGTCTTTATTTCTGCTGTAAACGTGTTTATTCCTGCTTTAAACGAGTTTATTCCTCCTGTAAACGTGTTTGTCTCCTGTAAACGTGTTTATTTCTGCTGTAAATGTGTTGATTTTTGCTGTAAATGTGTATTTCTGCTGTCAATGTGTTTATTTCTGCAGCTAACATGTTTATTTCTGCTGTCAACACGTTTATTCCTGCTGTAAACGTGTTTATTTCTGCAGCTAATGTGTTTCTTTCTGCTGCAAACATGTGTATTCCTGCTGTAAACATGTTTATTCCTGCAGCTAACGTGTTTATTCCTGCTGTAAACATGTTTATTCCTGCTGTAAACGTGTTTATTCCTGCAGCTAACGTGTGTATTCCTGTTGTAAACGTGTTTATTCCTGCTGTAAACGTGTTTATTCCTGCCTTAAAAATGTTTATTTCTGCTCTAACCGTATGTATTCCTGCTGTAAACGTGTTTATTCCTGCTGTAAACGTGTTTATTCCTGCTGTAAACGTGTTTAATCCTGCAGCTAACGTGTGTATTCCTGCTGTAAACATGTTTATTCCTGCTGTAAAAAATGTTTATTTCTGCTGCAAACATGTTTATTCCTGCTTTAAACGTGTTTATTCCTGCTGTAAACGTGTTTATTTCTGCTGTAAATGTGTTTATTTCTGCTGTAAATGTGTTTATTACTGCAGCTAACGTGTTTATTTCTGCTGTAACCATGTAAATTCCTGCTGCATACGTGTTTATTTCTGCTGTAAACGTGTTTAATCCTGCTGTAAACGTGTTTAATCCTGCTGTAAACATGTTTATTCCTGCTGTAAACATGTTTATTTCTGCTGTAAACGTGTTTAATCCTGCTGTAAACATGTTTATTCCTGCTGTAAATGTCTTTATTCCTGCTGTAAACGTGTTTATTCCTGCTTTAAACGAGTTTATTCCTGCTGTAAACGTGTTTGTCTCCTGTAAACGTGTTTATTTCTGCTTTAAATGTGTTGATTTTTGCTGTAAATGTGTATTTCTGCTGTCAATGTGTTTATTTCTGCAGCTAACATGTTTATTTCTGCTGTCAACACGTTTATTCCTGCTGTAAACGTGTTTATTTCTGCAGCTAATGTGTTTCTTTCTGCTGCAAACATGTGTATTCCTGCTGTAAACATGTTTATTCCTGCAGCTAACGTGTTTATTCCTGCTGTAAACATGTTTATTCCTGCTGTAAACGTGTTTATTCCTGCAGCTAACGTGTGTATTCCTGTTGTAAACGTGTTTATTCCTGCTGTAAACGTGTTTATTCCTGCCTTAAAAATGTTTATTTCTGCTCTAACCGTATTGATTCCTGCTGTAAACGTGTTTATTCCTGCTGTAAACGTGTTTATTCCTGCTGTAAACGTGTTTAATCCTGCAGCTAACGTGTGTATTCCTGCTGTAAACATGTTTATTCCTGCTGTAAAAAATGTTTATTTCTGCTGCAAACATGTTTATTTCTGCTTTAAACGTGTTTATTCCTGCTGTAAACGTGTTTATTTCTGCTGTAAATGTGTTTATTTCTGCTGTAAATGTGTTTATTACTACAGCTAACGTGTTTATTTCTTCTGTAACCATGTAAATTCCTGCTGCATACGTGTTTATTTCTGCTGTAAGCGTGTTTAATCCTGCTCTAAACATGTTTATTCCTGCTGTAAACGTGTTTATTTCTGCTGTAAACGTGTGTATTCCTGCTGTAAACGTGTTTATTCCTGCCTTTAAAATGTTTATTCCTGCTGTAAACGTGTTTATTCCTGCTTTAAACGTGTTCATTTCTGCTGTAAACGTTTAGTTCTGCTGTAAACGTGTGTATTCCTGCTGTAAATGTGTTAATTCCTGCTGTAAATGTGTTTATTCCTGCAGCTAACGTGTGTATTACTGCTGTAAACATGTTTATTCCTGCTGTAAAAATGTTTATTTCTGCAGCTAACGTGTTTATTTCTTCTGCAAACATGTTTATTCCTGCTTTAAACGTGTTTATTCCTGCTGTAAACGTGTTTATTTCTGCTGTAAATCTGTTTATTTCTGCTGTAAATGTGTTTATCATTGCAGCTAACGTGTTTATTTCTGCTGTAACCATGTAAATTCCTGCTGCATACGTGTTTATTTCTGCTGTAAACGTGTTTAATCCCGCTGTAAACGTGTTTAATCCTGCTGTAAACATGTTTATTCCTGCTGTAAACATGTTTATTTCTGCTGTAAACGTGTTTATTCCTGCTGTAAAGGTGTTTATTCCTGCTGTAAATGTGCTTATTCCTGCTGGAAACGTGTTTATTTCTGCTGTAAACATGTTTATTCCTGCTGTAAACGTGTTTATTTCTGCAGCTAATGTGTTTCTTTCTGCTGCAAACATGTGTATTCCTGCTGTAAACATGTTTATTCCTGCAGCTAACGTGTTTATTCCTGCTGTAAACATGTTTATTCCTGCTGTAAAGGTGTTTATTCCTGCAGCTAACATGTGTATTCCTCTTGTAAACGTGTTTATTCCTGCTGTAAACGTGTTTATTCCTGCCTTAAAAATGTTTATTTCTGCTCTAACCGTATGTATTCCTGCTGTAAACGTGTTTATTCCTGCTGTAAACGTGTTTATTCCTGCTGTAAACGTGTTTAATCCTGCAGCTAACGTGTGTATTCCTGCTGTAAACATGTTTATTCCTGCTGTAAAAAATGTTTATTTCTGCTGCAAACATGTTTATTTCTGCTTTAAACGTGTTTATTCCTGCTGTAAACGTGTTTATTTCTGCTGTAAATGTGTTTATTTCTGCTGTAAATGTGTTGATTTTTGCTGTAAATGTGTATTTCTGCTGTCAATGTGTTTATTTCTGCAGCTAACATGTTTATTTCTGCTGTCAACATGTTTATTCCTGCTGTAAACGTGTTTATTTCTGCAGCTAATGTGTTTCTTTCTGCTGCAAACATGTGTATTCCTGCTGTAAACGTGTTTATTCCTGCAGCTAACGTGTTTATTCCTGCTGTAAACATGTTTATTCCTGCTGTAAAGGTGTTTATTCCTGCAGCTAACGTGTGTATTCCTGTTGTAAACGTGTTTATTCCTGCTGTAAATGTGTTTATTCCTGCCTTAAAAATGTTTATTTCTGCTCTAACCGTATGTATTCCTGCTGTAAACGTGTTTATTCCTGCTGTAAACGTGTTTATTCCTGCTGTAAACGTGTTTAATCCTGCAGCTAACGTGTGTATTCCTGCTGTAAACATGTTTATTCCTGCTGTAAAAAATGTTTATTTCTGCTGCAAACATGTTTATTCCTGCTTTAAACGTGTTTATTCCTGCTGTAAACGTGTTTATTTCTGCTGTAAATGTGTTTATTTCTGCTGTAAATGTGTTTATTACTGCAGCTAACGTGTTTATTTCTGCTGTAACCATGTAAATTCCTGCTGCATACGTGTTTATTTCTGCTGTAAACGTGTTTAATCCTGCTGTAAACGTGTTCAATCCTGCTGTAAACATGTTTATTCCTGCTGTAAACATGTTTATTTCTGCTGTAAACGTGTTTATTCCTGCTGTAAAGGTGTTTATTCCTGCTGTAAACGTGCTTATTCCTGCTGTAAACATGTTTATTTCTGCTGTAAACGTGTTTATTCCTGTTGTAAACGTGTTTATTCCTGCTGTAAACGTGTTTATTCCTGCCTTAAAAATGTTTATTTCTGCTCTAACCGTATGTATTCCTGCTGTAAACATGTTTATTTCTGCTGTAAACGTGTTTAATCCTGCTGTAAACATGATTATTCCTGCTGTAAATGTCTTTATTTCTGCTGTAAACGTGTTTATTCCTGCTTTAAACGAGTTTATTCCTGCTGTAAACGTGTTTGTCTCCTGTAAACGTGTTTATTTCTGCTGTAAATGTGTTGATTTTTGCTGTAAATGTGTATTTCTGCTGTCAATGTGTTTATTTCTGCAGCTAACATGTTTATTTCTGCTGTCAACACGTTTATTCCTGCTGTAAACGTGTTTATTTCTGCAGCTAATGTGTTTCTTTCTGCTGCAAACATGTGTATTCCTGCTGTAAACATGTTTATTCCTGCAGGTAACGTGTTTATTCCTGCTGTAAACATGTTTATTCCTGCTGTAAACGTGTTTATTCCTGCAGCTAACGTGTGTATTCCTGTTGTAAACGTGTTTATTCCTGCTGTAAACGTGTTTATTCCTGCCTTAAAAATGTTTATTTCTGCTCTAACCGTATGTATTCCTGCTGTAAACGTGTTTATTCCTGCTGTAAACGTGTTTATTCCTGCTGTAAACGTGTTTAATCCTGCAGCTAACGTGTGTATTCCTGCTGCAAACATGTTTATTCCTGCTGTAAAAAATGTTTATTTCTGCTGCAAACATGTTTATTTCTGCTTTAAACGTGTTTATTCCTGCTGTAAACGTGTTTATTTCTGCTGTAAATGTGTTTATTTCTGCTGTAAATGTGTTTATTACTACAGCTAACGTGTTTATTTCTTCTGTAACCATGTAAATTCCTGCTGCATACGTGTTTATTTCTGCTGTAAGCGTGTTTAATCCTGCTCTAAACATGTTTATTCCTGCTGTAAACGTGTGTATTCCTGCTGTAAATGTGTTTATTCCTGCCTTTAAAATGTTTATTCCTGCTGTAAACGTGTTTATTCCTGCTTTAAACGTGTTCATTTCTGCTGTAAACGTGTTTAGTTCTGCTGTAAACGTGTGTATTCCTGCTGTAAATGTGTTAATTCCTGCTGTAAATGTGTTTATTCCTGCAGCTAACGTGTGTATTACTGCTGTAAACATGTTTATTCCTCCTGTAAAAATGTTTATTTCTGCAGCTAACGTGTTTATTTCTGCTGCAAACATGTTTATTCCTGCTTTAAACGTGTTTATTCCTGCTGTAAACGTGTTTATTTCTGCTGTAAATGTGTTTATTTCTGCTGTAAATGTGTTTATTACTGCAGCTAACGTGTTTATTTCTGCTGTAACCATGTAAATTCCTGCTGCATACGTGTTTATTTCTGCTGTAAACGTGTTTAATCCTGCTGTAAACGTGTTTAATCCTGCTGTAAACATGTTTATTCCTGCTGGAAACGTGTTTATTTCTGCTGTAAACATGTTTATTCCTGCTGTAAACGTGTTTATTTCTGCAGCTAATGTGTTTCTTTCTGCTGCAAACACATGTATTCCTGCTGTAAACATGTTTATTCCTGCAGCTAACGTGTTTATTCCTGCTGTAAACATGTTTATTCCTGCTGTAAAAAATGTTTATTTCTGCTGCAAACATGTTTATTCCTGCTTTAAACGTGTTTATTCCTGCTGTAAACGTGTTTATTTCTGCTGTAAATGTGTTTATTTCTGCTGTAAATGTGTTTATTACTGCAGCTAACGTGTTTATTTCTGCTGTAACCATGTAAATTCCTGCTGCATACGTGTTTATTTCTGCTGTAAACGTGTTTAATCCTGCTGTAAACGTGTTCAATCCTGCTGTAAACATGTTTATTCCTGCTGTAAACATGTTTATTTCTGCTGTAAACGTGTTTATTCCTGCTGTAAAGGTGTTTATTCCTGCTGTAAACGTGCTTATTCCTGCTGTAAACATGTTTATTTCTGCTGTAAACGTGTTTATTCCTGTTGTAAACGTGTTTATTCCTGCTGTAAACGTGTTTATTCCTGCCTTAAAAATGTTTATTTCTGCTCTAACCGTATGTATTCCTGCTGTAAACATGTTTATTTCTGCTGTAAACGTGTTTAATCCTGCTGTAAACATGATTATTCCTGCTGTAAATGTCTTTATTTCTGCTGTAAACGTGTTTATTCCTGCTTTAAACGAGTTTATTCCTGCTGTAAACGTGTTTGTCTCCTGTAAACGTGTTTATTTCTGCTGTAAATGTGTTGATTTTTGCTGTAAATGTGTATTTCTGCTGTCAATGTGTTTATTTCTGCAGCTAACATGTTTATTTCTGCTGTCAACACGTTTATTCCTGCTGTAAACGTGTTTATTTCTGCAGCTAATGTGTTTCTTTCTGCTGCAAACATGTGTATTCCTGCTGTAAACATGTTTATTCCTGCAGCTAACGTGTTTATTCCTGCTGTAAACATGTTTATTCCTGCTGTAAACGTGTTTATTCCTGCAGCTAACGTGTGTATTCCTGTTGTAAACGTGTTTATTCCTGCTGTAAACGTGTTTATTCCTGCCTTAAAAATGTTTATTTCTGCTCTAACCGTATGTATTCCTGCTGTAAACGTGTTTATTCCTGCTGTAAACGTGTTTATTCCTGCTGTAAACGTGTTTAATCCTGCAGCTAACGTGTGTATTCCTGCTGCAAACATGTTTATTCCTGCTGTAAAAAATGTTTATTTCTGCTGCAAACATGTTTATTTCTGCTTTAAACGTGTTTATTCCTGCTGTAAACGTGTTTATTTCTGCTGTAAATGTGTTTATTTCTGCTGTAAATGTGTTTATTACTACAGCTAACGTGTTTATTTCTTCTGTAACCATGTAAATTCCTGCTGCATACGTGTTTATTTCTGCTGTAAGCGTGTTTAATCCTGCTCTAAACATGTTTATTCCTGCTGTAAACGTGTGTATTCCTGCTGTAAATGTGTTTATTCCTGCCTTTAAAATGTTTATTCCTGCTGTAAACGTGTTTATTCCTGCTTTAAACGTGTTCATTTCTGCTGTAAACGTGTTTAGTTCTGCTGTAAACGTGTGTATTCCTGCTGTAAATGTGTTAATTCCTGCTGTAAATGTGTTTATTCCTGCAGCTAACGTGTGTATTACTGCTGTAAACATGTTTATTCCTCCTGTAAAAATGTTTATTTCTGCAGCTAACGTGTTTATTTCTGCTGCAAACATGTTTATTCCTGCTTTAAACGTGTTTATTCCTGCTGTAAACGTGTTTATTTCTGCTGTAAATGTGTTTATTTCTGCTGTAAATGTGTTTAATCCTGCTGTAAACGTGTTCAATCCTGCTGTAAACATGTTTATTCCTGCTGTAAACATGTTTATTTCTGCTGTAAACGTGTTTATTCCTGCTGTAAAGGTGTTTATTCCTGCTGTAAACGTGCTTATTCCTGCTGTAAACATGTTTATTTCTGCTGTAAACGTGTTTATTCCTGTTGTAAACGTGTTTATTCCTGCTGTAAACGTGTTTATTCCTGCCTTAAAAATGTTTATTTCTGCTCTAACCGTATGTATTCCTGCTGTAAACATGTTTATTTCTGCTGTAAACGTGTTTAATCCTGCTGTAAACATGATTATTCCTGCTGTAAATGTCTTTATTTCTGCTGTAAACGTGTTTATTCCTGCTTTAAACGAGTTTATTCCTGCTGTAAACGTGTTTGTCTCCTGTAAACGTGTTTATTTCTGCTGTAAATGTGTTGATTTTTGCTGTAAATGTGTATTTCTGCTGTCAATGTGTTTATTTCTGCAGCTAACATGTTTATTTCTGCTGTCAACACGTTTATTCCTGCTGTAAACGTGTTTATTTCTGCAGCTAATGTGTTTCTTTCTGCTGCAAACATGTGTATTCCTGCTGTAAACATGTTTATTCCTGCAGCTAACGTGTTTATTCCTGCTGTAAACATGTTTATTCCTGCTGTAAACGTGTTTATTCCTGCAGCTAACGTGTGTATTCCTGTTGTAAACGTGTTTATTCCTGCTGTAAACGTGTTTATTCCTGCCTTAAAAATGTTTATTTCTGCTCTAACCGTATGTATTCCTGCTGTAAACGTGTTTATTCCTGCTGTAAACGTGTTTATTCCTGCTGTAAACGTGTTTAATCCTGCAGCTAACGTGTGTATTCCTGCTGCAAACATGTTTATTCCTGCTGTAAAAAATGTTTATTTCTGCTGCAAACATGTTTATTTCTGCTTTAAACGTGTTTATTCCTGCTGTAAACGTGTTTATTTCTGCTGTAAATGTGTTTATTTCTGCTGTAAATGTGTTTATTACTACAGCTAACGTGTTTATTTCTTCTGTAACCATGTAAATTCCTGCTGCATACGTGTTTATTTCTGCTGTAAGCGTGTTTAATCCTGCTCTAAACATGTTTATTCCTGCTGTAAACGTGTGTATTCCTGCTGTAAATGTGTTTATTCCTGCCTTTAAAATGTTTATTCCTGCTGTAAACGTGTTTATTCCTGCTTTAAACGTGTTCATTTCTGCTGTAAACGTGTTTAGTTCTGCTGTAAACGTGTGTATTCCTGCTGTAAATGTGTTAATTCCTGCTGTAAATGTGTTTATTCCTGCAGCTAACGTGTGTATTACTGCTGTAAACATGTTTATTCCTCCTGTAAAAATGTTTATTTCTGCAGCTAACGTGTTTATTTCTGCTGCAAACATGTTTATTCCTGCTTTAAACGTGTTTATTCCTGCTGTAAACGTGTTTATTTCTGCTGTAAATGTGTTTATTTCTGCTGTAAATGTGTTTATTACTGCAGCTAACGTGTTTATTTCTGCTGTAACCATGTAAATTCCTGCTGCATACGTGTTTATTTCTGCTGTAAACGTGTTTAATCCTGCTGTAAACGTGTTTAATCCTGCTGTAAACATGTTTATTCCTGCTGGAAACGTGTTTATTTCTGCTGTAAACATGTTTATTCCTGCTGTAAACGTGTTTATTTCTGCAGCTAATGTGTTTCTTTCTGCTGCAAACACATGTATTCCTGCTGTAAACATGTTTATTCCTGCAGCTAACGTGTTTATTCCTGCTGTAAACATGTTTATTCCTGCTGTAAAGGTGTTTATTCCTGCAGCTAACATGTGTATTCCTGTTGTAAACGTGTTTATTCCTGCTGTAAACGTGTTTATTCCTGCCTTAAAAATGTTTATTTCTGCTCTAACCGTATGTATTCCTGCTGTAAACGTGTTTATTCCTGCTGTAAACGTGTTTATTCCTGCTGTAAACGTGTTTAATCCTGCAGCTAACGTGTGTATTCCTGCTGTAAACATGTTTATTCCTGCTGTAAAATATGTTTATTTCTGCTGCAAACATGTTTATTTCTGCTTTAAACGTGTTTATTCCTGCTGTAAACGTGTTTATTTCTGCTGTAAATGTGTTTATTCCTGCTGTAAACGTGTTTATTCCTGCCTTAAAAATGTTTATTTCTGCTCTAACCGTATGTATTCCTGCTGTAAACGTGTTTATTCCTGCGGTAAACGTGTTTATTCCTGCTGTAAACGTATTTAATCCTGCAGCTAACGTGTGTATTTCTGCTGCAAACATGTTTATTTCTGCTTTAAACGTGTTTATTCCTGCTGTAAACGTGTTTATTTCTGCTGTAAATGTGTTTATTTCTGCTGTAAATGTGTTTATTACTACAGCTAACGTGTTTATTTCTGCTGTAACCATGTAAATTCCTGCTGCATACGTGTTTATTTCTGCTGTAAGCGTGTTTAATCCTGCTCTAAACATGTTTATTCCTGCTGTAAACGTGTTTATTTCTGCTGTAAACGTGTGTATTCCTGCTGTAAACGTGTTTATTCCTGCCTTTAAAATGTTTATTCCTGCTGTAAACGTGTTTATTCCTGCTTTAAACGTGTTCATTTCTGCTGTAAACGTGTTTAGTTCTGCTGTAAACGTGTGTATTCCTGCTGTAAATGTGTTAATTCCTGCTGTAAATGTGTTTATTCCTGCAGCTAACGTGTGTATTACTGCTGTAAAGATGTTTATTCCTGCTGTAAAAATGTTTATTTCTGCAGCTAACGTGTTTATTTCTGCTGCAAACATGTTTATTCCTGCTTTAAACGTGTTTATTCCTGCTGTAAACGTGTTTATTTCTGCTGTAAATCTGTTTATTTCTGCTGTAAATGTGTTTATCATTGCAGCTAACGTGTTTATTTCTGCTGTAACCATGTAAATTCCTGCTGCATACGTGTTTATTTCTGCTGTAAACGTGTTTAATCCTGCTGTAAACGTGTTTAATCCTGCTGTAAACATGTTTATTCCTGCTGTAAACATGTTTATTTCTGCTGTAAACGTGTTTCTTCCTGCTGTAAAGGTGTTTATTCCTGCTGTAAATGTGCTTATTCCTGCTGGAAACGTGTTTATTTCTGCTGTAAACATGTTTATTCCTGCTTTAAACGTGTTTATTTCTGCAGCTAATGTGTTTCTTTCTGCTGCAAACATCTGTATTCCTGCTGTAAACATGTTTATTCCTGCAGCTAACGTGTTTATTCCTGCTGTAAACATGTTTATTCCTGCTGTAAAGGTGTTTATTCCTGCAGCTAACGTGTGTATTCCTGTTGTAAACGTGTTTATTCCTGCTGTAAACGTGTTTATTCCTGCCTTAAAAATGTTTATTTCTGCTCTAACCGTATGTATTCCTGCTGTAAACATGTTTATTTCTGCTGTAAACGTGTTTAATCCTGCTGTAAACATGTTTATTCCTGCTGTAAATGTCTTTATTTCTGCTGTAAACGTGTTTATTCCTGCCTTAAAAATGTTTATTTCTGCTCTAACCGTATGTATTCCTGCTGTAAACGTGTTTATTCCTGCTGTAAACGTGTTTATTCCTGCTGTAAACGTATTTAATCCTGCAGCTAACGTGTGTATTTCTGCTGCAAACATGTTTATTTCTGCTTTAAACGTGTTTATTCCTGCTGTAAACGTGTTTATTTCTGCTGTAAATGTGTTTATTTCTGCTGTAAATGTGTTTATTACTACAGCTAACGTGTTTATTTCTGCTGTAACCATGTAAATTCCTGCTGCATACGTGTTTATTTCTGCTGTAAGCGTGTTTAATCCTGCTCTAAACATGTTTATTCCTGCTGTAAACGTGTTTATTTCTGCTGTAAACGTGTGTATTCCTGCTGTAAACGTGTTTATTCCTGCCTTTAAAATGTTTATTCCTGCTGTAAACGTGTTTATTCCTGCTTTAAACGTGTTCATTTCTGCTGTAAACGTGTTTAGTTCTGCTGTAAACGTGTGTATTCCTGCTGTAAATGTGTTAATTCCTGCTGTAAATGTGTTTATTCCTGCAGCTAACGTGTGTATTACTGCTGTAAAGATGTTTATTCCTGCTGTAAAAATGTTTATTTCTGCAGCTAACGTGTTTATTTCTGCTGCAAACATGTTTATTCCTGCTTTAAACGTGTTTATTCCTGCTGTAAACGTGTTTATTTCTGCTGTAAATCTGTTTATTTCTGCTGTAAATGTGTTTATCATTGCAGCTAACGTGTTTATTTCTGCTGTAACCATGTAAATTCCTGCTGCATACGTGTTTATTTCTGCTGTAAACGTGTTTAATCCTGCTGTAAACGTGTTTAATCCTGCTGTAAACATGTTTATTCCTGCTGTAAACATGTTTATTTCTGCTGTAAACGTGTTTATTCCTGCTGTAAAGGTGTTTATTCCTGCTGTAAATGTGCTTATTCCTGCTGGAAACGTGTTTATTTCTGCTGTTAACATGTTTATTCCTGCTTTAAACGTGTTTATTTCTGCAGCTAATGTGTTTCTTTCTGCTGCAAACATCTGTATTCCTGCTGTAAACATGTTTATTCCTGCAGCTAACGTGTTTATTCCTGCTGTAAACATGTTTATTCCTGCTGTAAAGGTGTTTATTCCTGCAGCTAACGTGTGTATTCCTCTTGTAAACGTGTTTATTCCTGCTGTAAACGTGTTTATTCCTGCCTTAAAAATGTTTATTTCTGCTCTAACCGTATGTATTCCTGCTGTAAACATGTTTATTTCTGCTGTAAACGTGTTTAATCCTGCTGTAAACATGTTTATTCCTGCTGTAAATGTCTTTATTTCTGCTGTAAACGTGTTTATTCCTGCTTTAAACGAGTTTATTCCTGCTGTAAACGTGTTTGTCTCCTGTAAACGTGTTTATTTCTGCAGCTAACATGTTCATTTCTGCTGTAAACGTGTTTATTTCTGCTGTAAATGTGTTGATTTTTGCTGTAAATGTGTATTTTTGCTGTCAATGTGTTTATTTCTGCAGCTAACATGTTTATTTCTGCTGTCAACATGTTTATTCCTGCTGTAAACGTGTTTATTTCTGCAGCTAATGTGTTTCTTTCTGCTGCAAACATGTGTATTCCTGCTGTAAACATGTTTATTCCTGCAGCTAACGTGTTTATTCCTGCTGTAAACATGTTTATTCCTGCTGTAAACGTGTTTATTCCTGCAGCTAACGTGTGTATTCCTGTTGTAAACGTGTTTATTCCTGCTGTAAACGTGTTTACTCCTGCCTTAAAAATGTTTATTTCTGCTCTAACCGTATGTATTCCTGCTGTAAACGTGTTTATTTCTGCTCTAACCGTATGTATTCCTGCTGTAAACGTGTTTATTCCTGCTGTAAACATGTTTATTCCTGCTGTAAAAAATGTTTATTTCTGCTGTAAATGTGTTTATTTCTGCTGTAAATGTGTTTATTACTACAGCTAACGTGTTTATTTCTGCTGTAAACGTGTTTATTCCTGCCTTTAAAATGTTTATTCCTGCAGTAAACGTGTTTATTCCTGCTTTAAACGTGTTCATTTCTGCTGTAAACGTGTTTAGTTCTGCTGTAAACGTGTGTATTCGTGCTGTAAATGTGTTAATTCCTGCTGGAAACGTGTTTATTTCTGCTGTAAACATGTTTATTCCTGCTGTAAACATGTTTATTTCTGCTGTAAACGTGTTTATTCCTGCTGTAAAGGTGTTTATTCCTGCTGTAAACATGTTTATTCCTGCTGTAAACGTGTTTATTTCTGCAGCTAATGTGTTTCTTTCTGCTGCAAACATGTGTATTCCTGCTGTAAACATGTTTATTCCTGCAGCTAACGTGTTTATTCCTGCTGTAAACATGTTTATTCCTGCTGTAAACGTGTTTATTCCTGCAGCTAACGTGTGTATTCCTGTTGTAAACGTGTTTATTCCTGCTGTAAACGTGTTTATTCCTGCCTTAAAAATGTTTATTTCTGCTCTAACCGTATGTATTCCTGCTGTAAACGTGTTTATTCCTGCTGTAAACGTGTTTATTCCTGCTGTAAACGTGTTTAATCCTGCAGCTAACATTTGTATTCCTCTTGTAAACGTGTTTATTCCTGCTGTAAACGTGTTTATTCCTGCCTTAAAAATGTTTATTTCTGCTCTAACCGTATGTATTCCTGCTGTAAACATGTTTAATCCTGCTGTAAACATGTTTATTCCTGCTGTACATGTCTTTATTTCTGCTGTAAACGTGTTTATTCCTGCTTTAAATGAATTTATTCCTGCTTTAAACGTGTTTATTTCTGCTGTAAATATGTTGATTTTTGCTGTAAATGTGTATTTCTGCTGTCAATGTGTTTATTTCTGCAGCTAACATGTTTATTTCTGCTGTCAACATGTTTATTCCTGCTGTAAACGTGTTTATTTCTGCAGCTAATGTGTTTCTTTCTGCTGCAAACATGTGTATTCCTGCTGTAAACATGTTTATTCCTGCAGCTAACATGTTTATTTCTGCTGTCAACATGTTTATTCCTGCTGTAAACGTGTTTATTTCTGCAGCTAATGTGTTTCTTTCTGCTGCAAACATGTGTATTCCTGCTGTAAACATGTTTATTCCTGCAGCTAACGTGTTTATTCCTGCTGTAAACATGTTTATTCCTGCTGTAAACGTGTTTATTCCTGCAGCTAACGTGTGTATTCCTGTTGTAAACGTGTTTATTCCTGCTGTAAACGTGTTTATTCCTGCCTTAAAAATGTTTATTCCTGCTCTAACCGTATGTATTCCTGCTGTAAACGTGTTTATTCCTGCTGTAAACGTGTTTATTCCTGCTGTAAAAATGTTTATTCCTGCTGTAAAAAATGTTTATTTCTGCTGTAAACATGTTTATTTCTGCTTTAAACGTGTTTATTCCTGCTGTAAACGTGTTTATTTCTGCTGTAAATGTGTTTATTTCTGCTGTAAATGTGTTTATTACTACAGCTAACGTGTTTATTTCTGCTGTAACCATGTAAATTCCTGCTGCATACGTGCTTATTTCTGCTGTAAGCGTGTTTAATCCTGCTCTAAACATGTTTATTCCTGCTGTAAACGTGTTTATTTCTGCTGTAAACGTGTGTATTCCTGCTGTAAACGTGTTTATTCCTGCCTTTAAAATGTTTATTCCTGCTGTAAACGTGTTTATTCCTGCTTTAAACGTGTTCATTTCTGCTGTAAACGTGTTTAGTTCTGCTGTAAACGTGTGTATTCCTGCTGTAAATGTGTTAATTCCTGCTGTAAATGTGTTTATTCCTGCAGCTAACGTGTGTATTACTGCTGTAAACATGTTTATTCCTGCTGTAAAAATGTTTATTTCTGCAGCTAACGTGTTTATTTCTGCTGCAAACATGTTTATTCCTGCTGTAAACGTGTTTATTCCTGCTGTAAACGTGTTTATTTCTGCTGTAAATGTGTTTATCATTGCAGCTAACGTTTTTATTTCTGCTGTAACCATGTAAATTCCTGCTGCATACGTGTTTATTTCTGCTGTAAACGTGTTTAATCCTGCTGTAAACGTGTTTAATCCTGCTTTAAACGTGTTCATTTCTGCTGTAAACGTGTTTAGTTCTGCTGTAAACGTGTGTATTCCTGCTGTAAATGTGTTAATTCCTGCTGGAAACGTGTTTATTTCTGCTGTAAACATGTTTATTCCTGCTGTAAACGTGTTTATTTCTGCAGCTAATGTGTTTCTTTCTGCTGCAAACGTGTATTCCTGCTGTAAACATGTGTATTCCTGCAGCTAACGTGTTTATTCCTGCTGTAAACATGTTTATTCCTGCTGTAAACGTGTTTATTCCTGCAACTAACATGTGTATTCCTGTTGTAAACGTGTTTATTCCTGCTGTAAACGTGTTTATTCCTGCCTTAAAAATGTTTATTTCTGCTCTAACCGTATGTATTCCTGCTGTAAACATGTTTATTTCTGCTGTAAACGTGTTTAATCCTGCTGTAAACATGTTTATTTCTGCTGTAAACGTGTTTAATCCTGCTGTAAACATGTTTATTCCTGCTGTACATGTCTTTATTTCTGCTGTAAACATGTTTATTCCTGCTTTAAATGAGTTTATTCCTGCTTTAAACGTGTTTGTCTCCTGTAAACGTGTTTATTTCTGCAGCTAACATGTTCATTTCTGCTGTAAACGTGTTTATTTCTGCTGTAAATATGTTGATTTTTGCTGTAAATGTGTATTTCTGCTGTCAATGTGTTTATTTCTGCAGCTAACATGTTTATTTCTGCTGTCAACATGTTTATTCCTGCTGTAAACGTGTTTATTTCTGCAGCTAATGTGTTTCTTTCTGCTGCAAACATGTGTATTCCTGCTGTAAACATGTTTATTCCTGCAGCTAACATGTTTATTTCTGCTGTCAACATGTTTATTCCTGCTGTAAACATGTTTATTTCTGCAGCTAATGTGTTTCTTTCTGCTGCAAACATGTGTATTCCTGCTGTAAACATGTTTATTCCTGCAGCTAACGTGTTTATTCCTGCTGTAACCATGTTTATTCCTGCTGTAAACGTGTTTATTCCTGCAGCTAACGTGTGTATTCCTGTTGTAAACGTGTTTATTCCTGCTGTAAACGTGTTTATTCCTGCCTTAAAAATGTTTATTTCTGCTCTAACCGTATGTATTCCTGCTGTAAACGTGTTTATTCCTGCTGTAAACGTGTTTATTCCTGCTGTAAACATGTTTATTCCTGCTGTAAAAAATGTTTATTTCTGCTGTAAACATGTTTATTTCTGCTTTAAACGTGTTTATTCCTGCTGTAAACGTGTTTATTTCTGCTGTAAATGTGTTTATTTCTGCTGTAAATGTGTTTATTACTACAGCTAACGTGTTTATTTCTGCTGTAACCATGTAAATTCCTGCTGCATACGTGTTTATTTCTGCTGTAAGCGTGTTTAATCCTGCTCTAAACATGTTTAGTCCTGCTGTAAACGTGTTTATTTCTGCTGTAAACGTGTGTATTCCTGCTGTAAACGTGTTTATTCCTGCCTTTAAAATGTTTATTCCTGCTGTAAACGTGTTTATTCCTGCTTTAAACGTGTTCATTTCTGCTGTAAACGTGTTTAGTTCTGCTGTAAACGTGTGTATTCCTGCTGTAAATGTGTTAATTCCTGCTGTAAATGTGTTTATTCCTGCAGCTAACGTGTGTATTACTGCTGTAAACATGTTTATTCCTGCTGTAAAAATGTTTATTTCTGCAGCTAACGTGTTTATTTCTGCTGCAAACATGTTTATTCCTGCTGTAAACGTGTTTATTCCTGCTGTAAACGTGTTTATTTCTGCTGTAAATGTGTTTATCATTGCAGCTAACGTGTTTATTTCTGCTGTAACCATGTAAATTCCTGCTGCATACGTGTTTATTTCTGCTGTAAACGTGTTTAATCCTGCTGTAAACGTGTTTAATCCTGCTTTAAACGTGTTCATTTCTGCTGTAAACGTGTTTAGTTCTGCTGTAAACGTGTGTATTCCTGCTGTAAATGTGTTAATTCCTTCTGGAAACGTGTTTATTTCTGCTGTAAACATGTTTATTCCTGCTGTAAACGTGTTTATTTCTGCAGCTAATGTGTTTCTTTCTGCTGCAAACGTGTATTCCTGCTGTAAACGTGTATTCCTGCAGCTAACGTGTTTATTCCTGCTGTAAACATGTTTATTCCTGCTGTAAACGTGTTTATTCCTGCAACTAACATGTGTATTCCTGTTGTAAACGTGTTTATTCCTGCTGTAAACGTGTTTATTCCTGCCTTAAAAATGTTTATTTCTGCTCTAACCGTATGTATTCCTGCTGTAAACATGTTTATTTCTGCTGTAAACGTGTTTAATCCTGCTGTAAACATGTTTATTCCTGCTGTAAATGTCTTTATTTCTGCTGTAAACGTGTTTATTCCTACTTTAAACGTGTTTATCTCTGCAGCTAACATGTTTATTTCTGCTGTAAACGTGTTTATTTCTGCTGTAAACGTGTTGATTTTTGCTGTGAATGTGTATTTCTGCTGTCAATGTATTAATTTCTGCAGCTAACATGTTTATTTATGCTGTCAACATGTTTATTCCTGCTGTAAACGTGTTTATTTCTGCAGCTAATGTGTTTCTTTCTGCTACAAACATGTGTATTCCTGCTGTAAACATGTTTATTCCTGCAGCTAACGTGTTTATTCCTGCTGTAAACATGTTTATTCCTGCTGTAAAGGTGTTTATTCCTGCAGCTAACGTGTGTATTCCTGTTGTAAACGTGTTTATTCCTGCTGTAAACGTGTTTATTCCTGCCTTAAAAATGTTTATTTCTGCTCTAACCGTATGTATTCCTGCTGTAAACGTGTTTATTCCTGCAGCTAACGTGTGTATTCCTGCTGCAAACATGTTTATTTCTGCTTTAAACGTGTTTATTCCTGCTGTAAACGTGTTTATTTCTGCTGTAAATGTGTTTATTACTACAGCTAACGTGTTTATTTCTGCTGTAACCATGTAAATTCCTGCTGCATACGTGTTTATTTCTGCTGTAAGCGTGTTTAATCCTGCTCTAAACATGTTTATTCCTGCTGTAAACGTGTTTATTTCTGCTGTCAACGTGTGTATTCCTGCTGTAAACGTGTTTATTCCTGCCTTTAAAATGTTTATTTCTGCTGTAAACGTGTTTATTCCTGCTGTAAAGGTGTTTATTCCTGCTGTAAACGTGCTTATTCCTGCTGTAAACGTGTTTATTTCTGCTGTAAACATGTTTATTCCTGCTGTAAACGTGTTTATTTCTGCAGCTAATGTGTTTATTTCTCCTGCAAACATGTGTATTCCTGCTGTAAACATGTTTATTCCTGCAGCTAACATGTTTATTCCTGTGGTAAACGTGTTTATTCCTGCTGTAAACATGTTTATTCCTGCTGTAAATGTGTTTATGTCAGCTGTAAACGTGTGTATTCCTGCTGTAAACGTGTTTATTCCTGCCTTTAAAATGTTTATTTCTGCTCTAACCGTATTTATTCCTGCTGTAAACGTGTTTATTCCTGCTGTAAACGTGTGTATTCCTGCTGTAAATGTGTTTATTCCTGCTGTAAATGTGTTTATTCCTGCAGCTAACTTGTGTATTCCTGCTGTAAACATGTTTATTCCTGCTGTAAACGTGTTTATTTCTGCTCTAAACGTGTTTAGTTCTGCTGTAAACGTGTGTATTCCTGCTATAAATGTGTTTATTCCTGCTGTAAACGTGTTTATTCCTGCAGCTAACGTGTTTATTCCTGCTGTAAACATGTTTATTCCTGCTGTAAACATGTTTATTCCTGCTGTAAACGTGTTTATTCCTGCAGCTAATGTGTGTATTCCTGTTGTAAACGTGTTTATTCCTGCTGTAAACGTGTTTATGTCTGCTGTAAACGTGTTTATTTCTGCAGCTAACATGTTTATTTCTGCTGTCAACATGTTTATTCCTGCTGTAAACGTGTGTATTCCTGCTATAAACGTGTTTATTCCTGCTGTAAACGTGTTTATTCCTGCAGCTAACGTGTGTATTCCTGCTTTAAGCGTGTTTATTCCTGCTGTAAACGTGTTTATGTCTGCTGTAAACGTGTTTATTTCTGCAGCTAACGTTTATTTCTGCTGTCAACATGTTTATTCCTGCTGTAAACGTGTTTAGTTCTGCTGTAAATGTGTGTATTCCTGCTGTAAATGTGTTTATTCCTGCTGTAAACGTGTTTATTCCTGCTGTAACCATGTAAATTCCTGCTGCATACGTGTTTATTTCTGCTGTAAACGTGTTTAATCCTGCTGTAAACGTGTTTAATCCTGCTGTAAACATGTTTATTCCTGCTGTAAACGTGTTTATTCCTGCAGCTAACGTGTGTATTACTGCTGTAAACATGTTTATTCCTGCTGTAAAAATGTTTATTTCTGCAGCTAACGTGTTTATTTCTGCTGCAAACATGTTTATTCCTGCTTTAAACGTGTTTATTCCTGCTGTAAACGTGTTTATTTCTGCTGTAAATCTGTTTATTTCTGCTGTAAATGTGTTTATCATTGCAGCTAACGTGTTTATTTCTGCTGTAACCATGTAAATTCCTGCTGCATACGTGTTTATTTCTGCTGTAAACGTGTTTAATCCTGCTGTAAACGTGTTTAATCCTGCTGTAAACATGTTTATTCCTGCTGTAAAAATGTTTATTTCTGCTGTAAACGTGTTTATTCCTGCTGTAAAGGTGTTTATTCCTGCTGTAAAGGTGTTTATTCCTGCTGTAAATGTGCTTATTCCTGCTGGAAACGTGTTTATTTCTGCTGTAAACATGTTTATTCCTGCTGTAAACGTGTTTATTTCTTCAGCTAATGTGTTTCTTTCTGCTGCAAACATGTGTATTCCTGCTGTAAACATGTTTATTCCTGCAGCTAACGTGTTTATTCCTGCTGTAAACATGTTTATTCCTGCTGTAAAGGTGTTTATTCCTGCAGCTAACGTGTGTATTCCTCTTGTAAACGTGTTTATTCCTGCTGTAAACGTGTTTATTCCTGCCTTAAAAATGTTTATTTCTGCCCTAACCGTATGTATTCCTGCTGTAAACGTGTTTATTCCTGCTGTAAACGTGTTTAATCCTGCAGCTAACGTGTGTATTCCTGCTGTAAACATGTTTATTCCTGCTGTAAAAAATGTTTATTTCTGCTGCAAACATGTTTATTTCTGCTCTAACGATATGTATTCCTGCTGTAAACATGTTTATTTCTGCTGTAAACGTGTTTAATCCTGCTGTAAACATGTTTATTCCTGCTGTAAATGTCTTTATTTCTGCTGTAAACGTGTTTATTCCTGCTTTAAACGAGTTTATTCCTGCTGTAAACGTGTTTGTCTCCTGTAAACGTGTTTATTTCTGCTGTAAATGTGTTGATTTTTGCTGTAAATGTGTATTTCTGCTGTCAATGTGTTTATTTCTGCAGCTAACATGTTTATTTCTGCAGTCAACACGTTTATTCCTGCTGTAAACGTGTTTATTTCTGCAGCTAATGTGTTTCTTTCTGCTGCAAACATGTGTATTCCTGCTGTAAACATGTTTATTCCTGCAGCTAACGTGTTTATTCCTGCTGTAAACATGTTTATTCCTGCTGTAAAGGTGTTTATTCCTGCAGCTAACGTGTGTATTCCTCTTGTAAACGTGTTTATTCCTGCTGTAAACGTGTTTATTCCTGCCCTAAAAATGTTTATTTCTGCTCTAACCGTATGTATTCCTGCTGTAAACATGTTTATTTCTGCTGTAAACGTGTTTAATCCTGCTGTAAACGTGTTTGTCTCCTGTAAACGTGTTTATTTCTGCAGCTAACATGTTCATTTCTGCTGTAAACGTGTTTATTTCTGCTGTAAACGTGTTGATTTTTGCTGTAAATGTGTATTTCTGCTGTCAATGTATTAATTTCTGCAGCTAACATGTTTATTTCTGCTGTCAACATGTTTATTCCTGCTGTAAACGTGTTTATTTCTGCAGCTAATGTGTTTCTTTCTGCTACAAACATGTGTATTCCTGCTGTAAACATGTTTATTCCTGCAGCTAACGTGTTTATTCCTGCTGTAAACATGTTTATTCCTGCTGTAAAGGTGTTTATTCCTGCAGCTAACGTGTGTATTCCTGTTGTAAACGTGTTTATTCCTGCTGTAAACGTGTTTATTCCTGCCTTAAAAATGTTTATTTCTGCTCTAACCGTATGTATTCCTGCTGTAAACGTGTTTATTCCTGCAGCTAACGTGTGTATTCCTGCTGCAAACATGTTTATTTCTGCTTTAAACGTGTTTATTCCTGCTGTAAACGTGTTTATTTCTGCTGTAAATGTGTTTATTTCTGCTGTAAATGTGTTTATTACTACAGCTAACGTGTTTATTTCTGCTGTAACCATGTAAATTCCTGCTGCATACGTGTTTATTTCTGCTGTAAGCGTGTTTAATCCTGCTCTAAACATGTTTATTCCTGCTGTAAACGTGTTTATTTCTGCTGTCAACGTGTGTATTCCTGCCTTTAAAATGTTTATTTCTGCTGTAAACGTGTGTATTCCTGCTATAAATGTGTTTATTCCTGCTGTAAACGTGTTTATTCCTGCAGCTAACGTGTTTATTCCTGCTGTAAACATGTTTATTCCTGCTGTAAACATGTTTATTCCTGCTGTAAACGTGTTTATTCCTGCAGCTAATGTGTGTATTCCTGTTGTAAACGTGTTTATTCCTGCTGTAAACGTGTTTATGTCTGCTGTAAACGTGTTTATTTCTGCAGCTAACATGTTTATTTCTGCTGTCAACATGTTTATTCCTGCTGTAAACGTGTGTATTCCTGCTATAAACGTGTTTATTCCTGCTGTAAACGTGTTTATTCCTGCAGCTAACGTGTGTATTCCTGCTTTAAGCGTGTTTATTCCTGCTGTAAACGTGTTTATGTCTGCTGTAAACGTGTTTATTTCTGCAGCTAACGTTTATTTCTGCTGTCAACATGTTTATTCCTGCTGTAAACGTGTTTAGTTCTGCTGTAAATGTGTGTATTCCTGCTGTAAATGTGTTTATTCCTGCTGTAAACGTGTTTATTCCTGCTGTAACCATGTAAATTCCTGCTGCATACGTGTTTATTTCTGCTGTAAACGTGTTTAATCCTGCTGTAAACGTGTTTAATCCTGCTGTAAACATGTTTATTCCTGCTGTAAACGTGTTTATTCCTGCAGCTAACGTGTGTATTACTGCTGTAAACATGTTTATTCCTGCTGTAAAAATGTTTATTTCTGCAGCTAACGTGTTTATTTCTGCTGCAAACATGTTTATTCCTGCTTTAAACGTGTTTATTCCTGCTGTAAACGTGTTTATTTCTGCTGTAAATCTGTTTATTTCTGCTGTAAATGTGTTTATCATTGCAGCTAACGTGTTTATTTCTGCTGTAACCATGTAAATTCCTGCTGCATACGTGTTTATTTCTGCTGTAAACGTGTTTAATCCTGCTGTAAACGTGTTTAATCCTGCTGTAAACATGTTTATTCCTGCTGTAAAAATGTTTATTTCTGCTGTAAACGTGTTTATTCCTGCTGTAAAGGTGTTTATTCCTGCTGTAAAGGTGTTTATTCCTGCTGTAAATGTGCTTATTCCTGCTGGAAACGTGTTTATTTCTGCTGTAAACATGTTTATTCCTGCTGTAAACGTGTTTATTTCTTCAGCTAATGTGTTTCTTTCTGCTGCAAACATGTGTATTCCTGCTGTAAACATGTTTATTCCTGCAGCTAACGTGTTTATTCCTGCTGTAAACATGTTTATTCCTGCTGTAAAGGTGTTTATTCCTGCAGCTAACGTGTGTATTCCTCTTGTAAACGTGTTTATTCCTGCTGTAAACGTGTTTATTCCTGCCTTAAAAATGTTTATTTCTGCCCTAACCGTATGTATTCCTGCTGTAAACGTGTTTATTCCTGCTGTAAACGTGTTTAATCCTGCAGCTAACGTGTGTATTCCTGCTGTAAACATGTTTATTCCTGCTGTAAAAAATGTTTATTTCTGCTGCAAACATGTTTATTTCTGCTCTAACGATATGTATTCCTGCTGTAAACATGTTTATTTCTGCTGTAAACGTGTTTAATCCTGCTGTAAACATGTTTATTCCTGCTGTAAATGTCTTTATTTCTGCTGTAAACGTGTTTATTCCTGCTTTAAACGAGTTTATTCCTGCTGTAAACGTGTTTGTCTCCTGTAAACGTGTTTATTTCTGCTGTAAATGTGTTGATTTTTGCTGTAAATGTGTATTTCTGCTGTCAATGTGTTTATTTCTGCAGCTAACATGTTTATTTCTGCAGTCAACACGTTTATTCCTGCTGTAAACGTGTTTATTTCTGCAGCTAATGTGTTTCTTTCTGCTGCAAACATGTGTATTCCTGCTGTAAACATGTTTATTCCTGCAGCTAACGTGTTTATTCCTGCTGTAAACATGTTTATTCCTGCTGTAAAGGTGTTTATTCCTGCAGCTAACGTGTGTATTCCTCTTGTAAACGTGTTTATTCCTGCTGTAAACGTGTTTATTCCTGCCCTAAAAATGTTTATTTCTGCTCTAACCGTATGTATTCCTGCTGTAAACATGTTTATTTCTGCTGTAAACGTGTTTAATCCTGCTGTAAACGTGTTTGTCTCCTGTAAACGTGTTTATTTCTGCAGCTAACATGTTCATTTCTGCTGTAAACGTGTTTATTTCTGCTGTAAACGTGTTGATTTTTGCTGTAAATGTGTATTTCTGCTGTCAATGTATTAATTTCTGCAGCTAACATGTTTATTTCTGCTGTCAACATGTTTATTCCTGCTGTAAACGTGTTTATTTCTGCAGCTAATGTGTTTCTTTCTGCTACAAACATGTGTATTCCTGCTGTAAACATGTTTATTCCTGCAGCTAACGTGTTTATTCCTGCTGTAAACATGTTTATTCCTGCTGTAAAGGTGTTTATTCCTGCAGCTAACGTGTGTATTCCTGTTGTAAACGTGTTTATTCCTGCTGTAAACGTGTTTATTCCTGCCTTAAAAATGTTTATTTCTGCTCTAACCGTATGTATTCCTGCTGTAAACGTGTTTATTCCTGCAGCTAACGTGTGTATTCCTGCTGCAAACATGTTTATTTCTGCTTTAAACGTGTTTATTCCTGCTGTAAACGTGTTTATTTCTGCTGTAAATGTGTTTATTTCTGCTGTAAATGTGTTTATTACTACAGCTAACGTGTTTATTTCTGCTGTAACCATGTAAATTCCTGCTGCATACGTGTTTATTTCTGCTGTAAGCGTGTTTAATCCTGCTCTAAACATGTTTATTCCTGCTGTAAACGTGTTTATTTCTGCTGTCAACGTGTGTATTCCTGCCTTTAAAATGTTTATTTCTGCTGTAAACGTGTTTATTCCTGCTGTAAAGGTGTTTATTCCTGCTGTAAACGTGCTTATTCCTGCTGTAAACGTGTTTATTTCTGCTGTAAACATGTTTATTCCTGCTGTAAACGTGTTTATTTCTGCAGCTAATGTGTTTATTTCTGCTGCAAACATGTGTATTCCTGCTGTAAACATGTTTATTCCTGCAGCTAACATGTTTATTCCTGTTGTAAACGTGTTTATTCCTGCTGTAAACATGTTTATTCCTGCTGGAAACGTGTTTATTTCTGCTGTAAACATGTTTATTCCTGCTGTAAACGTGTTTATTTCTGCAGCTAATGTGTGTATTCCTGTTGTAAACGTGTTTATTCCTGCTGTAAACGTGTTTATGTCTGCTGTAAACGTGTTTATTTCTGCAGCTAACATGTTTATTCCTGCTGGAAACATGTTTATTCCTGCTGTAAACATGTTTATTCCTGCTGTAAACGTGTTTATTCCTGCAGCTAATGTGTGTATTCCTGTTGTAAACGTGTTTATTCCTGCTGTAAACGTGTTTATGTCTGCTGTAAACGTGTTTATTTCTGCAGCTAACATGTTTATTTCTGCTGTCAACATGTTTATTCCTGCTGTAAACGTGTGTATTCCTGCTATAAACGTGTTTATTCCTGCTGTAAACGTGTTTATTCCTGCAGCTAACGTGTGTATTCCTGCTTTAAGCGTGTTTATTCCTGCTTTAAACGTGTTTATGTCTGCTGTAAACGTGTTTATTTCTGCAGCTAACGTTTATTTCTGCTGTCAACATGTTTATTCCTGCTGTAAACGTGTTTAGTTCTGCTGTAAATGTGTGTATTCCTGCTGTAAATGTGTTTATTCCTGCTGTAAACGTGTTTATTCCTGCTGTAACCATGTAAATTCCTGCTGCATACGTGTTTATTTCTGCTGTAAACGTGTTTAATCCTGCTGTAAACGTGTTTAATCCTGCTGTAAACATGTTTATTCCTGCTGTAAACGTGTTTATTCCTGCAGCTAACGTGTGTATTACTGCTGTAAACATGTTTATTCCTGCTGTAAAAATGTTTATTTCTGCAGCTAACGTGTTTAATTCTGCTGCAAACATGTTTATTCCTGCTTTAAACGTGTTTATTCCTGCTGTAAACGTGTTTATTTCTGCTGTAAATCTGTTTATTTCTGCTGTAAATGTGTTTATCATTGCAGCTAACGTGTTTATTTCTGCTGTAACCATGTAAATTCCTGCTGCATACGTGTTTATTTCTGCTGTAAACGTGTTTAATCCTGCTGTAAACGTGTTTAATCCTGCTGTAAACATGTTTATTCCTGCTGTAAAAATGTTTATTTCTGCTGTAAACGTGTTTATTCCTGCTGTAAAGGTGTTTATTCCTGCTGTAAAGGTGTTTATTCCTGCTGTAAATGTGCTTATTCCTGCTGGAAACGTGTTTATTTCTGCTGTAAACATGTTTATTCCTGCTGTAAACGTGTTTATTTCTTCAGCTAATGTGTTTCTTTCTGCTGCAAACATGTGTATTCCTGCTGTAAACATGTTTATTCCTGCAGCTAACGTGTTTATTCCTGCTGTAAACATGTTTATTCCTGCTGTAAAGGTGTTTATTCCTGCAGCTAACGTGTGTATTCCTCTTGTAAACGTGTTTATTCCTGCTTTAAAAATGTTTATTTCTGCTCTAACCGTATGTATTCCTGCTGTAAACGTGTTTATTCCTGCTGTAAACGTGTTTATTCCTGCTGTAAACGTGTTTAATCCTGCAGCTAACGTGTGTATTCCTGCTGTAAACATGTTTATTCCTGCTGTAAAAAATGTTTATTTCTGCTGCAAACATGTTTATTTCTGTTCTAACCATATGTATTCCTGCTGTAAACATATTTATTTCTGCTGTAAACGTGTTTAATCCTGCTGTAAACATGTTTATTCCTGCTGTAAATGTCTTTATTTCAGCTGTAAACGTGTTTATTCCTGCTTTAAACGAGTTTATTCCTGCTGTAAACGTGTTTGTCTCCTGTAAACGTGTTTATTTCTGCTGTAAATGTGTTGATTTTTGCTGTAAATGTGTATTTCTGCTGTCAATGTGTTTATTTCTGCAGCTAACATGTTTATTTCTGCAGTCAACACGTTTATTCCTGCTGTAAACGTCTTTATTTCTGCAGCTAATGTGTTTCTTTCTGCTGCAAACATGTGTATTCCTGCTGTAAACATGTTTATTCCTGCAGCTAACGTGTTTATTCCTGCTGTAAACATGTTTATTCCTGCTGTAAAGGTGTTTATTCCTGCAGCTAACGTGTGTATTCCTGTTGTAAACGTGTTTATTCCTGCTGTAAACGTGTTTATTCCTGCCTTAAAAATGTTTATTTCTGCTCTAACCGTATGTATTCCTGCTGTAAACGTGTTTATTCCTGCTGTAAACGTGTTTATTCCTGCTGTAAACGTATTTAATCCTGCAGCTAACGTGTGTATTTCTGCTGCAAACATGTTTATTTCTGCTTTAAACGTGTTTATTCCTGCTGTAAACGTGTTTATTTCTGCTGTAAATGTGTTTATTTCTGCTGTAAATGTGTTTATTACTACAGCTAACGTGTTTATTTCTGCTGTAACCATGTAAATTCCTGCTGCATACGTGTTTATTTCTGCTGTAAGTGTGTTTAATCCTGCTCTAAACATGTTTATTCCTGCTGTAAACGTCTTTATTTCTGCTGTAAACGTGTGTATTCCTGCTGTAAACGTGTTTATTCCTGCCTTTAAAATGTTTATTCCTGCTGTAAAGGTGTTTATTCCTGCTTTAAACGTTCATTTCTGCTGTAAACGTGTTTAGTTCTGCTGTAAACGTGTGTATTCCTGCTGTAAATGTGTTAATTCCTGCTGTAAATGTGTTTATTCCTGCAGCTAACGTGTGTATTACTGCTGTAAAGATGTTTATTCCTGCTGTAAAAATGTTTATTTCTGCAGCTAACGTGTTTATTTCTGCTGCAAACATGTTTATTCCTGCTTTAAACGTGTTTATTCCTGCTGCATACGTGTTTATTTCTGCTGTAAGCGTGTTTAATCCTGCTCTAAACATGTTTATTCCTGCTGTAAACGTCTTTATTTCTGCTGTAAACGTGTGTATTCCTGCTGTAAACGTGTTTATTCCTGCCTTTAAAATGTTTATTCCTGCTGGAAAGGTGTTTATTCCTGCTTTAAACGTTCATTTCTGCTGTAAACGTGTTTAGTTCTGCTGTAAACGTGTGTATTCCTGCTGTAAATGTGTTAATTCCTGCTGTAAATGTGTTTATTCCTGCAGCTAACGTGTGTATTACTGCTGTAAAGATGTTTATTCCTGCTGTAAAAATGTTTATTTCTGCAGCTAACGTGTTTATTTCTGCTGCAAACATGTTTATTCCTGCTTTAAACGTGTTTATTCCTGCTGTAAACGTGTTTATTTCTGCTGTAAATCTGTTTATTTCTGCTGTAAATGTGTTTATCATTGCAGCTAACGTGTTTATTTCTGCTGTAACCATGTAAATTCCTGCTGCATACGTGTTTATTTCTGCTGTAAACGTGTTTAATCCTGCTGTAAACGTGTTTATTTCTGCTGTCAACGTGTGTATTCCTGCCTTTAAAATGTTTATTTCTGCTGTAAACGTGTTTATTCCTGCTGTAAAGGTGTTTATTCCTGCTGTAAACGTGCTTATTCCTGCTGTAAACGTGTTTATTTCTGCTGTAAACATGTTTATTCCTGCTGTAAACGTGTTTATTTCTGCAGCTAATGTGTTTATTTCTGCTGCAAACATGTGTATTCCTGCTGTAAACATGTTTATTCCTGCAGCTAACATGTTTATTCCTGTTGTAAACGTGTTTATTCCTGCTGTAAACATGTTTATTCCTGCTGGAAACGTGTTTATTTCTGCTGTAAACATGTTTATTCCTGCTGTAAACGTGTTTATTTCTGCAGCTAATGTGTGTATTCCTGTTGTAAACGTGTTTATTCCTGCTGTAAACGTGTTTATGTCTGCTGTAAACGTGTTTATTTCTGCAGCTAACATGTTTATTCCTGCTGGAAACATGTTTATTCCTGCTGTAAACATGTTTATTCCTGCTGTAAACGTGTTTATTCCTGCAGCTAATGTGTGTATTCCTGTTGTAAACGTGTTTATTCCTGCTGTAAACGTGTTTATGTCTGCTGTAAACGTGTTTATTTCTGCAGCTAACATGTTTATTTCTGCTGTCAACATGTTTATTCCTGCTGTAAACGTGTGTATTCCTGCTATAAACGTGTTTATTCCTGCTGTAAACGTGTTTATTCCTGCAGCTAACGTGTGTATTCCTGCTTTAAGCGTGTTTATTCCTGCTTTAAACGTGTTTATGTCTGCTGTAAACGTGTTTATTTCTGCAGCTAACGTTTATTTCTGCTGTCAACATGTTTATTCCTGCTGTAAACGTGTTTAGTTCTGCTGTAAATGTGTGTATTCCTGCTGTAAATGTGTTTATTCCTGCTGTAAACGTGTTTATTCCTGCTGTAACCATGTAAATTCCTGCTGCATACGTGTTTATTTCTGCTGTAAACGTGTTTAATCCTGCTGTAAACGTGTTTAATCCTGCTGTAAACATGTTTATTCCTGCTGTAAACGTGTTTATTCCTGCAGCTAACGTGTGTATTACTGCTGTAAACATGTTTATTCCTGCTGTAAAAATGTTTATTTCTGCAGCTAACGTGTTTAATTCTGCTGCAAACATGTTTATTCCTGCTTTAAACGTGTTTATTCCTGCTGTAAACGTGTTTATTTCTGCTGTAAATCTGTTTATTTCTGCTGTAAATGTGTTTATCATTGCAGCTAACGTGTTTATTTCTGCTGTAACCATGTAAATTCCTGCTGCATACGTGTTTATTTCTGCTGTAAACGTGTTTAATCCTGCTGTAAACGTGTTTAATCCTGCTGTAAACATGTTTATTCCTGCTGTAAAAATGTTTATTTCTGCTGTAAACGTGTTTATTCCTGCTGTAAAGGTGTTTATTCCTGCTGTAAAGGTGTTTATTCCTGCTGTAAATGTGCTTATTCCTGCTGGAAACGTGTTTATTTCTGCTGTAAACATGTTTATTCCTGCTGTAAACGTGTTTATTTCTTCAGCTAATGTGTTTCTTTCTGCTGCAAACATGTGTATTCCTGCTGTAAACATGTTTATTCCTGCAGCTAACGTGTTTATTCCTGCTGTAAACATGTTTATTCCTGCTGTAAAGGTGTTTATTCCTGCAGCTAACGTGTGTATTCCTCTTGTAAACGTGTTTATTCCTGCTTTAAAAATGTTTATTTCTGCTCTAACCGTATGTATTCCTGCTGTAAACGTGTTTATTCCTGCTGTAAACGTGTTTATTCCTGCTGTAAACGTGTTTAATCCTGCAGCTAACGTGTGTATTCCTGCTGTAAACATGTTTATTCCTGCTGTAAAAAATGTTTATTTCTGCTGCAAACATGTTTATTTCTGTTCTAACCATATGTATTCCTGCTGTAAACATATTTATTTCTGCTGTAAACGTGTTTAATCCTGCTGTAAACATGTTTATTCCTGCTGTAAATGTCTTTATTTCAGCTGTAAACGTGTTTATTCCTGCTTTAAACGAGTTTATTCCTGCTGTAAACGTGTTTGTCTCCTGTAAACGTGTTTATTTCTGCTGTAAATGTGTTGATTTTTGCTGTAAATGTGTATTTCTGCTGTCAATGTGTTTATTTCTGCAGCTAACATGTTTATTTCTGCAGTCAACACGTTTATTCCTGCTGTAAACGTCTTTATTTCTGCAGCTAATGTGTTTCTTTCTGCTGCAAACATGTGTATTCCTGCTGTAAACATGTTTATTCCTGCAGCTAACGTGTTTATTCCTGCTGTAAACATGTTTATTCCTGCTGTAAAGGTGTTTATTCCTGCAGCTAACGTGTGTATTCCTGTTGTAAACGTGTTTATTCCTGCTGTAAACGTGTTTATTCCTGCCTTAAAAATGTTTATTTCTGCTCTAACCGTATGTATTCCTGCTGTAAACGTGTTTATTCCTGCTGTAAACGTGTTTATTCCTGCTGTAAACGTATTTAATCCTGCAGCTAACGTGTGTATTTCTGCTGCAAACATGTTTATTTCTGCTTTAAACGTGTTTATTCCTGCTGTAAACGTGTTTATTTCTGCTGTAAATGTGTTTATTTCTGCTGTAAATGTGTTTATTACTACAGCTAACGTGTTTATTTCTGCTGTAACCATGTAAATTCCTGCTGCATACGTGTTTATTTCTGCTGTAAGTGTGTTTAATCCTGCTCTAAACATGTTTATTCCTGCTGTAAACGTCTTTATTTCTGCTGTAAACGTGTGTATTCCTGCTGTAAACGTGTTTATTCCTGCCTTTAAAATGTTTATTCCTGCTGTAAAGGTGTTTATTCCTGCTTTAAACGTTCATTTCTGCTGTAAACGTGTTTAGTTCTGCTGTAAACGTGTGTATTCCTGCTGTAAATGTGTTAATTCCTGCTGTAAATGTGTTTATTCCTGCAGCTAACGTGTGTATTACTGCTGTAAAGATGTTTATTCCTGCTGTAAAAATGTTTATTTCTGCAGCTAACGTGTTTATTTCTGCTGCAAACATGTTTATTCCTGCTTTAAACGTGTTTATTCCTGCTGCATACGTGTTTATTTCTGCTGTAAGCGTGTTTAATCCTGCTCTAAACATGTTTATTCCTGCTGTAAACGTCTTTATTTCTGCTGTAAACGTGTGTATTCCTGCTGTAAACGTGTTTATTCCTGCCTTTAAAATGTTTATTCCTGCTGGAAAGGTGTTTATTCCTGCTTTAAACGTTCATTTCTGCTGTAAACGTGTTTAGTTCTGCTGTAAACGTGTGTATTCCTGCTGTAAATGTGTTAATTCCTGCTGTAAATGTGTTTATTCCTGCAGCTAACGTGTGTATTACTGCTGTAAAGATGTTTATTCCTGCTGTAAAAATGTTTATTTCTGCAGCTAACGTGTTTATTTCTGCTGCAAACATGTTTATTCCTGCTTTAAACGTGTTTATTCCTGCTGTAAACGTGTTTATTTCTGCTGTAAATCTGTTTATTTCTGCTGTAAATGTGTTTATCATTGCAGCTAACGTGTTTATTTCTGCTGTAACCATGTAAATTCCTGCTGCATACGTGTTTATTTCTGCTGTAAACGTGTTTAATCCTGCTGTAAACGTGTTTAATCCTGCTGTAAACATGTTTATTCCTGCTGTAAACATGTTTATTTCTGCTGTAAACGTGTTTATTCCTGCTGTAAAGGTGTTTATTCCTGCTGTAAATGTGCTTATTCCTGCTGGAAACGTGTTTATTTCTGCTGTAAACATGTTTATTCCTGCTGTAAACGTGTTTATTTCTGCAGCTAATGTGTTTCTTTCTGCTGCAAACATGTGTATTCCTGCTGTAAACATGTTTATTCCTGCAGCTAACGTGTTTATTCCTGCTGTAAACATGTTTATTCCTGCTGTAAAGGTGTTTATTCCTGCAGCTAACGTGTGTATTCCTCTTGTAAACGTGTTTATTCCTGCTGTAAACGTGTTTATTCCTACCTTAAAAATGTTTATTTCTGCTCTAACCGTATGTATTCCTGCTGTAAACATGTTTATTTCTGCTGTAAACGTGTTTAATCCTGCTGTAAACATGTTTATTCCTGCTGTAAATGTCTTTATTTCTGCTGTAAACGTGTTTATTCCTGCTTTAAACGAGTTTATTCCTGCTGTAAACGTGTTTGTCTCCTGTAAACGTGTTTATTTCTGCAGCTAACATGTTCATTTCTGCAGCTAACATGTTTATTTCTGCTGTCAACATGTTTATTCCTGCTGTAAACGTGTTTATTTCTGCAGCTAATGTGTTTCTTTCTGCTGCAAACATGTGTATTCCTGCTGTAAACATGTTTATTCCTGCAGCTAACGTGTTTATTCCTGCTGTAAACATGTTTATTCCTGCTGTAAACGTGTTTATTCCTGCAGCTAACGTGTGTATTCCTGCTGTAAACATGTTTATTCCTGCTGTAAAAAATGTTTATTTCTGCTGCAAACATGTTTATTTCTGCTTTAAACGTGTTTATTCCTGCTGTAAACGTGTTTATTTCTGCTGTAAATGTGTTTATTTCTGCTGTAAATGTGTTTATTACTACAGCTAACGTGTTTATTTCTGCTGTAACCATGCAAATTCCTGCTGCATACGTGTTTATTTCTGCTGTAAACGTGTTTATTCCTGCCTTTAAAATGTTTATTCCTGCAGTAAACGTGTTTATTCCTGCTTTAAACGTGTTCATTTCTGCTGTAAACGTGTTTAGTTCTGCTGTAAACGTGTGTATTCCTGCTGTAAATGTGTTAATTCCTGCTGGAAACGTGTTTATTTCTGCTGTAAACATGTTTATTCCTGCTGTAAACATGTTTATTTCTGCTGTAAACGTGTTTATTCCTGCTGTAAAGGTGTTTATTCCTGCTGTAAACATGTTTATTCCTGCTTTAAACGTGTTTATTTCTGCAGCTAATCTGTTTCTTTCTGCTGCAAAGATGTGTATTCCTGCTGTAAACATGTTTATTCCTGCAGCTAACGTGTTTATTCCTGCTGTAAACATGTTTATTCCTGCTGTAAAGGTGTTTATTCCTGCAGCTAACGTGTGTATTCCTCTTGTAAACGTCTTTATTCCTGCTGTAAACGTTTTTATTCCTGCCTTAAAAATGTTTATTTCTGCTCTAACCGTATGTATTCCTGCTGTAAACATGTTTATTTCTGCTGTAAACGTGTTTAATCCTGCTGTAAACATGTTTATTCCTGCTGTACATGTCTTTATTTCTGCTGTAAACGTGTTTATTCCTGCTTTAAACGAGTGTATTCCTGCTGTAAACGTGTTTGTCTCCTGTAAACGTGTTTATTTCTGCAGCTAACATGTTCATTTCTGCTGTAAACGTGTTTATTTCTGCTGTAAATGTGTTGATTTTTGCTGTAAATGTGTATTTCTGCTGTCAATGTGTTTATTTCTGCAGCTAACATGTTTATTTCTGCTGTCAACATGTTTATTCCTGCTGTAAACGTGTTTATTTCTCCAGCTAATGTGTTTCTTTCTGCTGCAAACATGTGTATTCCTGCTGTAAACATGTTTATTCCTGCAGCTAATGTGTTTATTCCTGCTGTAAACATGTTTATTCCTGCTGTAAACGTGTTTATTCCTGCAGCTAACGTGTGTATTCCTGTTGTAAACGTGTTTATTCCTGCTGTAAACGTGTTTATTCCTGCCTTAAAAATGTTTATTTCTGCTCTAACCGTATGTATTCCTGCTGTAAACGTGTTTATTCCTGCTGTAAACGTGTTTATTCCTGCTGTAAACGTGTTTAATCCTGCAGCTAATGTGTGTATTCCTGCTGTAAACATGTTTATTCCTGCTGTAAAAAATGTTTATTTCTGCTGCAAACATGTTTATTTCTGCTGTAAATGTGCTTATTCCTGCTGGAAACGTGTTTATTCCTGCTGTAAACGTGTTTGTCTCCTGTAAACGTGTTTATTTCTGCTGTAAATGTGTTGATTTTTGCTGTAAATGTGTATTTCTGCTGTCAATGTGTTTATTTCTGCAGCTAACATGTTTATTTCTGCAGTCAACACGTTTATTCCTGCTGTAAACGTCTTTATTTCTGCAGCTAATGTGTTTCTTTCTGCTGCAAACATGTGTATTCCTGCTGTAAACATGTTTATTCCTGCAGCTAACGTGTTTATTCCTGCTGTAAACATGTTTATTCCTGCTGTAAAGGTGTTTATTCCTGCAGCTAACGTGTGTATTCCTGTTGTAAACGTGTTTATTCCTGCTGTAAACGTGTTTATTCCTGCCTTAAAAATGTTTATTTCTGCTCTAACCGTATGTATTCCTGCTGTAAACGTGTTTATTCCTGCTGTAAACGTGTTTATTCCTGCTGTAAACGTATTTAATCCTGCAGCTAACGTGTGTATTTCTGCTGCAAACATGTTTATTTCTGCTTTAAACGTGTTTATTCCTGCTGTAAACGTGTTTATTTCTGCTGTAAATGTGTTTATTTCTGCTGTAAATGTGTTTATTACTACAGCTAACGTGTTTATTTCTGCTGTAACCATGTAAATTCCTGCTGCATACGTGTTTATTTCTGCTGTAAGTGTGTTTAATCCTGCTCTAAACATGTTTATTCCTGCTGTAAACGTCTTTATTTCTGCTGTAAACGTGTGTATTCCTGCTGTAAACGTGTTTATTCCTGCCTTTAAAATGTTTATTCCTGCTGTAAAGGTGTTTATTCCTGCTTTAAACGTTCATTTCTGCTGTAAACGTGTTTAGTTCTGCTGTAAACGTGTGTATTCCTGCTGTAAATGTGTTAATTCCTGCTGTAAATGTGTTTATTCCTGCAGCTAACGTGTGTATTACTGCTGTAAAGATGTTTATTCCTGCTGTAAAAATGTTTATTTCTGCAGCTAACGTGTTTATTTCTGCTGCAAACATGTTTATTCCTGCTTTAAACGTGTTTATTCCTGCTGCATACGTGTTTATTTCTGCTGTAAGCGTGTTTAATCCTGCTCTAAACATGTTTATTCCTGCTGTAAACGTCTTTATTTCTGCTGTAAACGTGTGTATTCCTGCTGTAAACGTGTTTATTCCTGCCTTTAAAATGTTTATTCCTGCTGGAAAGGTGTTTATTCCTGCTTTAAACGTTCATTTCTGCTGTAAACGTGTTTAGTTCTGCTGTAAACGTGTGTATTCCTGCTGTAAATGTGTTAATTCCTGCTGTAAATGTGTTTATTCCTGCAGCTAACGTGTGTATTACTGCTGTAAAGATGTTTATTCCTGCTGTAAAAATGTTTATTTCTGCAGCTAACGTGTTTATTTCTGCTGCAAACATGTTTATTCCTGCTTTAAACGTGTTTATTCCTGCTGTAAACGTGTTTATTTCTGCTGTAAATCTGTTTATTTCTGCTGTAAATGTGTTTATCATTGCAGCTAACGTGTTTATTTCTGCTGTAACCATGTAAATTCCTGCTGCATACGTGTTTATTTCTGCTGTAAACGTGTTTAATCCTGCTGTAAACGTGTTTAATCCTGCTGTAAACATGTTTATTCCTGCTGTAAACATGTTTATTTCTGCTGTAAACGTGTTTATTCCTGCTGTAAAGGTGTTTATTCCTGCTGTAAATGTGCTTATTCCTGCTGGAAACGTGTTTATTTCTGCTGTAAACATGTTTATTCCTGCTGTAAACGTGTTTATTTCTGCAGCTAATGTGTTTCTTTCTGCTGCAAACATGTGTATTCCTGCTGTAAACATGTTTATTCCTGCAGCTAACGTGTTTATTCCTGCTGTAAACATGTTTATTCCTGCTGTAAAGGTGTTTATTCCTGCAGCTAACGTGTGTATTCCTCTTGTAAACGTGTTTATTCCTGCTGTAAACGTGTTTATTCCTACCTTAAAAATGTTTATTTCTGCTCTAACCGTATGTATTCCTGCTGTAAACATGTTTATTTCTGCTGTAAACGTGTTTAATCCTGCTGTAAACATGTTTATTCCTGCTGTAAATGTCTTTATTTCTGCTGTAAACGTGTTTATTCCTGCTTTAAACGAGTTTATTCCTGCTGTAAACGTGTTTGTCTCCTGTAAACGTGTTTATTTCTGCAGCTAACATGTTCATTTCTGCAGCTAACATGTTTATTTCTGCTGTCAACATGTTTATTCCTGCTGTAAACGTGTTTATTTCTGCAGCTAATGTGTTTCTTTCTGCTGCAAACATGTGTATTCCTGCTGTAAACATGTTTATTCCTGCAGCTAACGTGTTTATTCCTGCTGTAAACATGTTTATTCCTGCTGTAAACGTGTTTATTCCTGCAGCTAACGTGTGTATTCCTGCTGTAAACATGTTTATTCCTGCTGTAAAAAATGTTTATTTCTGCTGCAAACATGTTTATTTCTGCTTTAAACGTGTTTATTCCTGCTGTAAACGTGTTTATTTCTGCTGTAAATGTGTTTATTTCTGCTGTAAATGTGTTTATTACTACAGCTAACGTGTTTATTTCTGCTGTAACCATGCAAATTCCTGCTGCATACGTGTTTATTTCTGCTGTAAACGTGTTTATTCCTGCCTTTAAAATGTTTATTCCTGCAGTAAACGTGTTTATTCCTGCTTTAAACGTGTTCATTTCTGCTGTAAACGTGTTTAGTTCTGCTGTAAACGTGTGTATTCCTGCTGTAAATGTGTTAATTCCTGCAGCTAACGTGTGTATTCCTGTTGTAAACGTGTTTATTCCTGCTGTAAACGTGTTTATTCCTGCCTTAAAAATGTTTATTTCTGCTCTAACCGTATGTATTCCTGCTGTAAACGTGTTTATTCCTGCTGTAAACGTGTTTATTCCTGCTGTAAACGTGTTTAATCCTGCAGCTAATGTGTGTATTCCTGCTGTAAACGTGTTTATTTCTGCTGTAAACATGTTTATTCCTGCTGTAAACGTGTTTATTTCTGCAGCTAATGTGTTTCTTTCTGCTGCAAACATGTGTATTCCTGCTGTAAACATGTTTATTCCTGCAGCTAACGTGTTTATTCCTGCTGTAAACATGTTTATTCCTGCTGTAAAGGTGTTTATTCCTGCAGCTAACGTGTGTATTCCTCTTGTAAACGTGTTTATTCCTGCTGTAAACGTGTTTATTCCTGCCTTAAAAATGTTTATTTCTGCTCTAACCGTATGTATTCCTGCTGTAAACATGTTTATTTCTGCTGTAAACGTGTTTAATCCTGCTGTAAACATGTTTATTCCTGCTGTAAATGTCTTTATTTCTGCTGTAAACGTGTTTATTCCTGCTTTAAACGAGTTTATTCCTGCTGTAAACGTGTTTGTCTCCTGTAAACGTGTTTATTTCTGCAGCTAACATGTTCATTTCTGCAGCTAACATGTTTATTTCTGCTGTCAACATGTTTATTCCTGCTGTAAACGTGTTTATTTCTGCAGCTAATGTGTTTCTTTCTGCTGCAAACATGTGTATTCCTGCTGTAAACATGTTTATTCCTGCAGCTAACGTGTTTATTCCTGCTGTAAACATGTTTATTCCTGCTGTAAACGTGTTTATTCCTGCAGCTAACGTGTGTATTCCTGCTGTAAACATGTTTATTCCTGCTGTAAAAAATGTTTATTTCTGCTGTAAACGTGTGTATTCCTGCTGTAAATGTGTTAATTCCTGCTGGAAACGTGTTTATTTCTGCTGTAAACATGTTTATTCCTGCTGTAAACATGTTTATTTCTGCTGTAAACGTGTTTATTCCTGCTGTAAAGGTGTTTATTCCTGCTGTAAACATGTTTATTTCTGCTTTAAACGTGTTTATTTCTGCAGCTAATCTGTTTCTTTCTGCTGCAAAGATGTGTATTCCTGCTGTAAACATGTTTATTCCTGCAGCTAACGTGTTTATTCCTGCTGTAAACATGTTTATTCCTGCTGTAAAGGTGTTTATTCCTGCAGCTAACGTGTGTATTCCTCTTGTAAACGTGTTTATTCCTGCTGTAAACGTTTTTATTCCTGCCTTAAAAATGTTTATTTCTGCTCTAACCGTATGTATTCCTGCTGTAAACATGTTTATTTCTGCTGTAAACGTGTTTAATCCTGCTGTAAACATGTTTATTCCTGCTGTACATGTCTTTATTTCTGCTGTAAACGTGTTTATTCCTGCTTTAAACAAGTTTATTCCTGCTGTAAACGTGTTTGTCTCCTGTAAACGTGTTTATTTCTGCAGCTAACATGTTCATTTCTGCTGTAAACGTGTTTATTTCTGCTGTAAATGTGTTGATTTTTGCTGTAAATGTGTATTTCTGCTGTCAATGTGTTTATTTCTGCAGCTAACATGTTTATTTCTGCTGTCAACATGTTTATTCCTGCTGTAAACGTGTTTATTTCTGCAGCTAATGTGTTTCTTTCTGCTGCAAACATGTGTATTCCTGCTGTAAACATGTTTATTCCTGCAGCTAATGTGTTTATTCCTGCTGTAAACATGTTTATTCCTGCTGTAAACGTGTTTATTCCTGCAGCTAACGTGTGTATTCCTGTTGTAAACGTGTTTATTCCTGCTGTAAACGTGTTTATTCCTGCCTTAAAAATGTTTATTTCTGCTCTAACCGTATGTATTCCTGCTGTAAACGTGTTTATTCCTGCTGTAAACGTGTTTATTCCTGCTGTAAACGTGTTTAATCCTGCAGCTAACGTGTGTATTCCTGCTGTAAACATGTTTATTCCTGCTGTAAAAAATGTTTATTTCTGCTGCAAACATGTTTATTTCTGCTTTAAACGTGTTTATTCCTGCTGTAAACGTGTTTATTTCTGCTGTAAATGTGTTTATTTCTGCTGTAAATGTGTTTATTACTACAGCTAACGTGTTTATTTCTGCTGTAACCATGTAAATTCCTGCTGCATACGTGTTTATTTCTGCTGTAAGCGTGTTTAATCCTGCTCTAAACATGTTTATTCCTGCTGTAAACGTGTTTATTTCTGCTGTAAACGTGTGTATTCCTGCTGTAAACGTGTTTATTCCTGCCTTTAAAATGTTTATTCCTGCTGTAAAGGTGTTTATTCCTGCTTTAAACGTGTTCATTTCTGCTGTAAACGTGTTTAGTTCTGCTGTAAACGTGTGTATTCCTGCTGTAAATGTGTTAATTCCTGCTGTAAATGTGTTTATTCCTGCAGCTAACGTGTGTATTACTGCTGTAAACATGTTTATTCCTGCTGTAAAAATGTTTATTTCTGCAGCTAACGTGTTTATTTCTGCTGCAAACATGTTTATTCCTGCTTTAAACGTGTTTATTCCTGCTGTAAACGTGTTTATTTCTGCTGTAAATGTGTTTATTTCTGCTGTAAATGTGTTTATCATTGCAGCTAACGTGTTTATTTCTTCTGCAAACATGTTTATTCCTGCTGTAAACGTGTTTATTCCTGCTGTAAACGTGTTTATTTCTGCTGTAAACGTGTTTAATCCTGCTGTAAACGTGTTTAATCCTGCTTTAAACGTGTTCATTTCTGCTGTAAACGTGTTTAGTTCTGCTGTAAACGTGTGTATTCCTGCTGTAAATGTGTTAATTCCTGCTGGAAACGTGTTTATTTCTGCTGTAAACATGTTTATTCCTGCTGTAAACGTGTTTATTTCTGCAGCTAATGTGTTTCTTTCTGCTGCAAACATGTGTATTCCTGCTGTAAACATGTTTATTCCTGCAGCTAACGTGTTTATTCCTGCTGTAAACATGTTTATTCCTGCTGTAAACGTGTTTATTCCTGCAGCTAACATGTGTATTCCTGTTGTAAACGTGTTTATTCCTGCTGTAAACGTGTTTATTCCTGCCTTAAAAATGTTTATTTCTGCTCTAACCGTTTGTATTCCTGCTGTAAACATGTTTATTTCTGCTGGAAACGTGTTTAATCCTGCTGTAAACATGTTTATTCCTGCTGTAAATGTCTTTATTTCTGCTGTAAACGTGTTTATTCCTACTTTAAACGTGTTTATTCCTGCTGTAAACGTGTTTGTCTCCTGTAAACGTGTTTATTTCTGCAGCTAACATGTTCATTTCTGCTGTAAACGTGTTTATTTCTGCTGTAAACGTGTTGATTTTTGCTGTAAATGTGTATTTCTGCTGTCAATGTATTAATTTCTGCAGCTAACATGTTTATTTCTGCTGTCAACATGTTTATTCCTGCTGTAAACGTGTTTATTTCTGCAGCTAATGTGTTTCTTTCTGCTACAAACATGTGTATTCCTGCTGTAAACATGTTTATTCCTGCAGCTAACGTGTTTATTCCTGCTGTAAACATGTTTATTCCTGCTGTAAAGGTGTTTATTCCTGCAGCTAACGTGTGTATTCCTGTTGTAAACGTGTTTATTCCTGCTGTAAACGTGTTTATTCCTGCCTTAAAAATGTTTATTTCTGCTCTAACCGTATGTATTCCTGCTGTAAACGTGTTTATTCCTGCAGCTAACGTGTGTATTCCTGCTGCAAACATGTTTATTTCTGCTTTAAACGTGTTTATTCCTGCTGTAAACGTGTTTATTTCTGCTGTAAATGTGTTTATTTCTGCTGTAAATGTGTTTATTACTACAGCTAACGTGTTTATTTCTGCTGTAACCATGTAAATTCCTGCTGCATACGTGTTTATTTCTGCTGTAAGCGTGTTTAATCCTGCTCTAAACATGTTTATTCCTGCTGTAAACGTGTTTATTTCTGCTGTAAACGTGTGTATTCCTGCTGTAAACGTGTTTATTCCTGCCTTTAAAATGTTTATTCCTGCTGTAAAGGTGTTTATTCCTGCTGTAAACGTGCTTATTCCTGCTGTAAACGTGTTTATTTCTGCTGTAAACATGTTTATTCCTGCTGTAAACGTGTTTATTTCTGCAGCTAATGTGTTTATTTCTGCTGCAAACATGTGTATTCCTGCTGTAAACATGTTTTTATTCCTGCAGCTAACATGTTAATTCCTGTTGTAAACGTGTTTATTCCTGCTGTAAACATGTTTATTCCTGCTGTAAACGTGTTTATGTCAGCTGTAAACGTGTGTATTCCTGCTGTAAACGTGTTTATTCCTGCCTTTAAAATGTTTATTTCTGCTCTAACCGTATGTATTCCTGCTGTAAACATGTTTATTCCTGCTGTAAACGTGTGTATTCCTGCTGTAAATGTGTTTATTCCTGCTGTAAATGTGTTTATTCCTCCAGCTAACTTGTGTATTCCTGCTGTAAACATGTTTATTCCTGCTGTAAACATGTTTATTCCTGCTGTAAACGTGTTTATTCCTGCAGCTAATGTGTGTATTCCTGTTGTAAACGTGTTTATTCCTGCTGTAAACGTGTTTATGTCTGCTGTAAACGTGTTTATTTCTGCAGCTAACATGTTTATTTCTGCTGTCAACATGTTTATTCCTGCTGTAAACGTGTGTATTCCTGCTATAAACGTGTTTATTCCTGCTGTAAACGTGTTTATTCCTGCAGCTAACGTGTGTATTCCTGCTTTAAGCGTGTTTATTCCTGCTTTAAACGTGTTTATGTCTGCTGTAAACGTGTTTATTTCTGCAGCTAACATGTTCATTTCTGCTGTAAACGTGTTTATTTCTGTTGTAAACGTGTTGATTTTTGCTGTAAATGTGTATTTCTGCTGTCAATGTATTAATTTCTGCAGCTAACATGTTTATTTCTGCTGTCAACATGTTTATTCCTGCTGTAAACGTGTTTATTTCTGCAGCTAATGTGTTTCTTTCTGCTACAAACATGTGTATTCCTGCTGTAAACATGTTTATTCCTGCAGCTAACGTGTTTATTCCTGCTGTAAACATGTTTATTCCTGCTGTAAAGGTGTTTATTCCTGCAGCTAACGTGTGTATTCCTGTTGTAAACGTGTTTATTCCTGCTGTAAACGTGTTTATTCCTGCCTTAAAAATGTTTATTTCTGCTCTAACCGTATGTATTCCTGCTGTAAACGTGTTTATTCCTGCAGCTAACGTGTGTATTCCTGCTGCAAACATGTTTATTTCTGCTTTAAACGTGTTTATTCCTGCTGTAAACGTGTTTATTTCTGCTGTAAATGTGTTTATTTCTGCTGTAAATGTGTTTATTACTACAGCTAACGTGTTTATTTCTGCTGTAACCATGTAAATTCCTGCTGCATACGTGTTTATTTCTGCTGTAAACGTGTTTAATCCTGCTTTAAACGTGTTCATTTCTGCTGTAAACGTGTTTAGTTCTGCTGTAAACGTGTGTATTCCTGCTGTAAATGTGTTAATTCCTGCTGGAAACGTGTTTATTTCTGCTGTAAACATGTTTATTCCTGCTGTAAACGTGTTTATTTCTGCAGCTAATGTGTGTCTTTCTGCTGCAAACATGTGTATTCCTGCTGTAAACATGTTTATTCCTGCAGCTAACGTGTTTATTCCTGCTGTAAACATGTTTATTCCTGCTGTAAACGTGTTTATTCCTGCAGCTAACATGTGTATTCCTGTTGTAAACGTGTTTATTCCTGCTGTAAACGTGTTTATTCCTGCCTTAAAAATGTTTATTTCTGCTCTAACCGTATGTATTCCTGCTGTAAACATGTTTATTTCTGCTGGAAACGTGTTTAATCCTGCTGTAAACATGTTTATTCCTGCTGTAAATGTCTTTATTTCTGCTGTAAACGTGTTTATTCCTACTTTAAACGTGTTTATTCCTGCTGTAAACGTGTTTATTTCTGCAGCTAACATGTTCATTTCTGCTGTAAACGTGTTTATTTCTGCTGTAAACGTGTTGATTTTTGCTGTAAATGTGTATTTCTGCTGTCAATGTATTAATTTCTGCAGCTAACATGTTTATTTCTGCTGTCAACATGTTTATTCCTGCTGTAAACGTGTTTATTTCTGCAGCTAATGTGTTTCTTTCTGCTACAAACATGTGTATTCCTGCTGTAAACATGTTTATTCCTGCAGCTAACGTGTTTATTCCTGCTGTAAACATGTTTATTCCTGCTGTAAAGGTGTTTATTCCTGCAGCTAACGTGTGTATTCCTGTTGTAAACGTGTTTATTCCTGCTGTAAACGTGTTTATTCCTGCCTTAAAAATGTTTATTTCTGCTCTAACCGTATGTATTCCTGCTGTAAACGTGTTTATTCCTGCAGCTAACGTGTGTATTCCTGCTGCAAACATGTTTATTTCTGCTTTAAACGTGTTTATTCCTGCTGTAAACGTGTTTATTTCTGCTGTAAATGTGTTTATTTCTGCTGTAAATGTGTTTATTACTACAGCTAACGTGTTTATTTCTGCTGTAACCATGTAAATTCCTGCTGCATACGTGTTTATTTCTGCTGTAAGCGTGTTTAATCCTGCTCTAAACATGTTTATTCCTGCTGTAAACGTGTTTATTTCTGCTGTAAACGTGTGTATTCCTGCTGTAAACGTGTTTATTCCTGCCTTTAAAATGTTTATTCCTGCTGTAAAGGTGTTTATTCCTGCTGTAAACGTGCTTATTCCTGCTGTAAACGTGTTTATTTCTGCTGTAAACATGTTTATTCCTGCTGTAAACGTGTTTATTTCTGCAGCTAATGTGTTTATTTCTGCTGCAAACATGTGTATTCCTGCTGTAAACATGTTTTTATTCCTGCAGCTAACATGTTAATTCCTGTTGTAAACGTGTTTATTCCTGCTGTAAACATGTTTATTCCTGCTGTAAACGTGTTTATGTCAGCTGTAAACGTGTGTATTCCTGCTGTAAACGTGTTTATTCCTGCCTTTAAAATGTTTATTTCTGCTCTAACCGTATGTATTCCTGCTGTAAACATGTTTATTCCTGCTGTAAACGTGTGTATTCCTGCTGTAAATGTGTTTATTCCTGCTGTAAATGTGTTTATTCCTCCAGCTAACTTGTGTATTCCTGCTGTAAACATGTTTATTCCTGCTGTAAACGTGTTTATTCCTGCAGCTAATGTGTGTATTCCTGTTGTAAACGTGTTTATTCCTGCTGTAAACGTGTTTATGTCTGCTGTAAACGTGTTTATTTCTGCAGCTAACATGTTTATTTCTGCTGTCAACATGTTTATTCCTGCTGTAAACGTGTGTATTCCTGCTATAAACGTGTTTATTCCTGCTGTAAACGTGTTTATTCCTGCAGCTAACGTGTGTATTCCTGCTTTAAGCGTGTTTATTCCTGCTTTAAACGTGTTTATGTCTGCTGTAAACGTGTTTACTTCTGCAGCTAACATGTTCATTTCTGCTGTAAACGTGTTTATTTCTGCTGTAAACGTGTTGATTTTTGCTGTAAATGTGTATTTCTGCTGTCAATGTATTAATTTCTGCAGCTAACATGTTTATTTCTGCTGTCAACATGTTTATTCCTGCTGTAAACGTGTTTATTTCTGCAGCTAATGTGTTTATTTCTGCTACAAACATGTGTATTCCTGCTGTAAACATGTTTATTCCTGCAGCTAACGTGTTTATTCCTGCTGTAAACATGTTTATTCCTGCTGTAAAGGTGTTTATTCCTGCAGCTAACGTGTGTATTCCTGTTGTAAACGTGTTTATTCCTGCTGTAAACGTGTTTATTCCTGCCTTAAAAATGTTTATTTCTGCTCTAACCGTATGTATTCCTGCTGTAAACGTGTTTATTCCTGCAGCTAACGTGTGTATTCCTGCTGCAAACATGTTTATTTCTGCTTTAAACGTGTTTATTCCTGCTGTAAACGTGTTTATTTCTGCTGTAAATGTGTTTATTTCTGCTGTAAATGTGTTTATTACTACAGCTAACGTGTTTATTTCTGCTGTAACCATGTAAATTCCTGCTGCATACGTGTTTATTTCTGCTGTAAGCGTGTTTAATCCTGCTCTAAACATGTTTATTCCTGCTGTAAACGTGTTTATTTCTGCTGTAAACGTGTGTATTCCTGCTGTAAACGTGTTTATTCCTGCCTTTAAAATGTTTATTCCTGCTGTAAAGGTGTTTATTCCTGCTGTAAACGTGCTTATTCCTGCTGTAAACGTGTTTATTTCTGCTGTAAACATGTTTATTCCTGCTGTAAACGTGTTAATTTCTGCAGCTAATGTGTTTATTTCTGCTGCAAACATGTGTATTCCTGCTGTAAACATGTTTTTATTCCTGCAGCTAACATGTTAATTCCTGTTGTAAACGTGTTTATTCCTGCTGTAAACATGTTTATTCCTGCTGTAAACGTGTTTATGTCAGCTGTAAACGTGTGTATTCCTGCTGTAAACGTGTTTATTCCTGCCTTTAAAATGTTTATTTCTGCTCTAACCGTATGTATTCCTGCTGTAAACATGTTTATTCCTGCTGTAAACGTGTGTATTCCTGCTGTAAATGTGTTTATTCCTGCTGTAAATGTGTTTATTCCTCCAGCTAACTTGTGTATTCCTGCTGTAAACATGTTTATTCCTGCTGTAAACATGTTTATTCCTGCTGTAAACGTGTTTATTCCTGCAGCTAATGTGTGTATTCCTGTTGTAAACGTGTTTATTCCTGCTGTAAACGTGTTTATGTCTGCTGTAAACGTGTTTATTTCTGCAGCTAACATGTTTATTTCTGCTGTCAACATGTTTATTCCTGCTGTAAACGTGTGTATTCCTGCTATAAACGTGTTTATTCCTGCTGTAAACGTGTTTATTCCTGCAGCTAACGTGTGTATTCCTGCTTTAAGCGTGTTTATTCCTGCTTTAAACGTGTTTATGTCTGCTGTAAACGTGTTTACTTCTGCAGCTAACATGTTCATTTCTGCTGTAAACGTGTTTATTTCTGCTGTAAACGTGTTGATTTTTGCTGTAAATGTGTATTTCTGCTGTCAATGTATTAATTTCTGCAGCTAACATGTTTATTTCTGCTGTCAACATGTTTATTCCTGCTGTAAACGTGTTTATTTCTGCAGCTAATGTGTTTATTTCTGCTACAAACATGTGTATTCCTGCTGTAAACATGTTTATTCCTGCAGCTAACGTGTTTATTCCTGCTGTAAACATGTTTATTCCTGCTGTAAAGGTGTTTATTCCTGCAGCTAACGTGTGTATTCCTGTTGTAAACGTGTTTATTCCTGCTGTAAACGTGTTTATTCCTGCCTTAAAAATGTTTATTTCTGCTCTAACCGTATGTATTCCTGCTGTAAACGTGTTTATTCCTGCAGCTAACGTGTGTATTCCTGCTGCAAACATGTTTATTTCTGCTTTAAACGTGTTTATTCCTGCTGTAAACGTGTTTATTTCTGCTGTAAATGTGTTTATTTCTGCTGTAAATGTGTTTATTACTACAGCTAACGTGTTTATTTCTGCTGTAACCATGTAAATTCCTGCTGCATACGTGTTTATTTCTGCTGTAAGCGTGTTTAATCCTGCTCTAAACATGTTTATTCCTGCTGTAAACGTGTTTATTTCTGCTGTAAACGTGTGTATTCCTGCTGTAAACGTGTTTATTCCTGCCTTTAAAATGTTTATTCCTGCTGTAAAGGTGTTTATTCCTGCTGTAAACGTGCTTATTCCTGCTGTAAACGTGTTTATTTCTGCTGTAAACATGTTTATTCCTGCTGTAAACGTGTTTATTTCTGCAGCTAATGTGTTTATTTCTGCTGCAAACATGTGTATTCCTGCTGTAAACATGTTTTTATTCCTGCAGCTAACATGTTAAGTCCTGTTGTAAACGTGTTTATTCCTGCTGTAAACATGTTTATTCCTGCTGTAAACGTGTTTATGTCAGCTGTAAACGTGTGTATTCCTGCTGTAAACGTGTTTATTCCTGCCTTTAAAATGTTTATTTCTGCTCTAACCGTATGTATTCCTGCTGTAAACATGTTTATTCCTGCTGTAAACGTGTGTATTCCTGCTGTAAATGTGTTTATTCCTGCTGTAAATGTGTTTATTCCTCCAGCTAACTTGTAAATTCCTGCTGTAAACATGTTTATTCCTGCTGTAAACATGTTTATTCCTGCTGTAAACGTGTTTATTCCTGCAGCTAATGTGTGTATTCCGGTTGTAAACGTGTTTATTCCTGCTGTAAACGTGTTTATGTCTGCTGTAAACGTGTTTATTTCTGCAGCTAACATGTTTATTTCTGCTGTCAACATGTTTATTCCTGCTGTAAACGTGTTTATTTCTGCAGCTAACGTTTATTTCTGCTGTCAACATGTTTATTCCTGCTGTAAACGTGTTTGTCTCCTGTAAACGTGTTTATTTCTGCAGCTAACATGTTCATTTCTGCTGTAAACGTGTTTATTTCTGCTGTAAACGTGTTGATTTTTGCTGTAAATGTGTATTTCTGCTGTCAATGTATTAATTTCTGCAGCTAACATGTTTATTTCTGCTGTCAACATGTTTATTCCTGCTGTAAACGTGTTTATTTCTGCAGCTAATGTGTTTCTTTCTGCTACAAACATGTGTATTCCTGCTGTAAACATGTTTATTCCTGCAGCTAACATGTTTATTCCTGCTGTAAACATGTTTATTCCTGCTGTAAACGTGTTTATTCCTGCAGCTAACGTGTGTATTCCTGTTGTAAACGTGTTTATTCCTGCTGTAAACGTGTTTATTCCTGCCTTAAAAATGTTTATTTCTGCTCTAACCGTATGTATTCCTGCTGTAAACGTGTTTATTCCTGCAGCTAACGTGTGTATTCCTGCTGCAAACATGTTTATTTCTGCTTTAAACGTGTTTATTCCTGCTGTAAACGTGTTTATTTCTGCTGTAAATGTGTTTATTTCTGCTGTAAATGTGTTTATTACTACAGCTAACGTGTTTATTTCTGCTGTAACCATGTAAATTCCTGCTGCATACGTGTTTATTTCTGCTGTAAGCGTGGTTAGTCCTGCTCTAAACATGTTTATTCCTGCTGTAAACGTGTTTATTTCTGCTGTAAACGTGTGTATTCCTGCTGTAAACGTGTTTATTCCTGCCTTTAAAATGTTTATTCCTGCTGTAAAGGTGTTTATTCTTGCTTTAAACGTGCTTATTCCTGCTGTAAACATGTTTATTTCTGCTGTCAACATGTTTATTCCTGCTGTAAACGTGTTTATTTCTGCAGCTAATGTGTTTCTTTCTGCTACAAACATGTGTATTCCTGCTGTAAACATGTTTATTCCTGCAGCTAACGTGTTTATTCCTGCTGTAAACATGTTTATTCCTGCTGTAAAGGTGTTTATTCCTGCAGCTAACGTGTGTATTCCTGTTGTAAACGTGTTTATTCCTGCTGTAAACGTGTTTATTCCTGCCTTAAAAATGTTTATTTCTGCTCTAACCGTATGTATTCCTGCTGTAAACGTGTTTATTCCTGCAGCTAACGTGTGTATTCCTGCTGCAAACATGTTTATTTCTGCTTTAAACGTGTTTATTCCTGCTGTAAACGTGTTTATTTCTGCTGTAAATGTGTTTATTTCTGCTGTAAATGTGTTTATTACTACAGCTAACGTGTTTATTTCTGCTGTAACCATGTAAATTCCTGCTGCATACGTGTTTATTTCTGCTGTAAGCGTGTTTAATCCTGCTCTAAACATGTTTATTCCTGCTGTAAACGTGTTTATTTCTGCTGTAAACGTGTGTATTCCTGCTGTAAACGTGTTTATTCCTGCCTTTAAAATGTTTATTCCTGCTGTAAAGGTGTTTATTCCTGCTGTAAACGTGCTTATTCCTGCTGTAAACGTGTTTATTTCTGCTGTAAACATGTTTATTCCTGCTGTAAACGTGTTTATTTCTGCAGCTAATGTGTTTATTTCTGCTGCAAACATGTGTATTCCTGCTGTAAACATGTTTTTATTCCTGCAGCTAACATGTTAATTCCTGTTGTAAACGTGTTTATTCCTGCTGTAAACATGTTTATTCCTGCTGTAAACGTGTTTATGTCAGCTGTAAACGTGTGTATTCCTGCTGTAAACGTGTTTATTCCTGCCTTTAAAATGTTTATTTCTGCTCTAACCGTATGTATTCCTGCTGTAAACATGTTTATTCCTGCTGTAAACGTGTGTATTCCTGCTGTAAATGTGTTTATTCCTGCTGTAAATGTGTTTATTCCTCCAGCTAACTTGTGTATTCCTGCTGTAAACATGTTTATTCCTGCTATAAACGTGTTTATTCCTGCTGTAAACGTGTTTATTTCTGCTGTAAACGTGTTGATTTTTGCTGTAAATGTGTATTTCTGCTGTCAATGTATTAATTTCTGCAGCTAACATGTTTATTTCTGCTGTCAACATGTTTATTCCTGCTGTAAACGTGTTTATTTCTGCAGCTAATGTGTTTCTTTCTGCTACAAACATGTGTATTCCTGCTGTAAACATGTTTATTCCTGCAGCTAACATGTTTATTCCTGCTGTAAACATGTTTATTCCTGCTGTAAACGTGTTTATTCCTGCAGCTAACGTGTGTATTCCTGTTGTAAACGTGTTTATTCCTGCTGTAAACGTGTTTATTCCTGCCTTAAAAATGTTTATTTCTGCTCTAACCGTATGTATTCCTGCTGTAAACGTGTTTATTCCTGCAGCTAACGTGTGTATTCCTGCTGCAAACATGTTTATTTCTGCTTTAAACGTGTTTATTCCTGCTGTAAACGTGTTTATTTCTGCTGTAAATGTGTTTATTTCTGCTGTAAATGTGTTTATTACTACAGCTAACGTGTTTATTTCTGCTGTAACCATGTAAATTCCTGCTGCATACGTGTTTATTTCTGCTGTAAGCGTGGTTAGTCCTGCTCTAAACATGTTTATTCCTGCTGTAAACGTGTTTATTTCTGCTGTAAACGTGTGTATTCCTGCTGTAAACGTGTTTATTCCTGCCTTTAAAATGTTTATTCCTGCTGTAAAGGTGTTTATTCTTGCTTTAAACGTGCTTATTCCTGCTGTAAACATGTTTATTTCTGCTGTCAACATGTTTATTCCTGCTGTAAACGTGTTTATTTCTGCAGCTAATGTGTTTCTTTCTGCTACAAACATGTGTATTCCTGCTGTAAACATGTTTATTCCTGCAGCTAACGTGTTTATTCCTGCTGTAAACATGTTTATTCCTGCTGTAAAGGTGTTTATTCCTGCAGCTAACGTGTGTATTCCTGTTGTAAACGTGTTTATTCCTGCTGTAAACGTGTTTATTCCTGCCTTAAAAATGTTTATTTCTGCTCTAACCGTATGTATTCCTGCTGTAAACGTGTTTATTCCTGCAGCTAACGTGTGTATTCCTGCTGCAAACATGTTTATTTCTGCTTTAAACGTGTTTATTCCTGCTGTAAACGTGTTTATTTCTGCTGTAAATGTGTTTATTTCTGCTGTAAATGTGTTTATTACTACAGCTAACGTGTTTATTTCTGCTGTAACCATGTAAATTCCTGCTGCATACGTGTTTATTTCTGCTGTAAGCGTGTTTAATCCTGCTCTAAACATGTTTATTCCTGCTGTAAACGTGTTTATTTCTGCTGTAAACGTGTGTATTCCTGCTGTAAACGTGTTTATTCCTGCCTTTAAAATGTTTATTCCTGCTGTAAAGGTGTTTATTCCTGCTGTAAACGTGCTTATTCCTGCTGTAAACGTGTTTATTTCTGCTGTAAACATGTTTATTCCTGCTGTAAACGTGTTTATTTCTGCAGCTAATGTGTTTATTTCTGCTGCAAACATGTGTATTCCTGCTGTAAACATGTTTTTATTCCTGCAGCTAACATGTTAATTCCTGTTGTAAACGTGTTTATTCCTGCTGTAAACATGTTTATTCCTGCTGTAAACGTGTTTATGTCAGCTGTAAACGTGTGTATTCCTGCTGTAAACGTGTTTATTCCTGCCTTTAAAATGTTTATTTCTGCTCTAACCGTATGTATTCCTGCTGTAAACATGTTTATTCCTGCTGTAAACGTGTGTATTCCTGCTGTAAATGTGTTTATTCCTGCTGTAAATGTGTTTATTCCTCCAGCTAACTTGTGTATTCCTGCTGTAAACATGTTTATTCCTGCTGTAAACATGTTTATTCCTGCTGTAAACGTGTTTATTCCTGCAGCTAATGTGTGTATTCCTGTTGTAAACGTGTTTATTCCTGCTGTAAACGTGTTTATGTCTGCTGTAAACGTGTTTATTTCTGCAGCTAACATGTTTATTTCTGCTGTCAACATGTTTATTCCTGCTGTAAACGTGTGTATTCCTGCTATAAACGTGTTTATTCCTGCTGTAAACGTGTTTATTCCTGCAGCTAACGTGTGTATTCCTGCTTTAAGCGTGTTTATTCCTGCTTTAAACGTGTTTATGTCTGCTGTAAACGTGTTTATTTCTGCAGCTAACGTTTATTTCTGCTGTAAACGTGTTTGTCTCCTGTAAACGTGTTTATTTCTGCAGCTAACATGTTCATTTCTGCTGTAAACGTGTTTATTTCTGCTGTAAACGTGTTGATTTTTGCTGTAAATGTGTATTTCTGCTGTCAATGTATTAATTTCTGCAGCTAACATGTTTATTTCTGCTGTCAACATGTTTATTCCTGCTGTAAACGTGTTTATTTCTGCAGCTAATGTGTTTCTTTCTGCTACAAACATGTGTATTCCTGCTGTAAACATGTTTATTCCTGCAGCTAACGTGTTTATTCCTGCTGTAAACATGTTTATTCCTGCTGTAAAGGTGTTTATTCCTGCAGCTAACGTGTGTATTCCTGTTGTAAACGTGTTTATTCCTGCTGTAAACGTGTTTATTCCTGCCTTAAAAATGTTTATTTCTGCTCTAACCGTATGTATTCCTGCTGTAAACGTGTTTATTCCTGCAGCTAACGTGTGTATTCCTGCTGCAAACATGTTTATTTCTGCTTTAAACGTGTTTATTCCTGCTGTAAACGTGTTTATTTCTGCTGTAAATGTGTTTATTACTACAGCTAACGTGTTTATTTCTGCTGTAACCATGTAAATTCCTGCTGCATACGTGTTTATTTCTGCTGTAAGCGTGGTTAGTCCTGCTCTAAACATGTTTATTCCTGCTGTAAACGTGTTTATTTCTGCTGTAAACGTGTGTATTCCTGCTGTAAACGTGTTTATTCCTGCCTTTAAAATGTTTATTCCTGCTGTAAAGGTGTTTATTCTTGCTGTAAACGTGCTTATTCCTGCTGTAAACGTGTTTATTTCTGTTGTAAACATGTTTATTCCTGCTGTAAACGTGTTTATTTCTGCAGCTAATGTGTTTATTTCTGCTGCAAACATGTGTATTCCTGCTGTAAACATGTTTATTCCTGCAGCTAACATGTTTATTCCTGTTGTAAACGTGTTTATTCCTGCTGTAAACATGTTTATTCCTGCTGTAAACGTGTTTATGTCAGCTGTAAACGTGTGTATTCCTGCTGTAAACGTGTTTATTCCTGCCTTTAAAATGTTTATTTCTGCTCTAACCGTATGTATTCCTGCTGTAAACATGTTTATTCCTGCTGTAAACGTGTGTATTCCTGCTGTAAATGTGTTTATTCCTGCTGTAAATGTGTTTATTCCTGCAGCTAACTTGTGTATTCCTGCTGTAAACATGTTTATTCCTGCTGTAAACATGTTTATTCCTGCTGTAAACGTGTTTATTCCTGCAGCTAATGTGTGTATTCCTGTTGTAAACGTGTTTATTCCTGCTGTAAACGTGTTTATGTCTGCTGTAAACGTGTTTATTTCTGCAGCTAACATGTTTATTTCTGCTGTCAACATGTTTATTCCTGCTGTAAACGTGTGTATTCCTGCTATAAACGTGTTTATTCCTGCTGTAAACGTGTTTATTCCTGCAGCTAACGTGTGTATTCCTGCTTTAAGCGTGTTTATTCCTGCTGTAAACGTGTTTATGTCTGCTGTAAACGTGTTTATTTCTGCAGCTAACGTTTATTTCTGCTGTCAACATGTTTATTCCTGCTGTAAACGTGTTTAGTTCTGCTGTAAATGTGTGTATTCCTGCTGTAAATGTGTTTATTCCTGCTGTAAACGTGTTTATTCCTGCAGCTAACGTGTGTATTCCTGCTGTAAACATGTTTATTCCTGCTGTAACCATGTAAATTCCTGCTGCATACGTGTTTATTTCTGCTGTAAACGTGTTTAATCCTGCTGTAAACGTGTTTAATCCTGCTGTAAACATGTTTATTCCTGCTGTAAACGTGTTTATTTCTGCAGCTAATGTGTTTATTTCTGCTGCAAACGTGTATTCCTGCTGTAAACATGTTTATTCCTGCAGCTAACATGTTTATTCCTGTTGTAAACGTGTTTATTCCTGCTGTAAACATGTTTATTCCTGCTGTAAACGTGTTTATGTCAGCTGTAAACGTGTGTATTCCTGCTGTAAACGTGTTTATTCCTGCCTTTAAAATGTTTATTTCTGCTCTAACCGTATGTATTCCTGCTGTAAACGTATTTATTCCTGCTGTAAACATGTTTATTTCTGCTGTAAACGTGTTTAATCCTGCTGTAAACATGTTTATTCCTGCAGCTAACATGTTTATTCCTGCTGTAAACGTGTTTATTTCTGCTCTAAACGTGTTTAGTTCTGCTGTAAACGTGTGTATTCCTGCTATAAATGTGTTTATTCCTGCTGTAAACGTGTTTATTCCTTCAGCTAACGTGTTTATTCCTGCTGTAAACATGTTTATTCCTGCTGTAAACGTGTTTATTCCTGCAGCTAATGTGTGTATTCCTGTTGTAAACGTGTTTATTCCTGCTGTAAACGTGTTTATGTCTGCTGTAAACGTGTTTATTTCTGCAGCTAACATGTTTATTGCTGCTGTCAACATGTTTATTCCTGCTGTAAACGTGTTTATTCCTGCTATAAACGTGTTTATTCCTGCTGTAAACGTGTTTATTCCTGCAGCTAACGTGTGTATTCCTGCTTTAAGCGTGTTTATTCCTGCTGTAAACGTGTTTAATCCTGCAGCTAACGTGTGTATTCCTGCTGTAAACATGTTTATTCCTGCTGTAAAAAATGTTTATTTCTGCTGCAAACATGTTTATTTCTGCTTTAAACGTGTTTATTCCTGCTGTAAACGTGTTTATTTCTGCTGTAAATGTGTTTATTTCTGCTGTAAATGTGTTTATTACTACAGCTAACGTGTTTATTTCTGCTGTAACCATGTAAATTCCTGCTGCATACGTGTTTATTTCTGCTGTAAGCGTGTTTAATCCTGCTCTAAACATGTTTATTCCTGCTGTAAACGTGTTTATTTCTGCTGTAAACGTGTGTATTCCTGCTGTAAACGTGTTTATTCCTGCCTTTAAAATGTTTATTCCTGCTGTAAAGGTGTTTATTCCTGCTTTAAACGTGTTCATTTCTGCTGTAAACGTGTTTAGTTCTGCTGTAAACGTGTGTATTCCTGCTGTAAATGTGTTAATTCCTGCTGTAAATATGTTTATTCCTGCAGCTAACGTGTGTATTACTGCTGTAAACATGTTTATTCCTGCTGTAAAAATGTTTATTTCTGCAGCTAACGTGTTTATTTCTGCTGCAAACATGTTTATTCCTGCTTTAAACGTGTTTATTCCTGCTGTAAACGTGTTTATTTCTGCTGTAAATGTGTTTATTTCTGCTGTAAATGTGTTTATCATTGCAGCTAACGTGTTTATTTCTGCTGCAAACATGTTTATTCCTGCTTTAAACGTGTTTATTCCTGCTGTAAACGTGTTTATTTCTGCTGTAAACGTGTTTAATCCTGCTGTAAACGTGTTTAATCCTGCTTTAAACGTGTTCATTTCTGCTGTAAACGTGTTTAGTTCTGCTGTAAACGTGTGTATTCCTGCTGTAAATGTGTTAATTCCTGCTGGAAACTTGTTTATTTCTGCTGTAAACATGTTTATTCCTGCTGTAAACGTGTTTATTTCTGCAGCTAATGTGTTTCTTTCTGCTGCAAACATGTGTATTCCTGCTGTAAACATGTTTATTCCTGCAGCTAACGTGTTTATTCCTGCTGTAAACATGTTTATTCCTGCTGTAAAGGTGTTTATTCCTGCAGCTAACATGTGTATTCCTGTTGTAAACGTGTTTATTCCTGCTGTAAACGTGTTTATTCCTGCCTTAAAAATGTTTATTTCTGCTCTAACCGTATGTATTCCTGCTGTAAACATGTTTATTTCTGCTGGAAACGTGTTTAATCCTGCTGTAAACATGTTTATTCCTGCTGTAAATGTCTTTATTTCTGCTGTAAACGTGTTTATTCCTACTTTAAACGTGTTTATTCCTGCTGTAAACGTGTTTGTCTCCTGTAAACGTGTTTATTTCTGCAGCTAACATGTTCATTTCTGCTGTAAACGTGTTTATTTCTGCTGTAAACGTGTTGATTTTTGCTGTAAATGTGTATTTCTGCTGTCAATGTATTAAATTCTGCGGCTAACATGTTTATTTCTGCTGTCAACATGTTTATTCCTGCTGTAAACGTGTTTATTTCTGCAGCTAATGTGTTTCTTTCTGCTACAAACATGTGTATTCCTGCTGTAAACATGTTTATTCCTGCAGCTAACGTGTTTATTCCTGCTGTAAACATGTTTATTCCTGCTGTAAACGTGTTTATTCCTGCAGCTAACGTGTGTATTCCTGTTGTAAACGTGTTTATTCCTGCTGTAAACGTGTTTATTCCTGCCTTAAAAATGTTTATTTCTGCTCTAACCGTATGTATTCCTGCTGTAAACGTGTTTATTCCTGCAGCTAACGTGTGTATTCCTGCTGCAAACATGTTTATTTCTGCTTTAAACGTGTTTATTCCTGCTGTAAACGTGTTTATTTCTGCTGTAAATGTGTTTATTTCTGCTGTAAATGTGTTTATTACTACAGCTAACGTGTTTATTTCTGCTGTAACCATGTAAATTCCTGCTGCATACGTGTTTATTTCTGCTGTAAGCGTGTTTAATCCTGCTCTAAACATGTTTATTCCTGCTGTAAACGTGTTTATTTCTGCTGTAAACGTGTGTATTCCTGCTGTAAACGTGTTTATTCCTGCCTTTAAAATGTTTATTCCTGCTGTAAAGGTGTTTATTCCTGCTGTAAACGTGCTTATTCCTGCTGTAAACGTGTTTATTTCTGCTGTAAACATGTTTATTCCTGCTGTAAACGTGTTTATTTCTGCAGCTAATGTGTATTTCTGCTGCAAACATGTGTATTCCTGCTGTAAACATGTTTATTCCTGCAGCTAACATGTTTATTCCTGTTGTAAACGTGTTTATTCCTGCTGTAAACATGTTTATTCCTGCTGTAAACGTGTTTATGTCAGCTGTAAACGTGTGTATTCCTGCTGTAAACGTGTTTATTCCTGCCTTTAAAATGTTTATTTCTGCTCTAACCGTATGTATTCCTGCTGTAAACATGTTTATTCCTGCTGTAAACGTGTGTATTCCTGCTGTAAATGTGTTTATTCCTGCTGTAAATGTGTTTATTCCTCCAGCTAACTTGTGTATTCCTGCTGTAAACATGTTTATTCCTGCTGTAAACATGTTTATTCCTGCTGTAAACGTGTTTATTCCTGCAGCTAATGTGTGTATTCCTGTTGTAAACGTGTTTATTCCTGCTGTAAACGTGTTTATGTCTGCTGTAAACGTGTTTATTTCTGCAGCTAACATGTTTATTTCTGCTGTCAACATGTTTATTCCTGCTGTAAACGTGTGTATTCCTGCTATAAACGTGTTTATTCCTGCTGTAAACGTGTTTATTCCTGCAGCTAACGTGTGTATTCCTGCTTTAAGCGTGTTTATTCCTGCTGTAAACGTGTTTATGTCTGCTGTAAACGTGTTTATTTCTGCAGCTAACGTTTATTTCTGCTGTCAACATGTTTATTCCTGCTGTAAACGTGTTTGTCTCCTGTAAACGTGTTTATTTCTGCAGCTAACATGTTCATTTCTGCTGTAAACGTGTTTATTTCTGCTGTAAACGTGTTGATTTTTGCTGTAAATGTGTATTTCTGCTGTCAATGTATTAATTTCTGCAGCTAACATGTTTATTTCTGCTGTCAACATGTTTATTCCTGCTGTAAACGTGTTTATTTCTGCAGCTAATGTGTTTCTTTCTGCTACAAACATGTGTATTCCTGCTGTAAACATGTTTATTCCTGCAGCTAACGTGTTTATTCCTGCTGTAAACATGTTTATTCCTGCTGTAAACGTGTTTATTCCTGCAGCTAACGTGTGTATTCCTGCTGTAAACGTGTTTATTCCTGCTGTAAACGTGTTTATTCCTGCCTTAAAAATGTTTATTTCTGCTCTAACCGTATGTATTCCTGCTGTAAACGTGTTTATTCCTGCAGCTAACGTGTGTATTCCTGCTGCAAACATGTTTATTTCTGCTTTAAACGTGTTTATTCCTGCTGTAAACGTGTTTATTTCTGCTGTAAATGTGTTTATTTCTGCTGTAAATGTGTTTATTACTACAGCTAACGTGTTTATTTCTGCTGTAACCATGTAAATTCCTGCTGCATACGTGTTTATTTCTGCTGTAAGCGTGGTTAGTCCTGCTCTAAACATGTTCATTCCTGCTGTAAACGTGTTTATTTCTGCTGTAAACGTGTGTATTCCTGCTGTAAACGTGTTTATTCCTGCCTTTAAAATGTTTATTCCTGCTGTAAAGGTGTTTATTCCTGCTGTAAACGTGCTTATTCCTGCTGTAAACGTGTTTATTTCTGTTGTAAACATGTTTATTCCTGCTGTAAACGTGTTTATTTCTGCAGCTAATGTGTTTATTTCTGCTGCAAACATGTGTATTCCTGCTGTAAACATGTTTATTCCTGCAGCTAACATGTTTATTCCTGTTGTAAACGTGTTTATTCCTGCTGTAAACATGTTTATTCCTGCTGTAAACGTGTTTATGTCAGCTGTAAACGTGTGTATTCCTGCTGTAAACGTGTTTATTCCTGCCTTTAAAATGTTTATTTCTGCTCTAACCGTATGTATTCCTGCTGTAAACATGTTTATTCCTGCTGTAAACGTGTGTATTCCTGCTGTAAATGTGTTTATTCCTGCTTTAAATGTGTTTATTCCTGCAGCTAACTTGTGTATTCCTGCTGTAAACATGTTTATTCCTGCTGTAAACATGTTTATTCCTGCTGTAAACGTGTTTATTCCTGCAGCTAATGTGTGTATTCCTGTTGTAAACGTGTTTATTCCTGCTGTAAACGTGTTTATGTCTGCTGTAAACGTGTTTATTTCTGCAGCTAACATGTTTATTTCTGCTGTCAACATGTTTATTCCTGCTGTAAACGTGTGTATTCCTGCTATAAACGTGTTTATTCCTGCTGTAAACGTGTTTATTCCTGCAGCTAACGTGTGTATTCCTGCTTTAAGCGTGTTTATTCCTGCTGTAAACGTGTTTATGTCTGCTGTAAACGTGTTTATTTCTGCAGCTAACGTTTATTTCTGCTGTCAACATGTTTATTCCTGCTGTAAACGTGTTTAGTCCTGCTGTAAATGTGTGTATTCCTGCTGTAAATGTGTTTATTCCTGCTGTAAACGTGTTTATTCCTGCAGCTAACGTGTGTATTCCTGCTGTAAACATGTTTATTCCTGCTGTAACCATGTAAATTCCTGCTGCATACGTGTTTATTTCTGCTGTAAACGTGTTTAATCCTGCTGTAAACGTGTTTAATCCTGCTGTAAACATGTTTATTCCTGCTGTAAACGTGTTTATTTCTGCAGCTAATGTGTTTATTTCTGCTGCAAACGTGTATTCCTGCTGTAAACATGTTTATTCCTGCAGCTAACATGTTTATTCCTGTTGTAAACGTGTTTATTCCTGCTGTAAACATGTTTATTCCTGCTGTAAACGTGTTTATGTCAGCTGTAAACGTGTGTATTCCTGCTGTAAACGTGTTTATTCCTGCCTTTAAAATGTTTATTTCTGCTCTAACCGTATGTATTCCTGCTGTAAACGTATTTATTCCTACTGTAAACATGTTTATTTCTGCTGTAAACGTGTTTAATCCTGCTGTAAACATGTTTATTCCTGCTGTAAACGTGTGTATTCCTGCTGTAAATGTGTTTATTCCTGCTGTAAATGTGTTTATTCCTGCAGCTAACTTGTGTATTCCTGCTGTAAACATGTTTATTCCTGCTGTAAACGTGTTTATTTCTGCTCTAAACGTGTTTAGTTCTGCTGTAAACGTGTGTATTCCTGCTATAAATGTGTTTATTCCTGCTGTAAACGTGTTTATTCCTTCAGCTAACGTGTTTATTCCTGCTGTAAACATGTTTATTCCTGCTGTAAACGTGTTTATTCCTGCAGCTAATGTGTGTATTCCTGTTGTAAACGTGTTTATTCCTGCTGTAAACGTTTTTATGTCTGCTGTAAACGTGTTTATTTCTGCAGCTAACATGTTTATTGCTGCTGTCAACATGTTTATTCCTGCTGTAAACGTGTTTATTCCTGCTATAAACGTGTTTATTCCTGCTGTAAACGTGTTTATTCCTGCAGCTAACGTGTGTATTCCTGCTTTAAGCGTGTTTATTCCTGCTGTAAACGTGTTTATGTCTGTTGTAAACGTGTTTATTTCTGCAGCTAACGTTTATTTCTGCTGTCAACATGTTTATTCCTGCTGTAAACGTGTTTAGTTCTGCTGTAAATGTGTGTATTCCTGCTGTAAATGTGTTTATTCCTGCTGTAAATGTGTTTATTCCTGCAGCTAACGTGTGTATTCCTGCTGTAAACATGTTTATTCCTGCTGTAAAAATGTTTATTTCTGCAGCTAACGTGTTTATTTCTGCTGCAAACATGTTTATTCCTGCTTTAAACGTGTTTATTCCTGCTGTAAACGTGTTTATTTCTGCTGTAAATGTGTTTATTTCTGCTGTAAATGTGTTTATTACCGCAGCTAACGTGTTTATTTCTGCTGTAACCATGTAAATTCCTGCTGCATACGTGTTTATTTCTGCTGTAAACGTGTTTAATCCTGCTGTAAACGTGTGTATTCCTGCTGTAAACATGTTTATTCCTGCTGTAACCATGTAAATTCCTGCTGCATACGTGTTTATTTCTGCTGTAAACGTGTTTAATCCTGCTGTAAACGTGTTTAATCCTGCTGTAAACATGTTTATTCCTGCTGTAAACGTGTTTATTTCTGCAGCTAATGTGTTTATTTCTGCTGCAAACGTGTATTCCTGCTGTAAACATGTTTATTCCTGCAGCTAACATGTTTATTCCTGTTGTAAACGTGTGTATTCCTGCTGTAAACGTGTTTATTCCTGCCTTTAAAATGTTTATTTCTGCTCTAACCGTATGTATTCCTGCTGTAAACGTATTTATTCCTACTGTAAACATGTTTATTTCTGCTGTAAACGTGTTTAATCCTGCTGTAAACATGTTTATTCCTGCTGTAAACGTGTGTATTCCTGCTGTAAATGTGTTTATTCCTGCTGCAAACATGTTTATTCCTGCTTTAAACGTGTGTATTCCTGCTGTAAACATGTTTATTCCTGCTGTAAACGTGTTTATTTCTGCTCTAAACGTGTTTAGTTCTGCTGTAAACGTGTGTATTCCTGCTATAAATGTGTTTATTCCTGCTGTAAACGTGTTTATTCCTTCAGCTAACGTGTTTATTCCTGCTGTAAACATGTTTATTCCTGCTGTAAACGTGTTTATTCCTGCAGCTAATGTGTGTATTCCTGTTGTAAACGTGTTTATTCCTGCTGTAAACGTTTTTATGTCTGCTGTAAACGTGTTTATTTCTGCAGCTAACATGTTTATTGCTGCTGTCAACATGTTTATTCCTGCTGTAAACGTGTTTATTCCTGCTATAAACGTGTTTATTCCTGCTGTAAACGTGTTTATTCCTGCAGCTAACGTGTGTATTCCTGCTTTAAGCGTGTTTATTCCTGCTGTAAACGTGTTTATGTCTGTTGTAAACGTGTTTATTTCTGCAGCTAACGTTTATTTCTGCTGTCAACATGTTTATTCCTGCTGTAAACGTGTTTAGTTCTGCTGTAAATGTGTGTATTCCTGCTGTAAATGTGTTTATTCCTGCTGTAAATGTGTTTATTCCTGCAGCTAACGTGTGTATTCCTGCTGTAAACATGTTTATTCCTGCTGTAAAAATGTTTATTTCTGCAGCTAACGTGTTTATTTCTGCTGCAAACATGTTTATTCCTGCTTTAAACGTGTTTATTCCTGCTGTAAACGTGTTTATTTCTGCTGTAAATGTGTTTATTTCTGCTGTAAATGTGTTTATTACCGCAGCTAACGTGTTTATTTCTGCTGTAACCATGTAAATTCCTGCTGCATACGTGTTTATTTCTGCTGTAAACGTGTTTAATCCTGCTGTAAACGTGTTTAATCCTGCTGTAAACATGTTTATTCCTGCTGTAAACATGTTTATTTCTGCTGTAAACGTGTTTATTCCTGCTGTAAATGTGTTTATTCCTGCTGTAAACGTGCTTATTCCTGCTGTAAACGTGTTTATTTCTGCTGTAAACATGTTTATTCCTTCTGTAAACGTGTTTATTTCTGCAGCTAATGTGTTTATTTCTGCTGCAAACATGTGTATTCCTGCTGTAAATGTTTATTTCTGCTGTAAACGTGTTTATTCCTGCTGTAAAGGTGTTTATTCCTGCTGTAGATATGTTTATTTCTGCTGTAAACGTGTTTATTTCTGCTGTAAACGTGTTTATTCCTGCTGTAAACGTGTTTATTCCTGCAGCTAACGTGTGTATTCCTGCTGTGAACGTGTGTATTCCTGCTGTAAATGTGTTTATTCCTGCTGTAAATGTGTTTATTCCTGCAGCTAACGTGTGTATTCCTGCTGTAAACATGTTTTTTCCTGCTGTAAAGGTGTTTATTCCTGCTGTAGATATGTTTATTTCTGCTGTAAACGTGTTTACTTCTGCTGTAAACGTGTTTATTCCTGCAGCTAACGTGTGTATTCCTTTTGTGAACGTGTGTAATCCTGCTGTAAACGTGTTTATTCCTGCCTTAAAAATGTTTATTTCTGCTCTAAACGTGTTTATTTCTGCAGCTAACATGTTCATTTCTGCTGTAAACGTGTTTATTTCTGCTGTAAACGTGTGTATTCCTGCTGTAAACATGTTTATTCCTGCTGTAACCATGTAAATTCCTGCTGCATACGTGTTTATTTCTGCTGTAAACGTGTTTAATCCTGCTGTAAACATGTTTATTCCTGCTGTAAACGTGTTTATTTCTGCAGCTAATGTGTTTATTTCTGCTGCAAACGTGTATTCCTGCTGTAAACATGTTTATTCCTGCAGCTAACATGTTTATTCCTGTTGTAAACGTGTGTATTCCTGCTGTAAACGTGTTTATTCCTGCCTTTAAAATGTTTATTTCTGCTCTAACCGTATGTATTCCTGCTGTAAACGTATTTATTCCTACTGTAAACATGTTTATTTCTGCTGTAAACGTGTTTAATCCTGCTGTAAACATGTTTATTCCTGCTGTAAACGTGTGTATTCCTGCTGTAAATGTGTTTATTCCTGCTGCAAACATGTTTATTCCTGCTTTAAACGTGTGTATTCCTGCTGTAAACATGTTTATTCCTGCTGTAAACGTGTTTATTTCTGCTCTAAACGTGTTTAGTTCTGCTGTAAACGTGTGTATTCCTGCTATAAATGTGTTTATTCCTGCTGTAAACGTGTTTATTCCTTCAGCTAACGTGTTTATTCCTGCTGTAAACATGTTTATTCCTGCTGTAAACGTGTTTATTCCTGCAGCTAATGTGTGTATTCCTGTTGTAAACGTGTTTATTCCTGCTGTAAACGTTTTTATGTCTGCTGTAAACGTGTTTATTTCTGCAGCTAACATGTTTATTGCTGCTGTCAACATGTTTATTCCTGCTGTAAACGTGTTTATTCCTGCTATAAACGTGTTTATTCCTGCTGTAAACGTGTTTATTCCTGCAGCTAACGTGTGTATTCCTGCTTTAAGCGTGTTTATTCCTGCTGTAAACGTGTTTATGTCTGTTGTAAACGTGTTTATTTCTGCAGCTAACGTTTATTTCTGCTGTCAACATGTTTATTCCTGCTGTAAACGTGTTTAGTTCTGCTGTAAATGTGTGTATTCCTGCTGTAAATGTGTTTATTCCTGCTGTAAATGTGTTTATTCCTGCAGCTAACGTGTGTATTCCTGCTGTAAACATGTTTATTCCTGCTGTAAAAATGTTTATTTCTGCAGCTAACGTGTTTATTTCTGCTGCAAACATGTTTATTCCTGCTTTAAACGTGTTTATTCCTGCTGTAAACGTGTTTATTTCTGCTGTAAATGTGTTTATTTCTGCTGTAAATGTGTTTATTACCGCAGCTAACGTGTTTATTTCTGCTGTAACCATGTAAATTCCTGCTGCATACGTGTTTATTTCTGCTGTAAACGTGTTTAATCCTGCTGTAAACGTGTTTAATCCTGCTGTAAACATGTTTATTCCTGCTGTAAACATGTTTATTTCTGCTGTAAACGTGTTTATTCCTGCTGTAAATGTGTTTATTCCTGCTGTAAACGTGCTTATTCCTGCTGTAAACGTGTTTATTTCTGCTGTAAACATGTTTATTCCTTCTGTAAACGTGTTTATTTCTGCAGCTAATGTGTTTATTTCTGCTGCAAACATGTGTATTCCTGCTGTAAATGTTTATTTCTGCTGTAAACGTGTTTATTCCTGCTGTAAAGGTGTTTATTCCTGCTGTAGATATGTTTATTTCTGCTGTAAACGTGTTTATTTCTGCTGTAAACGTGTTTATTCCTGCTGTAAACGTGTTTATTCCTGCAGCTAACGTGTGTATTCCTGTTGTGAACGTGTGTATTCCTGCTGTAAATGTGTTTATTCCTGCTGTAAATGTGTTTATTCCTGCAGCTAACGTGTGTATTCCTGCTGTAAACATGTTTTTTCCTGCTGTAAAGGTGTTTATTCCTGCTGTAGATATGTTTATTTCTGCTGTAAACGTGTTTACTTCTGCTGTAAACGTGTTTATTCCTGCAGCTAACGTGTGTATTCCTTTTGTGAACGTGTGTAATCCTGCTGTAAACGTGTTTATTCCTGCCTTAAAAATGTTTATTTCTGCTCTAAACGTGTTTATTTCTGCAGCTAACATGTTCATTTCTGCTGTAAACGTGTTTATTTCTGCTGTAAGCATGTTGATTTTTGCTGTAAATGTGTATTTCTGCTGTCAATGTGTTTATTTCTGCAGCTAACATGTTTATTTCTGCTGTCAACATGTTTATTCCTGCTGTAAACGTGTTTAGTTCTGCTGTAAACGTGTGTATTCCTGCTGTAAATGTGTTTATTCCTGCTGTAAATGTGTTTATTCCTGCAGCTACCGTGTGTATTCCTGCTGTAAACATGTTTATTCCTGCTGTAAAAATGTTTATTTCTGCAGCTAACGTGTTTATTTCTGCTGCAAACATGTTTATTCCTGCTTTAAACGTGTGTATTCCTGCTGTAAACATGTTTATTCCTGCTGTAAAAATGTTTATTTCTGCAGCTAACGTGTTTATTTCTGCTGCAAACATGTTTATTCCTGCTTTAAACGTGTTTATTCCTGCTGTAAACGTGTTTATTTCTGCTGCAAACATGTTTATTCCTGCTTTAAACGTGTGTATTCCTGCTGTAAACATGTTTATTCCTGCTGTAAATGTGTTTATTCCTGCAGCTAACGTGTGTATTCCTGCTGTAAACATGTTTATTCCTGCTGTAAAGGTGTTTATTCCAGCTGTAGATATGTTTATTTCTGCTGTAAACATGTTTATTTCTGCTGTAAACGTGTTTATTCCTGAAGCTAACGTGTGTATTCCTGTTGTGAACGTGTGTTTTCCTGCTGTAAATGTGTTTATTCCTGCTGTAAATGTGTTTATTCCTGCAGCTAACGTGTGTATTCCTGCTGTAAACATGTTCATTCCTGCTGTAAAGGTGTTTATTCCTGCTGTAGATATGTTTATTTCTGCTGTAAACGTGTTTATTCCTGCAGCTAACGTGTGTATTCCTGTTGTGAACGTGTGTATTCCTGCTGTAAACGTGTTTATTCCTGCCTTAAAAATGTTTATTTCTGCTCTAAACGTGTTTATTTCTGCAGCTAACATGTTCATTTCTGCTGTAAACGTGTTTATTTCTGCTGTAAACATGTTGATTTTTGCTGTAAATGTGTATTTCTGCTGTCAATGTGTTTATTTCTGCAGCTAACATGTTTATTTCTGCTGTCAACATGTTTATTCCTGCTGTAAACGTGTTTAGTTCTGCTATAAATGTGTGTATTCCTGCTGTAAATGTGTTTATTCCTGCTGTAAATGTGTTTATTCCTGCAGCTAACGTGTGTATTCCTGCTGTAAACATGTTTATTCCTGCTGTAAAAATGTTTATTTCTGCAGCTAACGTGTTTATTTCTGCTGCAAACATGTTTATTCCTGCTTTAAACGTGTGTATTCCTGCTGTAAACATGTTTATTCCTGCTGTAAAAATGTTTATTTCTGCAGCTAACGTGTTTATTTCTGCTGCAAACATGTTTATTCCTGCTTTAAACGTGTTTATTCCTGCTGTAAACGTGTTTATTTCTGCTGCAAACATGTTTATTCCTGCTTTAAACGTGTGTATTCCTGCTGTAAACATGTTTATTCCTGCTGTAAAAATGTTTATTCCTGCTGTAAACGTGTTTATTTCTGCTGCAAACATGTTTATTCCTGCTTTAAACGTGTTTATTCCTGCTGTAAACGTGTTTATTTCTGCTGTAAATGTGTTTATTTCTGCTGTAAATGTGTTTATTTCTTCTGTAAATGTGTTTATTACTGCAGCTAACGTGTTTATTTCTGCTGTAACCATGTAAATTCCTGCTGCATACGTGTTTATTTCTGCTGTAAACGTGTTTAATCCTGCTGTAAACGTGTTTAATCCTGCTGTAAACATGTTTATTCCTGCTGTAAACATGTTTATTTCTGCTGTAAACGTGTTTATTCCTGCTGTAAAGGTGTTTATTCCTGCTGTAAACGTGCTTATTCCTGCTGTAAACGTGTTTATTTCTGCTGTAAACATGTTTATTCCTTCTGTAAACGTGTTTATTTCTGCAGCTAATGTGTTTATTTCTGCTGCAAACATGTGTATTCCTGCTTTAAACATGTTTATTCCTGCAGCTAACGTGTTTATTCCTGCTGTAAATGTTTATTTCTGCTGTAAACGTGTTTATTCCTGCTGTAAAGGTGTTTATTCCTGCTGTAGATAGGTTTATTTCTGCTGTAAACGTGTTTATTTCTGCTGTAAACGTGTTTATTCCTGCTGTAAACGTGTTTATTCCTGCAGCTAACGTGTGTATTCCTGTTGTGAACGTGTGTATTCCTGATGTAAATGTGTTTATTCCTGCTGTAAATGTGTTTATTCCTGCAGCTAACGTGTGTATTCCTGCTGTAAACATGTTTATTCCTGCTGTAAAAGTGTTTATTCCTGCTGTAGATATGTTTATTTCTGCTGTAAACGTGTTTATTTCTGCTGTAAACGTGTTTATTCCTGCTGTAAACGTGTTTATTCCTGCAGCTAACGTGTGTATTCCTGTTGTGAACGTGTGTATTCCTGCTGTAAACGTGTTTATTCCTGCCTTAAAAATGTTTATTTCTGCTCTAAACGTGTTTATTTCTGCAGCTAACATGTTCATTTCTGCTGTAAACGTGTTTATTTCTGCTGTAAACGTGTTGATTTTTGCTGTAAATGTATATTTCTGCTGTCAATGTGTTTATTTCTGCAGCTAACATGTTTATTTCTGCTGTCAACATGTTTATTCCTGCTGTAAACGTGTTTAGTTCTGCTGTAAACGTGTGTATTCCTGCTGTAAATGTGTTTATTCCTGCTGTAAATGTGTTTATTCCTGCAGCTAACGTGTGTATTCCTGCTGTAAACATGTTTATTCCTGCTGTAAAAATGTTTATTTCTGCAGCTAACGTGTTTATTTCTGCTGCAAACATGTTTATTCCTGCTTTTAACGTGTGTATTCCTGCTGTAAACATGTTTATTCCTGCTGTAAAAATGTTTATTTCTGCAGCTAACGTGTTTATTTCTGCTGCAAACATGTTTATTCCTGCTTTAAACGTGTTTATTCCTGCTGTAAACGTGTTTATTTCTGCTGCAAACATGTTTATTCCTGCAGCTAACGTGTTTATTCCTGCTGTAAACATGTTTATTCCTGCTGTAAACGTGTTTATTCCTGCAGCTAATGTGTGTATTCCTGTTGTAAACGTGTTTATTCCTGCTGTAAACGTGTTTATGTCTGCTGTAAACGTGTTTATTTCTGCAGCTAACATGTTTATTGCTGCTGTCAACATGTTTATTCCTGCTGTAAACGTGTGTATTCCTGCTATAAACGTGTTTATTCCTGCTGTAAACGTGTTTATTCCTGCAGCTAACGTGTGTATTCCTGCTTTAAGCGTGTTTATTCCTGCTGTAAACGTGTTTATGTCTGCTGTAAACGTGTTTATTTCTGCAGCTAACGTTTATGTCTGCAGTCAACATGTTTATTCCTGCTGTAAACGTGTTTAGTTCTGCTGTAAATGTGTGTATTCCTGCTGTAAATGTGTTTATTCCTGCTGTAAATGTGTTTATTCCTGCAGCTAACGTGTGTATTCCTGCTGTAAACATGTTTATTCCTGCTGTAAAAATGTTTATTTCTGCAGCTAACGTGTTTATTTCTGCTGTAACCATGTAAATTCCTGCTGCATACGTGTTTAATCCTGCTGTAAACGTGTTTAATCCTGCTGTAAACGTGTTTATTCCTGCTGTAAAGGTGTTTATTCCTGCTGTAAACGTGCTTATTCCTGCTGTAAACGTGTTTATTTCTGCTGTAAACATGTTTATTCCTTCTGTAAACGTGTTTATTTCTGCAGCTAATGTGTTTATTTCTGCTGCAAACATGTGTATTCCTGCTTTAAACATGTTTATTCCTGCAGCTAACGTGTTTATTCCTGCTGTAAATGTTTATTTCTGCTGTAAACGTGTTTATTCCTGCTGTAAAGGTGTTTATTCCTGCTGTAGATATGTTTATTTCTGCTGTAAACGTGTTTATTTCTGCTGTAAACGTGTTTATTCCTGCTGTAAACGTGTTTATTCCTGCAGCTAACGTGTGTATTCCTGTTGTGAACGTGTGTATTCCTGCTGTAAATGTGTTTATTCCTGCTGTAACTGTGTTTATTCCTGCAGCTAACGTGTGTATTCCTGCTGTAAACATGTTTATTCCTGCTGTAAAGGTGTTTATTCCTGCTGTAGATATGTTTATTTCTGCTGTAAACGTGTTTATTTCTGCTGTAAACGTGTTTATTCCTGCTGTAAACGTGTTTATTCCTGCAGCTAACGTGTGTATTCCTGTTGTGAACGTGTGTATTCCTGCTGTAAACGTGTTTATTCATGCCTTAAAAATGTTCATTTCTGCTCTAAACGTGTTTATTTCTGCAGCTAACATGTTCATTTCTGCTGTAAACGCGTTTATTTCTGCTGTAAACGTGTTGATTTTTGCTGTAAATGTGTATTTCTGCTGTCAATGTGTTTATTTCTGCAGCTAACATGTTTATTTCCGGTGTCAACATGTTTATTCCTGCTGTAAACGTGTTTAGTTCTGCTGTAAACGTGTGTATTCCTGCTGTAAATGTGTTTATTCCTGCTGTAAATGTGTTTATTCCTGCAGCTAACGTGTGTATTCCTGCTGTAAACATGTTTATTCCTGCTGTAAAAATGTTTATTTCTGCAGCTAACGTGTTTATTTCTGCTGCAAACATGTTTATTCCTGCTTTAAACGTGTGTATTCCTGCTGTAAACATGTTTATTCCTGCTGTAAAAATGTTTATTTCTGCAGCTAACGTGTTTATTTCTGCTGCAAACATGTTTATTCCTGCCTTAAACGTGTTTATTCCTGCTGTAAACGTGTTTATTTCTGCTGCAAACATGTTTATTCCTGCTTTAAACGTGTTTATTCCTGCTGTAAACGTGTTTATTTCTGCTGTAAATGTGTTTATTTCTGCTGTAAATGTGTTTATTTCTGCTGTAAATGTGTTTATTACTGCAGCTAACGTGTTTATTTCTGCTGTAACCATGTAAATTCCTGCTGCATACGTGTTTATTTCTGCTGTAAACGTGTTTAATCCTGCTGTAAACGTGTTTAATCCTGCTGTAAACATGTTTATTCCTGGTGTAAACATGTTTATTTCTGCTGTAAACGTGTTTATTCCTGCTGTAAAGGTGTTTATTCCTGCTGTAAACGTGCTTATTCCTGCTGTAAACGTGTTTATTTCTGCTGTAAACATGTTTATTCCTTCTGTAAACGTGTTTATTTCTGCAGCTAATGTGTTTATTTCTGCTGCAAACATGTGTATTTCTGCTTTAAACGTGTTTATTCCTGCTGTAAACGTGTTTATTTCTGCTGTAAATGTGTTTATTTCTGCTGTAAATGTGTTTATTTCTGCTGTAAATGTGTTTATTACTGCAGCTAACGTGTTTATTTCTGCTGTAACCATGTAAATTCCTGCTGCATACGTGTTTATTTCTGCTGTAAACGTGTTTAATCCTGCTGTAAACATGTTTATTCCTGCTGTAAACATGTTTATTTCTGCTGTAAACATGTTTATTCCTGCTGTAAAGGTGTTTATTCCTGCTGTAAACGTGCTTATTCCTGCTGTAAACGTGTTTATTTCTGCTGTAAACATGTTTATTCCTTCTGTAAACGTGTTTATTTCTGCTGTAAACGTGTTGATTTTTGCTGTAAATGTGTATTTCTGCTGTCAATGTGTTTATTTCTGCAGCTAACATGTTTATTTCTGCTGTCAACATGTTTATTCCTGCTGTAAACGTGTTTAGTTATGCTGTAAACGTGTGTATTCCTGCTGTAAATGTGTTTATTCCTGCTGTAAATGTGTTTATTCCTGCAGCTAACGTGTGTATTCCTGCTGTAAACATGTTTATTCCTGCTGTAAAAATGTTTATTTCTGCAGCTAACGTGTTTATTTCTGCTGCAAACATGTTTATTCCTGCTTTAAACATGTGTATTCCTGCTGTAAACATGTTTATTCCTGCTGTAAAAATGTTTATTTCTGCAGCTAACGTGTTTATTTCTGCTGCAAACATGTTTATTCCTGCTTTAAACGTGTTTATTCCTGCTGTAAACGTGTTTATTTCTGCTGCAAACATGTTTATTCCTGCTTTAAACGTGTTTATTCCTGCTGTAAACGTGTTTATTTCTGCTGTAAATGTGTTTATTTCTGCTGTAAATGTGTTTATTTCTGCTTTAAATGTGTTTATTACTGCAGCTAACGTGTTTATTTCTGCTGTAACCATGTAAATTCCTGCTGCATACGTGTTTATTTCTGCTGTAAACGTGTTTAATCCTGCTGTAAACGTGTTTAATCCTGCTGTAAACATGTTTATTCCTGCTGTAAACATGTTTATTTCTGCTGTAAACGTGTTTATTCCTGCTGTAAAGGTGTTTATTCCTGCTGTAAACGTGCTTATTCCTGCTGTAAACGTGTTTATTTCTGCTGTAAACATGTTTATTCCTTCTGTAAACGTGTTTATTTCTGCTGTAAACGTGTTGATTTTTGCTGTAAATGTGTATTTCTGCTGTCAATGTGTTTATTTCTGCAGCTAACATGTTTATTTCTGCTGTCAACATGTTTATTCCTGCTGTAAACGTGTTTAGTTATGCTGTAAACGTGTGTATTCCTGCTGTAAATGTGTTTATTCCTGCTGTAAATGTGTTTATTCCTGCAGCTAACGTGTGTATTCCTGCTGTAAACATGTTTATTCCTGCTGTAAAAATGTTTATTTCTGCAGCTAACGTGTTTATTTCTGCTGCAAACATGTTTATTCCTGCTTTAAACATGTGTATTCCTGCTGTAAACATGTTTATTCCTGCTGTAAAAATGTTTATTTCTGCAGCTAACGTGTTTATTTCTGCTGCAAACATGTTTATTCCTGCTTTAAACGTGTTTATTCCTGCTGTAAACGTGTTTATTTCTGCTGCAAACATGTTTATTCCTGCTTTAAACGTGTTTATTCCTGCTGTAAACGTGTTTATTTCTGCTGTAAATGTGTTTATTTCTGCTGTAAATGTGTTTATTTCTGCTGTAAATGTGTTTATTACTGCAGCTAACATGTTTATTTCTGCTGTAACCATGTAAATTCCTGCTGCATACGTGTTTATTTCTGCTGTAAACGTCTTTAATCCTGCTGTAAACGTGTTTAATCCTGCTGTAAACATGTTTATTCCTGCTGTAAACATGTTTATTTCTGCTGTAAACGTGTTTATTCCTGCTGTAAAGGTGTTTATTCCTGCTGTAAACGTGCTTATTCCTGCTGTAAACGTGTTTATTTCTGCTGTAAACATGTTTATTCCTTCTGTAAACGTGTTTATTTCTGCAGCTAATGTGTTTATTTCTGCTGCAAACATGTATATTCCTGCTTTGAACGTGTTTATTTCTGCTGTAAATGTGTTTATTTCTGCTGTAAATGTGTATTACTGCAGCTAACGTGTTTATTTCTGCTGTAACCATGTAAATTCCTGCTGCATACGTGTTGATTTCTGCAGCTAATGTGTTTATTTCTGCTGCAAACATGTGTATTCCTGCTTTAAACATGTTTATTCCTGCAGCTAACGTGTTTATTCCTGCTGTAAATGTTTATTTCTGCTGTAAACGTGTTTATTCCTGCTGTAAAGGTGTTTATTCCTGCTGTAAACGTGCTTATTCCTGCTGTAAACGTGTTTATTTCTGCTGTAAACATGTTTATTCCTTCTGTAAACGTGTTTATTTCTGCTGTAAACGTGTTGATTTTTGCTGTAAATGTGTATTTCTGCTGTCAATGTGTTTATTTCTGCAGCTAACATGTTTATTTCTGCTGTCAACATGTTTATTCCTGCTGTAAACGTGTTTAGTTATGCTGTAAACGTGTGTATTCCTGCTGTAAATGTGTTTATTCCTGCTGTAAATGTGTTTATTCCTGCAGCTAACGTGTGTATTCCTGCTGTAAACATGTTTATTCCTGCTGTAAAAATGTTTATTTCTGCAGCTAACGTGTTTATTTCTGCTGCAAACATGTTTATTCCTGCTTTAAACATGTGTATTCCTGCTGTAAACATGTTTATTCCTGCTGTAAACGTGTTTATTCCTGCCTTAAAAATGTTTATTTCTGCTCTAAACGTGTTTATTCCTGCTGTAAACGTGTTTATTTCTGCTGTAAATGTGTTTATTTCTGCTGTAAACGTGTTTATTTCTGCTGTAAATGTGTTTATTTCTGCTGTAAATGTGTTTATTTCTGCTGTAAATGTGTTTATTTCTGCTGTAAATGTGTTTATTTCTGCTGTAACCATGTAAATTCCTGCTGCATACGTGTTTATTTCTGCTGTAAACGTGTTTAATCCTGCTGTAAACGTGTTTAATCCTGCTGTAAACATGTTTATTCCTGCTGTAAACATATTTCTGCTGTAAACGTGTTTATTCCTGCTGTAAAGGTGTTTATTCCTGCTGTAAACGTGCTTATTCCTGCTGTAAACGTGTTTATTTCTGCTGTAAACATGTTTATTCCTTCTGTAAACGTGTTTATTTCTGCTGTAAACGTGTTGATTTTTGCTGTAAATGTGTATTTCTGCTGTCAATGTGTTTATTTCTGCAGCTAACATGTTTATTTCTGCTGTCAACATGTTTATTCCTGCTGTAAACGTGTTTAGTTATGCTGTAAACGTGTGTATTCCTGCTGTAAATGTGTTTATTCCTGCTGTAAATGTGTTTATTCCTGCAGCTAACGTGTGTATTCCTGCTGTAAACATGTTTATTCCTGCTGTAAAAATGTTTATTTCTGCAGCTAACGTGTTTATTTCTGCTGCAAACATGTTTATTCCTGCTTTAAACATGTGTATTCCTGCTGTAAACATGTTTATTCCTGCTGTAAACGTGTTTATTCCTGCCTTAAAAATGTTTATTTCTGCTCTAAACGTGTTTATTCCTGCTGTAAACGTGTTTATTTCTGCTGTAAATGTGTTTATTTCTGCTGTAAATGTGTTTATTTCTGCTGTAAATGTGTTTATTACTGCAGCTAACGTGTTTATTTCTGCTGTAACCATGTAAATTCCTGCTGCATACGTGTTTATTTCTGCTGTAAACGTGTTTAATCCTGCTGTAAACGTGTTTAATCCTGCTGTAAACATGTTTATTCCTGCTGTAAACATGTTTATTTCTGCTGTAAACGTGTTTATTCCTGCTGTAAAGGTGTTTATTCCTGCTGTAAACGTGCTTATTCCTGCTGTAAACGTGTTTATTTCTGCTGTAAACATGTTTATTCCTGCTGTAAACGTGTTTATTTCTGCAGCTAATGTGTTTATTTCTGCTGCAAACATGTGTATTCCTGCTTTAAACGTGTTTATTTCTGCTGTAAATGTGTTTATTTCTGCTGTAAATGTGTATTACTGCAGCTAACGTGTTTATTTCTGCTGTAACCATGTAAATTCCTGCTGCATACGTGTTTATTTCTGCTGTAAACGTGTTTAATCCTGCTGTAAACATGTGTATTCCTGCTGTAAACATGTTTATTTCTGCTGTAAACGTGTTTATTCCTGCTGTAAAGGTGTTTATTCCTGCTGTAAACGTGCTTATTCCTGCTGTAAACGTGTTTATTTCTGCTGTAAACATGTTTATTCCTTCTGTAAACGTGTTTATTTCTGCAGCTAATGTGTTTATTTCTGCTGCAAACATGTGTATTCCTGCTTTAAACATGTTTATTCCTGCAGCTAACGTGTTTATTCCTGCTGTAAATGTTTATTTCTGCTGTAAACATGTTTATTCCTTCTGTAAACGTGTTTATTTCTGCAGCTAATGTGTTTATTTCTGCTGCAAACATGTGTATTCCTGCTGTAAAGGTGTTTATTCCTGCTGTAAACGTGTTTATTTCTGCTGTAAACATGTTTATTCCTTCTGTAAACGTGTTTATTTCTGCAGCTAATGTGTTTATTTCTGCTGCAAACATGTGTATTCCTGCTTTAAACATGTTTATTCCTGCAGCTAACGTGTTTATTCCTGCTGTAAATGTTTATTTCTGCTGTAAACGTGTTTATTCCTGCTGTAAAGGTGTTTATTCCTGCTGTAAACGTGCTTATTCCTGCTGTAAACGTGTTTATTTCTGCTGTAAACATGTTTATTCCTTCTGTAAACGTGTTTATTTCTGCAGCTAATGTGTTTATTTCTGCTGCAAACATGTGTATTCCTGCTTTAAACATGTTTATTCCTGCAGCTAACGTGTTTATTCCTGCTGTAAATGTTTATTTCTGCTGTAAACGTGTTTATTCCTGCTGTAAAGGTGTTTATTCCTGCTGTAGATATGTTTATTTCTGCTGTAAACGTGTTTATTCCTGCTGTAAACGTGTTTATTCCTGCAGCTAACGTGTGTATTCCTGTTGTGAACGTGTGTATTCCTGCTGTAAATGTGTTTATTCCTGCTGTAAATGTGTTTATTCCTGCAGCTAACGTGTGTATTCCTGCTGTAAACATGTTTATTCCTGCTGTAAAAATGTTTATTTCTGCAGCTAACGTGTTTATTTCTGCTGCAAACATGTTTATTCCTGCTTTAAACATGTGTATTCCTGCTGTAAACATGTTTATTCCTGCTGTAAACGTGTTTATTCCTGCCTTAAAAATGTTTATTTCTGCTCTAAACGTGTTTATTCCTGCTGTAAACGTGTTTATTTCTGCTGTAAATGTGTTTATTTCTGCTGTAAATGTGTTTATTTCTGCTGTAAATGTGTTTATTACTGCAGCTAACGTGTTTATTTCTGCTGTAACCATGTAAATTCCTGCTGCATACGTGTTTATTTCTGCTGTAAACGTGTTTAATCCTGCTGTAAACGTGTTTAATCCTGCTGTAAACATGTTTATTCCTGCTGTAAACATGTTTATTTCTGCTGTAAACGTGTTTATTCCTGCTGTAAAGGTGTTTATTCCTGCTGTAAACGTGCTTATTCCTGCTGTAAACGTGTTTATTTCTGCTGTAAACATGTTTATTCCTTCTGTAAACGTGTTTATTTCTGCTGTAAACGTGTTGATTTTTGCTGTAAATGTGTATTTCTGCTGTCAATGTGTTTATTTCTGCAGCTAACATGTTTATTTCTGCTGTCAACATGTTTATTCCTGCTGTAAACGTGTTTAGTTATGCTGTAAACGTGTGTATTCCTGCTGTAAATGTGTTTATTCCTGCTGTAAATGTGTTTATTCCTGCAGCTAACGTGTGTATTCCTGCTGTAAACATGTTTATTCCTGCTGTAAAAATGTTTATTTCTGCAGCTAACGTGTTTATTTCTGCTGCAAACATGTTTATTCCTGCTTTAAACATGTGTATTCCTGCTGTAAACATGTTTATTCCTGCTGTAAAAATGTTTATTTCTGCAGCTAACGTGTTTATTTCTGCTGCAAACATGTTTATTCCTGCTTTAAACGTGTTTATTCCTGCTGTAAACGTGTTTATTTCTGCTGCAAACATGTTTATTCCTGCTTTAAACGTGTTTATTCCTGCTGTAAACGTGTTTATTTCTGCTGTAAATGTGTTTATTTCTGCTGTAAATGTGTTTATTTCTGCTGTAAATGTGTTTATTACTGCAGCTAACGTGTTTATTTCTGCTGTAACCATGTAAATTCCTGCTGCATACGTGTTTATTTCTGCTGTAAACGTGTTTAATCCTGCTGTAAACATGTTTAATCCTGCTGTAAACATGTTTATTCCTGCTGTAAACATGTTTATTTCTGCTGTAAACGTGTTTATTCCTGCTGTAAAGGTGTTTATTCCTGCTGTAAACGTGCTTATTCCTGCTGTAAACGTGTTTAATCCTGCTGTAAACATGTTTATTTCTGCTGTAAACGTGTTTATTCCTGCTGTAAAGGTGTTTATTCCTGCTGTAAATGTGCTTATTCCTGCTGTAAACGTGTTTATTTCTGCTGTAAACATGTTTATTCCTTCTGTAAACGTGTTTATTTCTGCAGCTAATGTGTTTATTTCTGCTGCAAACATGTGTATTCCTGCTTTAAACATGTTTATTCCTGCAGCTAACGTGTTTATTCCTGCTGTAAATGTTTATTTCTGCTGTAAACATGTTTATTCCTTCTGTAAACGTGTTTATTTCTGCAGCTAATGTGTTTATTTCTGCTGCAAACATGTGTATTCCTGCTGTAAAGGTGTTTATTCCTGCTGTAAACGTGTTTATTTCTGCTGTAAACATGTTTATTCCTTCTGTAAACGTGTTTATTTCTGCAGCTAATGTGTTTATTTCTGCTGCAAACATGTGTATTCCTGCTTTAAACATGTTTATTCCTGCAGCTAACGTGTTTATTCCTGCTGTAAATGTTTATTTCTGCTGTAAACGTGTTTATTCCTGCTGTAAAGGTGTTTATTCCTGCTGTAAACGTGCTTATTCCTGCTGTAAACGTGTTTATTTCTGCTGTAAACATGTTTATTCCTTCTGTAAACGTGTTTATTTCTGCAGCTAATGTGTTTATTTCTGCTGCAAACATGTGTATTCCTGCTTTAAACATGTTTATTCCTGCAGCTAACGTGTTTATTCCTCCCGTAAATGTTTATTTCTGCTGTAAACGTGTTTATTCCTGCTGTAAAGGTGTTTATTCCTGCTGTAGATATGTTTATTTCTGCTGTAAACGTGTTTATTCCTGCTGTAAACGTGTTTATTCCTGCAGCTAACGTGTGTATTCCTGTTGTGAACGTGTGTATTCCTGCTGTAAATGTGTTTATTCCTGCTGTAAATGTGTTTATTCCTGCAGCTAACGTGTGTATTCCTGCTGTAAACATGTTTATTCCTGCTGTAAAAATGTTTATTTCTGCAGCTAACGTGTTTATTTCTGCTGCAAACATGTTTATTCCTGCTTTAAACATGTGTATTCCTGCTGTAAACATGTTTATTCCTGCTGTAAACGTGTTTATTCCTGCCTTAAAAATGTTTATTTCTGCTCTAAACGTGTTTATTCCTGCTGTAAACGTGTTTATTTCTGCTGTAAATGTGTTTATTTCTGCTGTAAATGTGTTTATTTCTGCTCTAAACGTGTTTATTCCTGCTGTAAACGTGTTTATTTCTGCTGTAAATGTGTTTATTTCTGCTGTAAATGTGTTTATTTCTGCTGTAAATGTGTTTATTACTGCAGCTAACGTGTTTATTTCTGCTGTAACCATGTAAATTCCTGCTGCATACGTGTTTATTTCTGCTGTAAACGTGTTTAATCCTGCTGTAAACGTGTTTAATCCTGCTGTAAACATGTTTATTCCTGCTGTAAACATGTTTATTTCTGCTGTAAACGTGTTTATTCCTGCTGTAAAGGTGTTTATTCCTGCTGTAAACGTGCTTATTCCTGCTGTAAACGTGTTTATTTCTGCTGTAAACATGTTTATTCCTTCTGTAAACGTGTTTATTTCTGCTGTAAACGTGTTTATTTCTGCTGTCAACATGTTTATTCCTGCTGTAAACGTGTTTAGTTATGCTGTAAACGTGTGTATTCCTGCTGTAAATGTGTTTATTCCTGCTGTAAATGTGTTTATTCCTGCAGCTAACGTGTGTATTCCTGCTGTAAACATGTTTATTCCTGCTGTAAAAATGTTTATTTCTGCAGCTAACGTGTTTATTTCTGCTGCAAACATGTTTATTCCTGCTTTAAACATGTGTATTCCTGCTGTAAACATGTTTATTCCTGCTGTAAAAATGTTTATTTCTGCAGCTAACGTGTTTATTTCTGCTGCAAACATGTTTATTCCTGCTTTAAACGTGTTTATTCCTGCTGTAAACGTGTTTATTTCTGCTGCAAACATGTTTATTCCTGCTTTAAACGTGTTTATTCCTGCTGTAAACGTGTTTATTTCTGCTGTAAATGTGTTTATTTCTGCTGTAAATGTGTTTATTTCTGCTGTAAATGTGTTTATTACTGCAGCTAACGTGTTTATTTCTGCTGTAACCATGTAAATTCCTGCTGCATACGTGTTTATTTCTGCTGTAAACGTGTTTAATCCTGCTGTAAACGTGTTTAATCCTGCTGTAAACATGTTTATTCCTGCTGTAAACATGTTTATTTCTGCTGTAAACGTGTTTATTCCTGCTGTAAAGGTGTTTATTCCTGCTGTAAACGTGCTTATTCCTGCTGTAAACGTGTTTAATCCTGCTGTAAACATGTTTATTCCTGCTGTAAACATGTTTATTTCTGCTGTAAACGTGTTTATTCCTGCTGTAAAGGTGTTTATTCCTGCTGTAAACGTGCTTATTCCTGCTGTAAACGTGTTTATTTCTGCTGTAAACATGTTTATTCCTTCTGTAAACGTGTTTATTTCTCCAGCTAATGTGTTTATTTCTGCTGCAAACATGTGTATTCCTGCTTTAAACGTGTTTATTTCTGCTGTAAATGTGTTTATTTCTGCTGTAAATGTGTATTACTGCAGCTAACATGTTTATTTCTGCTGTAACCATGTAAATTCCTGCTGCATACGTGTTTATTTCTGCTGTAAACGTGTTTAATCCTGCTGTAAACATGTTTATTCCTGCTGTAAACATGTTTATTTCTGCTGTAAACGTGTTTATTCCTGCTGTAAAGGTGTTTAATCCTGCTGTAAACGTGCTTATTCCTGCTGTAAACGTGTTTATTTCTGCTGTAAACATGTTTATTCCTTCTGTAAACGTGTTTATTTCTGCAGCTAATGTGTTTATTTCTGCTGCAAACATGTGTATTCCTGCTTTAAACATGTTTATTCCTGCAGCTAACGTGTTTATTCCTGCTGTAAATGTTTATTTCTGCTGTAAACGTGTTTATTCCTGCTGTAAAGGTGTTTATTCCTGCTGTAAACGTGCTTATTCCTGCTGTAAACGTGTTTAATCCTGCTGTAAACATGTTTATTCCTGCTGTAAACATGTTTATTTCTGCTGTAAACGTGTTTATTCCTGCTGTAAAGGTGTTTATTCCTGCTGTAAACGTGCTTATTCCTGCTGTAAACGTGTTTATTTCTGCTGTAAACATGTTTATTCCTTCTGTAAACGTGTTTATTTCTCCAGCTAATGTGTTTATTTCTGCTGCAAACATGTGTATTCCTGCTTTAAACGTGTTTATTTCTGCTGTAAATGTGTTTATTTCTGCTGTAAATGTGTATTACTGCAGCTAACGTGTTTATTTCTGCTGTAACCATGTAAATTCCTGCTGCATACGTGTTTATTTCTGCTGTAAACGTGTTTAATCCTGCTGTAAACATGTTTATTCCTGCTGTAAACATGTTTATTTCTGCTGTAAACGTGTTTATTCCTGCTGTAAAGGTGTTTATTCCTGCTGTAAACGTGCTTATTCCTGCTGTAAACGTGTTTATTTCTGCTGTAAACATGTTTATTCCTTCTGTAAACGTGTTTATTTCTGCAGCTAATGTGTTTATTTCTGCTGCAAACATGTGTATTCCTGCTTTAAACATGTTTATTCCTGCAGCTAACGTGTTTATTCCTGCTGTAAATGTTTATTTCTGCTGTAAACGTGTTTATTCCTGCTGTAAAGGTGTTTATTCCTGCTGTAAACGTGCTTATTCCTGCTGTAAACGTGTTTATTTCTGCTGTAAACATGTTTATTCCTTCTGTAAACGTGTTTATTTCTGCTGTAAACGTGTTGATTTTTGCTGTAAATGTGTATTTCTGCTGTCAATGTGTTTATTTCTGCAGCTAACATGTTTATTTCTGCTGTCAACATGTTTATTCCTGCTGTAAACGTGTTTAGTTATGCTGTAAACGTGTGTATTCCTGCTGTAAATGTGTTTATTCCTGCTGTAAATGTGTTTATTCCTGCAGCTAACGTGTGTATTCCTGCTGTAAACATGTTTATTCCTGCTGTAAAAATGTTTATTTCTGCAGCTAACGTGTTTATTTCTGCTGCAAACATGTTTATTCCTGCTTTAAACATGTGTATTCCTGCTGTAAACATGTTTATTCCTGCTGTAAACGTGTTTATTCCTGCCTTAAAAATGTTTATTTCTGCTCTAAACGTGTTTATTCCTGCTGTAAACGTGTTTATTTCTGCTGTAAATGTGTTTATTTCTGCTGTAAATGTGTTTATTTCTGCTGTAAATGTGTTTATTACTGCAGCTAACGTGTTTATTTCTGCTGTAACCATGTAAATTCCTGCTGCATACGTGTTTATTTCTGCTGTAAACGTGTTTAATCCTGCTGTAAACGTGTTTAATCCTGCTGTAAACATGTTTATTCCTGCTGTAAACATGTTTATTTCTGCTGTAAACGTGTTTATTCCTGCTGTAAAGGTGTTTATTCCTGCTGTAAACGTGCTTATTCCTGCTGTAAACGTGTTTATTTCTGCTGTAAACATGTTTATTCCTGCTGTAAACGTGTTTATTTCTGCAGCTAATGTGTTTATTTCTGCTGCAAACATGTGTATTCCTGCTTTAAACGTGTTTATTTCTGCTGTAAATGTGTTTATTTCTGCTGTAAATGTGTATTACTGCAGCTAACGTGTTTATTTCTGCTGTAACCATGTAAATTCCTGCTGCATACGTGTTTATTTCTGCTGTAAACGTGTTTAATCCTGCTGTAAACATGTTTATTCCTGCTGTAAACATGTTTATTTCTGCTGTAAACGTGTTTATTCCTGCTGTAAAGGTGTTTATTCCTGCTGTAAACGTGCTTATTCCTGCTGTAAACGTGTTTATTTCTGCTGTAAACATGTTTATTCCTACTGTAAACGTGTTTATTTCTGCAGCTAATGTGTTTATTTCTGCTGCAAACATGTGTATTCCTGCTTTAAACATGTTTATTCCTGCAGCTAACGTGTTTATTCCTGCTGTAAATGTTTATTTCTGCTGTAAACATGTTTATTCCTTCTGTAAACGTGTTTATTTCTGCAGCTAATGTGTTTATTTCTGCTGCAAACATGTGTATTCCTGCTGTAAAGGTGTTTATTCCTGCTGTAAACGTGTTTATTTCTGCTGTAATTATGTTTATTCCTTCTGTAAACGTGTTTATTTCTGCAGCTAATGTGTTTATTTCTGCTGCAAACATGTGTATTCCTGCTTTAAACATGTTTATTCCTGCAGCTAACGTGTTTATTCCTGCTGTAAATGTTTATTTCTGCTGTAAACGTGTTTATTCCTGCTGTAAAGGTGTTTATTCCTGCTGTAAACGTGCTTATTCCTGCTGTAAACGTGTTTATTTCTGCTGTAAACATGTTTATTCCTTCTGTAAACGTGTTTATTTCTGCAGCTAATGTGTTTATTTCTGCTGCAAACATGTGTATTCCTGCTTTAAACATGTTTATTCCTGCAGCTAACGTGTTTATTCCTGCTGTAAATGTTTATTTCTGCTGTAAACGTGTTTATTCCTGCTGTAAAGGTGTTTATTCCTGCTGTAGATATGTTTATTTCTGCTGTAAACGTGTTTATTCCTGCTGTAAACGTGTTTATTCCTGCAGCTAACGTGTGTATTCCTGTTGTGAACGTGTGTATTCCTGCTGTAAATGTGTTTATTCCTGCTGTAAATGTGTTTATTCCTGCAGCTAACGTGTGTATTCCTGCTGTAAACATGTTTATTCCTGCTGTAAAAATGTTTATTTCTGCAGCTAACGTGTTTATTTCTGCTGCAAACATGTTTATTCCTGCTTTAAACGTGTTTATTTCTGCTGTAAACGTGTTTATTTCTGCTGTAAATGTTTATTCCCACTGCAAACGTGTTTATTCCTGCTGTAGACGTGTTTATTTCTGCTGTAAACGTGTTTATTTCTGCTGTAAATGTTTATTCCTGCTGCAAACGTGTCTATATCTGCTCTAAACGTGTTTATTCCTGCTGTAAACGTTTATTCTTGCAGCAAATGTGTTTATTCCTGCTGTAAACATGTTTATTTCTGCAGCTGTCCTGAGATACGGTGAGACAGCAGCAACCCATCCAGACTAAAGTTAGCGTGTAGAAAGCCTGTAGACATGGAACTTCTGAGGTGGTTGCGGTCATGCCTAATTCATGACATATGACAGACTTTCTCTTTTCCTCATGTGGATTTTATTTTAAAGCTGCACAGACTTGTGAAGCTGTCAGTCTCTTATGTCAAAGTACATGTTGTTCATACAACCCCTCCCCCCCCCAGCCCCTCTAAAGTCACGCTAGCATCACGTTACAGAACATGGCAGAGCAGAGAGGAGCTTCAGGGAAAACTCCTGTTGTAGCGCTTAGAAATGGCAGACTGATCTTCACATCACCTTCACTCTGTGGCTTTTAGACCTTTTAGTCAGGTTTGTTGCAGGAGCGCCACGCTTCACGCCGCCGCTTCACGTCGCCGCTTCATGTCAACACCAAGAAACATCTTTCATTTCATTTCAAAAGCGGAGAAACTCTAAATGTAAAAAATAAACAGAATGATGCAAGACTTTCTCCACACTGCTGTGGGACGGATGTCTCGTCGTCATCGTGAAGAGTCTCGATAACTGTTCTGGAAAGTTTCGGTCCGATCCGAAACGCTGTGGGACGGTTCTGATGAGGATCATCCCTACAGTTCCATCCTCATCGGCTTCCCGTTGAACCCAGAACTGGATTTAAACTTCTCCTCGCTGATGAAACTTGCAGAGACCAGGATCCACTGGATCTAAAAGACCCGAAACTTCCAGATATTCCCGCCAGAGCTCCTCTCTCAGACTGCAGGTTCACCGCCGGTTCCTGAACTGGACCTGGACCCAGACGCTGTAGAACCGGATCCCAGTTCAGCTTCAGGATCAGAGCTCCTCTATACCTTCAGACAGTAGGAGGTGTCTCTCCAACCAGTAGGAGGTCTCTCTCCAACCAGTAGGAGGTCTCTCTCCAACCAGTAGGAGGTCTCTCTCCAACCAGTAGGAGGTCTCTCTCCAACCAGTAGGAGGTCTCTCTCCAACCAGTAGGAGGTCTCTCTCCAACCAAAAGGAGGTGTCTCTCCAACCAGTAGCAGGTCTCCCTCCAACCAGTAGGAGGTGTCTCTCCAACCAGTAGGAGGTCTCTCTCCAACCAATAGGAGGTCTCTCTCCAACCAATAGGAGGTGTCTCTCCAACCAGTAGGAGGTGTCTCTCCAACCAGTAGGAGGTCTCTCTCCAACCAATAGGAGGTGTCTCTCCAACCAGTAGGAGGTGTCTCTCCAACCAGTAGGAGGTGTCTCTCCAACCAGTAGCAGGTGTCTCTCCAACCAGTAGGAGGTCTCCCTCCAACCAGTAGCAGGTGTCTCTCCAACCAGTAGCAGGTGTCTCTCCAACCAGTAGCAGGTGTCTCTCTAACCAGTAGGAGGTGTCTCTCCAGCCAGTAGGAGGTGTCTCTCCAACCAGTAGGAGGTGTCTCTCCAACCAGTAGCAGGTGTCTCTCCAACCAGTAGGAGGTGTCTCTCCAACCAGTAGCAGGTGTCTCTCCAACCAGTAGGAGGTGTCTCTCCAACCAGTAGGAGGTGTCCCTCCAACCAGTAGGAGGTGTCTCTCCAACCAGTAGGAGGTGTCTCTCTAACCAGTAGGAGGTGTCTCTCCAGCCAGTAGGAGGTGTCTCTCCAACCAGTAGGAGGTGTCTCTCCAACCAGTAGCAGGTGTCTCTCCAACCAGTAGCAGGTGTCTCTCCAACCAGTAGGAGGTGTCTCTCCAACCAGTAGCAGGTGTCTCTCCAACCAGTAGGAGGTGTCTCTCCAACCAGTAGGAGGTGTCCCTCCAACCAGTAGGAGGTGTCTCTCCAACCAGTAGGAGGTGTCTCTCCAACCAGTAGGAGGTGTCTCTCCAGCCAGTAGGAGGTGTCTCTCCAGCCAGTAGGAGGTGTCTCTCCTACCAGTAGGAGGTGTCTCTCCAACCAGTAGGAGGTGTCTCTCCAACCAGTAGCAGGTGTCTCTCCAACCAGTAGGAGGTGTCTCTCCAACCAGTAGCAGGTGTCTCTCCAACCAGTAGGAGGTGTCTCTCCAACCAGTAGGAGGTGTCCCTCCAACCAGTAGGAGGTGTCTCTCCAACCAGTAGGAGGTGTCTCTCCAACCAGTAGGAGGTGTCTCTCCAGCCAGTAGGAGGTGTCTCTCCAGCCAGTAGGAGGTGTCTCTCCTACCAGTAGGAGGTGTCTCTCCAACCAGTAGGAGGTTTCTCTCCAACCAGTAGGAGGTGTCTCTCCAACCAGTAGCAGGTGTCTCTCCAACCAGTAGGAGGTGTCTCTCCAACCAGTAGCAGGTGTCTCTCCAACCAGTAGGAGGTGTCCTACTGCTTGGTGTTGCATCAGCATGAAGGGAGGATTAAACCAAACGATGGGAAACGTCCAGGTCCAGACCCTGCAGGTCCAGAATCATCAGGCCTTGATTAAAAATGGACAAGAATCATAAAAACACAGCAATGCGTGTCGGCTGAGCCTTCCTCCGGCTGTGTTTTTAATAAAAACTGACCACTTTTAATGGCTGGACCTGGATTTTTTCCCATCTTTTGGATTTAACTCTTCTCCCTTATTTCTCTTTTTCATTCCCAGTGAAACTCCAGATGAATACATGGACAAAAAAGTTATTTTTCAAACAATCTTCCTTTGATGCGAATCTTTCTGTCCAACATTTCTCAGGTCGGGCATTCAGGCGTTTAAATCTCTACTTGCTGGAGCTTTCAGGCTCAACAAGCTTCTGAAATGTTTCTGAGCAGAAACAAGAAGAGCAAAAACATTTTCAGACAAACCAAAGATTCTGGATGAAAGAATGAAATGAAGTCGCGTTTTGTTGCTTTTTGGAGGAACTGGAGCGTCTCGTCGTGAAGGGAAACCTCGTCTTCTCGTGTCAAACCGTCCGCTCCACTGGCCCCACATCTCCAGTCTGCAGTGTTTTCTGTGGAAATGAAGAGAAGTGGAATCATGTTTTTCTGTATCCAGACTCAGGAAAGCTTCATGCGGGACTAAAAATGTCTCAGATGCAGAGCTTTAAATCTAAAGCCTTAAAAAGTCTTAAAAACGCCCAGATTTTCATTCAGTCTTCAGCCGTTCAGGTCCGACGCAGGAAAAAGCGAAGAAAAGCATTTTCTTTTATATATTTATTTGGACCTTTAACAAAATGCGACTAAAAGCCAGAATATTTAGCATTTACCACCATGCAGTTTGTCAGAACTATGGTCCAGGTATGTATGAGGAGGCAGGAGACACGTATCACACTGTGTTCAACAGGATTCTCAGCTATTTTTCCATAAAATGATGCAAAACATCTTGAAAACTTTCTGTCTCAAATATGAAATGTTTAGCTTCACTACAGAAACTGGACTAAATTAGATAGAATTTATTTTTACTGACAGATGTTTCGGTTTGTTAAACTCGTGACAACAGAGTTTTTTACCGTCCTGAGTTCCTCAACGTTCCGTTGGCCTGATAAATACAGCAAAACGGCGTGATCACAAAGGGGTCATGATGCGTTTAAGTTGGGGATTCTGAGCGCTCCACGTGACATCAGCAGGACGTTGCAGCTCCCGTTGCGCCGACTGGGAAAATACAAGCGGCTGAAAAAGTCTTACAAACCAAGAAAATGAGAAACCTGCTGGAAAAACGCGTAAACAACGGGAACGCCACGACGTTTAACGAACAAGCCGCCGCATCAACGTGATCAAGGCCAAAAGACGCTGCTGTGTACGTGACAAGCTAACGGACACAAATACGTCATAAAGGGTTTTAATGACTCAACAACAGACAAGCGGGAGCAGCATCTTAAAATCTGGGATCTCTGGTTTCAGTTTCCAGCCGAAAGATCGTGTCGTCATTTCCGACAGAAATTTCTGGTAATTCTGCGTTTGGAGGACGAGCAGAACGCTACTGGTGATTAAACTACAAACCACACCTGCTGGCAACAAACCGAGCAGTTGGAGGAGTTTCTGGGATGGACTGAATGTTTCTGGCAATTCGCCGTGTTGGTCCGACATTCCATTCGCTAGAACCCGGTGGCGGCTCGGTCTGGTCCGGCTCACCTGTCTGGCCGCCTCCATCAGGGCTGCTGCCTCCGCCTGGCCCGTCTGCTGCACCATCTTGTAGAAAGCGCCATCTTTGTTCTGCAGGAGGGTGAAGGGTCGGTCTAATTCCTGGACGACGCCGCCGTCCAGCACCTAAAAGGAAGATGTTTAGTCGCAGACTACGACAAGGTGAAGCATCAGTTAGAAGGGCGACTCACCAGTATGCGGTCGCTGTCTACGACGGTGTTGAGGCGATGAGCGATGGTGAGCACGGTGCATTCCCTGAACTTGTCCCGGATGGTTTTCTGGATTCCGTCCTGAAGCAAAAAAACAGGTTTAAAAAAAAGCCGCCGAGCTCCGTGTGACTCCCGTGTAGCGGTTCCGTCTCTGGGGTACCTGGGGTCTACGTTGGCCGTGGCCTCGTCGATGATGAGGATGCGGTTCTTCCTCAGGATGGCTCTGGCCAGACACACCAGCTGCCTCTGACCCACGCTGAAGTTGGACCCGGACTCGGCCAGAACCGTCTCCAGCTTTCCAGGCAGCTCCTCCACCACCGCCTTCAGCTGCACCTGGATCCAACATGGAGGACAGTTCAGCCAAACCAGGAACCAGTGGCTGCTGGGATCGCTCGATTCGTTTTGAAACTTCTCTTTCTTTCAGCAAGAAGTACAGAAAAAAAATCCAGAGTTTAAAAAAAACGCAAAACATTCGTCCCACATTTTACACGCCAACTCAAGAACCAATCAGATTTCTCTAATTTGCCGTCCAATCCCGGTTTGACGTGGTGAAGCCTGACGAGCTGCCAACGGTAACACTCCGCTATAAATAGGGGTGGGAAAATTCAATTGAAAAATCAGAAATCTGGATATTTTTCAAATAAATAAAATTAATGCACTATAAAATTTTTGTCATTTATTGATCTTTTTACTTGTCTTCTTGGGCATTATAGCAGCAGAATGCTGTTCTGGCTACTTTGTTGTTTTTTCACATTAAAATAAAGAAAAATGACGAGAAAAAAGTTTTATACATTTTTTTTTTAATCTACAAAAATCAGCAACATTGGAGAATTGTGAGAATCGCAATTTAAATCGAATTGGCACCCAAAAAAAATCACAATTGAATCGGGACAGAAGCATATATATATATATATATATATATATATATATATATCGTTGTCTTCTTCTCTGGTTTGTTCCTGTCTCTGGTTGCATGTCAGCTATACAACTCAACGCTGCCCCCGTGTGGTTTCCGCTGGTATTGCTCTGTTTTCTGCATTACGACGTAACCAGACAGGTGAAACTACTCGTCTGCCTGCGTCTTCATCTCCTGCACCTGTTCTGCAGGACACTAACCTCTTCCAGAACTCTCCACAGGTCTTCGTCGGTATGCTGGTTGAAAGGGTCCAGGTTCTTCCTCAATGAGTCTGTGAACAGCACCGGGTCCTGCAGAGAAGTTGGTTTACCCAGCAGTTATTACGGAGATATCTCAGCTTCCTTCTGTGGGTAAAAACAGTCCAGCACGTTTAAAACTTGCTCACTGGAGGAAAAATGTGCATCTGGCCTTAACCTGACCTGAAATGATCCTGCATTCCCTTCAGGGTTCGACAGGAACATATCGTGCTGAGCCTCTGTAAGTCATTCAGGCGCCTCGAGCACACCTGTATGATGTTCATGGTCTGTCTGACTGCAGCACACTTACATTCATTCCGCGACAGATTGATGGTCTAAGCCTCCCACACATACCAGGCAGCTCGCTGTCATGATCATCTCTGCTGCAGGAACATATTTACAGCATATTTACAGAATTTTAATTTTACTGCTGCAGGAGGAACATTTGCCAAACCTAGAGGACTTCGTCTTCATTGGAAATGGACTGATGTGCATGAAAAACTGCTGACTCTTGACTTCTGCTACAAAAAGGCCATGCAGGTTATTCAGGTTGGCATAAACTACACTGACTATATGGTTGAATTAATACAAAAATAATTTATGTACTGTTTTTTTTTTATGTGTGTGACAAATCTTCATATAGAATGTTGTAACGCCTCACGCGGTTTCAGATTGTAAAGTGTATCCGACTGCAGAAAATCCAGCCAACATGGAGGCAACGTAGCGTTTAAATCCACTCCTCTGATCCCTTCAAGCCCGACCAGAGATATATGAGAAAGATTTTTTTCAATTCTTAAAATTTCAAGTCTTTTTTTGACACAAAAATATTAAGTTAACATTTTTTGCTCAATATTTATTACAGTTTGATGCATCAGAATTTTGCATATGATGTCCACCAGGGGGCAGAAGACTGGTAACATATTAGATAGAACAAGAAATTAAATGTAATAAATGCAGGATTTAAGGGTTAAAGGGTTAAAAATGTATAAAAATGCTGTAAATGTAAATAATGATTTGCTTCTAAATTAATTTTATAACGATTAGATGACTGTGACTTGTATAGCAGACGCGCAACCAGAGGAAAGAACAAACCAGAGAAGAAGAAGAGGAACAGGGAAGAAGATGCCAAATAAAAAGCACCTGAAGAAGAGAACAGCCAAAACTTTGTGGTTTTCTTCTTCTGGTGTTTTCAGACGGTTGGAGACAACTTTATAGCGCTGCGTTACCGCTAGCAACCGGTGTGAAAATGTGGAACTGAACCCAGCACTGCCCACTAGTGGAAGAACTGACTTAACCACGACAAAGTAAAAGACACGCTGAGGACAGCGAACTGAAACCGATGTCCTCATTAACGTAAGTAAGAAACGGACCGTTAACTTACAGCTAGGTCTCCGCCGCACGTTGTCCAAGTTCCAGCTGAACCTCTGATTGGTGGTCGAACTTATTACACGCTCCATCTTTTATGTTTCGTTGCACAGTGGAGATCCGGAACGGCACTGGAATATTTTTGGTTCTGCAGTCCGACCCAGACCAGGAGAACCTTTTTAAGTCATCTCAAAGAATCGGAACGGGATTGTTCACGCTGCTCACATCCTGACAGCACAAGTTGTAAATATCATAAAATTATCCAATTTATTTACATTCTAGTTATTTCTTATGGTTTACTGGGATTATCGTCGTTTCTATGACAACTGAGATTATGATGGTTCTGTTTGTGGATATAATTACTAAAACTGAGTTACTATCTTTCTTTACTTGCATTTCATTCAGCTTTACTGACATCTGAACAGCCTACTTGGGGAATGATGGACATCTTCTGGCGAAGGTCACGGAGGCCGATGTCAGAGGTCAGAACGCCGTCGATGTAGATCTCCCCGCGAGGTTCTGCCAGGCGGAACAGAGCCGAGATCAGGGAGCTTTTCCCGGCACCAGTTCTTCCAACGATACTGACCTGCTCCAGAGCAGAGACAACAGATCCATCATCATCGCCCATCAGGCCGCGCCTCTGCTGGCGAGAAAGGGTCACCTTCTCGCCGGGTTGGAACGTGGCGCTGATGTCTTTGAGGACCAGCGGGCCGTCTGCGCTGTAGGAGAAGCTGACCCGGTCAAAGGTCACCGTTCCTTGGCTCGGCCAATCAGAGGGAGGACGCTGATGAGTTTCCAAAGGTGCTTCGCTTCCAAGTTCCGAATACTCCACCACCCTCTCCACCGAGGTCATCTGACAACACGAGAGGATAAAAAGCAATAAAGCGCTTCCTGTCAACAATCGCTGCCTCTGCAGGACACACACACACACACACACACACACCTGTACAAGTTTAATGTCAGGAATACCATCACACCACGGCTTAATGGGAAAAAAAAGTCTTAACTTTACATCTGTTTTTTAAACTGTGTCAAATGTGAGATTTGACTTTATAGGAGTCAGACTGTTTTTTTATGCTGTACAATGTTTCACCTTTTAATGTATATTTGAGTTGGATCCCGGGAAGAAGGGGATCTAAATTAATTAATAAACAAGTAATTAAATCTGCTCTTACCATGTTCTCCATCTCAGCGCTTTGTCTCACCGTCCACTGGAAATTTCCCACCAGGGTCATAGCGTAGGTCAGCACCAGGCCCACCTGTCCAGCCTCCAGACCTGCTCATAAACGACAGGTAAAATAATGTGAATATTGAGCTGAATGCAACATATTTGTAAATAAAGAATCTGATCGAGTTCAGATTACGCAACAGACACTGTCTAAGGTTTCCAGCATTGCACCAGCTTCACTATATTACCCACAATGCATTGTGCTTTCTCCACATAAACTGGCATCGATGTAGTCCTGCTCTGAAATGGAAGCGAACGTTAAAGATAAGAGCTGCAGATGCAACATCCACGTCACCTGCTTCATGAGCTTCACCTGCTTCGTGAGCTTCACATGCTTCATGAGCTTCACCTGCTTCATGAGCTTCACATGCTTCATGAGCTTCACATGCTTCATGAGCTTCACCTGCTTCATGAGCTTCACATGCTTCATGAGCTTCACATGCTTCATGAGCTTCACATGCTTCATGAGCTTCACATGCTTCATGAGCTTCACATGCTTCATGAGCTTGACCTGCTTCATGAGCTTCACATGCTTCGTGAGCTTCACATGCTTCATGAGCTTGACCTGCTTCATGAGCTTGACCTGCTTCATGAGCTTCACATGCTTCGTGAGCTTCACATGCTTCGTGAGCTTTACATGCTTCATGAGCTTGACCTGCTTCGTGAGCTTCACCTGCTTCGTGAGCTTCACATGCTTCGTGAGCTTCACATGCTTCGTGAGCTTTACATGCTTCGTGAGCTTTACATGCTTCGTGAGCTTCACATGCTTCGTGAGCTTCACATGCTTCATGAGCTTGACCTGCTTCATGAGCTTCACATGCTTCGTGAGCTTCACATGCTTCGTGAGCTTCACATGCTTCATGAGCTTCACATGCTTCATGAGCTTGACCTGCTTCATGAGCTTCACATGCTTCGTGAGCTTCACATGCTTCATGAGCTTGACCTGCTTCATGAGCTTGACCTGCTTCATGAGCTTCACATGCTTCGTGAGCTTCACATGCTTCGTGAGCTTCACATGCTTCATGAGCTTGACCTGCTTCGTGAGCTTCACATGCTTCGTGAGCTTCACATGCTTCGTGAGCTTTACATGCTTCGTGAGCTTTACATGCTTCGTGAGCTTCACATGCTTCATGAGCTTGACCTGCTTCATGAGCTTCACATGCTTCGTGAGCTTCACATGCTTCGTGAGCTTCACATGCTTCATGAGCTTCACATGCTTCATGAGCTTCACATGCTTCGTGAGCTGTACATGCTTCGTGAGCTTCACATGCTTCATGAGCTTGACCTGCTTCATGAGCTTCACATGCTTCATGAGCTTCACATGCTTCATGAGCTTCACATGCTTCATGAGCTTGACCTGCTTCATGAGCTTCACATGCTTCGTGAGCTTCACATGCTTCATGAGCTTGACCTGCTTCATGAGCTTCACATGCTTCATGAGCTTCACATGCTTCATGAGCTTCACATGCTTCATGAGCTTCACATGCTTCGTGAGCTTCACATGCTTCGTGAGCTTCACATGCTTCGTGAGCTTCACCTGCTTCGTGAGCTTCACATGCTTCATGAGCTTCACCTGCTTCGTGAGCTTCACATGCTTCGTGAGCTTTACATGCTTCGTGAGCTTCACATGCTTCATGAGCTTCACCTGCTTCGTGAGCTTCACATGCTTCGTGAGCTTCACCTGCTTCATGAGCTTCACATGCTTCGTGAGCTTCACATGCTTCATGAGCTTGACCTGCTTCATGAGCTTCACCTGCTTCATGAGCTTCACCTGCTTCATGAGCTTCACCTGCTTCGTGAGCTTCACATGCTTCATGAGCTTCACATGCTTCATGAGCTTCACATGCTTCGTGAGCTTCACATGCTTCGTGAGCTTCACCTGCTTCGTGAACTTCACATGCTTCGTGAGCTGTACATGCTTCGTGAGCTTCACATGCTTCATGAGCTTCACCTGCTTCGTGAGCTTCACATGCTTCGTGAGCTTCACATGCTTCGTGAGCTTGACATGCTTCGTGAGCTTCACATGCTTCGTGAGCTTCACCTGCTTCGTGAGCTTCACATGCTTCGTGAGCTTTACATGCTTCGCGAGCTTCACATGCTTCGTGAGCTTCACATGCTTCGTGAGCTTTACATGCTTTGCGAGCTTCACCTGCTTCGTGAGCTTCACCTGCTTCGTGAGCTTCACATGCTTCGTGAGCTTTACATGCTTTGCGAGCTTCACCTGCTTCGTGAGCTTCACCTGCTTCGTGAGCTTCACATGCTTCATGAGCTTTACATGCTTCGCGAGCTTCACATGCTTCGTGAGCTTCACATGCTTCATGAGCTTGACCTGCTTCATGAGCTTCACCTGCTTCATGAGCTTCACATGCTTCGTGAGCTTCACATGCTTCATGAGCTTCACATGCTTCATGAGCTTGACCTGCTTCATGAGCTTCACATGCTTCATGAGCTTCACCTGCTTCGCGAGCTTCACATGCTTCATGAGCTTGACCTGCTTCATGAGCTTCACCTGCTTCGCGAGCTTCACATGCTTCATGAGCTTGACCTGCTTCATGAGCTTCACATGCTTCATGAGCTTCACCTGCTTCGCGAGCTTCACATGCTTCAGGAGCTTCACCTGCTTCATGAGCTTCACATGCTTCGTGAGCTTCACCTGCTTCATGAGCTTGACCTGCTTCATGAGCTTCACATGCTTCATGAGCTTCACATGCTTCGCGAGCTTCACATGCTTCATGAGCTTCACATGCTTCAGGAGCTTCACCTGCTTCATGAGCTTCACATGCTTCGTGAGCTTCACATGCTTCATGAGCTTGACCTGCTTCATGAGCTTCACATGCTTCATGAGCTTCACATGCTTCGCGAGCTTCACATGCTTCATGAGCTTCACATGCTTCGTGAGCTTCACATGCTTCGTGAGCTTCACCTGCTTCGCGAGCTTCACATGCTTCATGAGCTTCACATGCTTCGTGAGCTTTACATGCTTCGCGAGCTTCACATGCTTCGTGAGCTTCACATGGTTTCCACTCCTGCTCTCGGCGAAGGCAGACGCTTCTATCTGCGCTCCTGTTTCCTCTCTCTCCTCCCACTCTGGCCTGCGACTTTGTCCTGTCTGACTCTGAGCCTCTTTTTACATCTCTTTACTTCCACTCAAACTACATCATGGATCGGCTGGTCTCTCAACGCAATTGATTAAATTTTCTCAACCCAAAGATCGGGCAGAGGACATGTCCTGAGGGGACGTTTCTGTCTGGATACATTCAGGACTCATGGGCCAGATGGAGACCGATGTGTCTGGCGGTTCTGTCCTCTGAGGACGTGGAGGATGTTTACATCTTTGGATTATTGGTGATCGGGATTCTGCTGCTTGGCGCTGGTGGAGTTCTGATCTACCTGAAGACCCGTGAGATTCTGGCAACAACTGGCAGGCTGCCTGAATTCTGCAATGGTATGTGCCGAGCTAGCAGTGCACAGACTCTTGCGTTGACCGGACTCGACCGTAAGCAGGATGCCAGTCTGGCTCATACTGGTCATCTGGCCGCGGTCTCGGAGCTGGTCTGCAAAATCGATAATAACATGGAGAAAATGTCTGCTAGGATTGGTGGAAATTGACCCCCCCATTCGGCTGTCTGGAGCTGCCTGTCTGAGACCTGCTATGGACTCAAGGCCGAGGGCAAATTGTTTTCCTCACCTGGAACCCAAACAACAATCATACCTGGATTCGGCTTCCCAGCAGCCTTGGGCCGGTGCAACCCCCCCCCCTGAGAACGGAAGAAGACATGTTCATAGACGCTCTGTTCCCCTCCTCATCTACCCCCAGTCCTCTCCCACATGACTCACCGCCTTCCTGGACTTTGTGTGCCTTGTTTAGTCTGTGCTTCAGTGTATGAGGTTTTTTTCTATGTATTTTCGGACCGCTTCTTCCTGGCGCGGCCCGGAGTTACATGACCTTTTTTGCCCTCGACCCCCTATGATCCTAATGTATCTCTGTTCTTATCTATTGTAAGGCAGCGCTGGTATAATAGCTGCATGGCCTGAAGCTCTCAAATCAAATCAAAGATACTTTATTCAAGCTTGGTTCTGTATTGCTCTTTTGTCATGAATGTTACATGTCTGTATGTCTGACCTTGGACAAGCTGGCTTGAAATCTGAATTTCCCCTCGGGGATGAATAAAGTATCTTTGATTTGATTTGAGAGCTTCAAATGCTTCATGAGGTTCAGACTCTTCCTGAGCTTCACATTCTTCACATGCTTCATGAGTTTCACATGCTTCGTGATCTTCACCTCCTATGTGAGCTTCACATGCTTCACATAATTCATGTGCTTCACATTCCTCATTAACAGTTCATACACTCAACGAGAAAAAGCAAGTTCAAACATTCAAACAATTATAAAATGGAATAGCAATATTATTTAACTACGACAAAATATAATTATTAAAGTTTTTTGGCATTATGACATTAATACAATCATTGTTTTTATGTTAATAAAATATTACTATGACGAAAACTTTTTTTACTATTCTTGCTATAATAAAAAAAGACTAACTTAGTTATCATCCCACTGAAGCCCTTTATTTTAGTGCAGATTGACTTCCATAAAAAGTTTTTCTTCAAAAAGACATGATAACTAAACATAAACACAGATGAAAATAGGTCTTTATGCATCAACAAATTTTTGTTTTGCTTGTCTTTATTAAACTGATTGACTTGAGGGGTTTGAAATGACCAAGTCCCTAAAAATGTTATTGCAGAAGTAGGAATTTCTGCTTTTTGTGCTGTACGACTGATGGAGTCTTCTTGACCACATGGAGCTACTCACCATCTTTAAACACGATGCAGCCAAAAGCTGCGAAGGCAACAAATACGGAACAGATGGTGTCGAGGCGAAGGGCAAACCAGCGAGAGGTCATCAGGAACAGAAACCATGCCTCTGAAACAAGACAAACGTTCCTGAGATAAATACTGACCCAAAATCAGCCGGTTAGGTTCGATGTTAACCGTTAAAAGAAAGCAGCGAACCTGAATGCAGGTCCTGGTGGGCATCAAAGGCTTTCCTAAACCTCTCCTCGGCTCTGAAGGCTCGGATCGTCCACAGACCCTGAAGAGACGAGGACAGGTGGGAGAAGACGGGACTCCGAGCTGCAGCGAAGGAAAAAATAATGAGAAAAATACAACAATCAGGGTGTTTGAATCCGTTTCAATCAACCAGAATCCGCCGTCTTACTGATCGCCTCGAGGCGTTTGACATCGCGCGACGTATGGAGGTAGTAGCGTCTCAAGTAAAGAAAGAACAGCAGCAGGGGGACGACAGGAATGAGGATGAGAGGGATGACGGACGCCGCCACCGCCACAACGCCGGCGTTCTGTAAAAATAACTGAGAAAGACGCGACACATTGAGTGTCGTTAGCTTCCACAGGATCTTCTTCCCACAGCGAAATCCTACCTGGTAGAAGTCCACGAAGGTCATGGGCAGCATGGAGTCCATCTGTCCGATGTCTCTGGAGAACCTGTTGAGGATCCTTCCTGCAACAAAACGTCTTTCCTTACCAGCTGGATCAACTTTTCCTTTAACTCAGAACTTAGGAAAAGGTGACTGTTGCTCACCGATAGGATGGACGTCGAAGAAGCGAACATGCGTGCGAAGGACAGCGTCGAACATGCGATTGTGGAGAGTCTGAGCTGATTTCACCAAGCCGTGAAATATGACTAAACTGCGGACATAACCGAAGACCACGGCTGCTGCTGTCAGACCTGCAGGTGGAAGCGTAAATAACCTCACTTTGGATCGAACCAACAGACTTCATAGAGGTCTGGAGTTTAACCATGAGGCGAGAAGCAGAAAGTTTACCTGAGTAAATGCCGAGGTAAAAGGGGAGATTAAACTCTCCATCACCGCGAGTTACATTAACTCCATTTCTGAAGCCAATGACAGCAGCTGTGCTGTTGGAAAACTCTTCTCGAGCCCTGATCGGGAACAAAAACACACCAAACAGACGTCATTAATCACCCAATCTGACAGAATCAACCACTCATTAAATTGCTTATCATTTCTGACAATGATATTGTGTTAAAACGAAAGAACCAGAAATAATTCTGTCTCCTCTTTACTCCCACTTTTATCTAAAACAGCCAACAAACTCGTAGATGAGCTCAGCTCCACATGTACAGACGTCAGTGTTTCCCCTGCCACTATTACAGCGGTTACCCCCAATGGCAACTCTCGCCTAGCCTAGGAGTTCAAGTTCCTGTTCTCACCACCGCCTCTCTGGATCCTGTCATCAATACTCAGATGCCAGAAAACAGACAAAGAACTGGATGTTGTGGAGTCTTTTGCTCCTCCAAGAATGAAGACGGTCTCAAGTAATTGCTCAACAGAGGTGTATCATCCAGGTGCTATAAAGAAAAAGGCCTGCCATGTTTTTGGATCTACCGGTGCATTAAGAACAGGTGTTTTCACTACCAGGATCGTCTACCTGCAGTGAAGCTCATTAGCTGGTTTAGTGACTTTTACTTCATGGCATCTCGATTGTACACCTCTGCATACATGTCAAGTTCATCTTCATCTTTATCTTCTGCTGCTTATCCGGGGTCGGGTCGCAGGGGCAGCAGCCTAAGCAGGGAAGCCCAGACTTCCCTCTCCCCAGCCACATTTGCCAACTCTGCGGGAGGATCCCGAGGCGTTCCCAGGCCAGCCGAGAGATATAATCCCTCCAGCGTGTCCTGGGTCTTCCCCGGGGTCTCCTCCCAGAGGGACGTGCCTGGAACACCTCACCAGGGAGATCCAGGAGGCATCCTGACCAGATGCCCGAGCCACCTCAACTGGTTCCTCTCGATGCGGAGGAGCAGCGGCTCTACTCTGATCTCCTCCCGGATGACCGAGCTCCTCACCCTATCTCTAAGGGAGAGCCCGGCCGCCCTGCGGAGGAAACCCATTTCAGCCGCCTGTATACAAGATCTCGTTCTTTTGGTCACGACCCACAGCTCATGACCATAGGTGAGGGTAGGAACGTAGATCGACTGGTAAATGGAGAGCTTCGCCTTCTGACTCAGCTCCTTCTTCACCACGACAGACCGGCGCAGAGTCTGCATTACTGCAGACGCCGCACCGATCCGTCTGTCGATCTTGCGCTCCATCCTTCCCTCACTCATGAACAAGACCCCGAGATATTTAAACTCCTCCACTTGAGGCAGGACCTGACTCCCGACCCGGAGAGGGCAATCCACCCTATTCCGGCTGAGGACCATGGTCTCAGATTTGGAGGTGCTGATTCTCATCCCAGCCACTTCACACTCGGCTCTCAAGTGAGAGCTGGAGATCAAGACCACATGAAGCCAACAGGACCACGTCATCCGCAAAAAGCAGGGACCCAATCCTGAGGCCACCAAGTCGGATCCCCTCAACACCTCGGCTGCGCCTAGAAATTCTGTCCATATAAGTTATGAACAGAATCGGTGATAAAGGGCAGCCTTGGCGGAGTCCAACCCTCACTGGAAACGAATCCGACTTACTACCGGCAATGTGGACCAAGCTCTGACACCTGTCGTACAGGGACCGAACAGCTCGTACAAGGGGGTCCGGTACCCCATACTCCCGGAGTACCCCCCACAGGAGCCCCCGGGGGACACGGTCGAATGCCTTCTCCAGGTCCACAAAACACATGTAGACTGGTTGGGCAAACTCCCATGCCCCCTCCAGGACCCCAGAGAGGGTATAGAGCTGGTCCACTGTTCCGCGACCAGGACGAAAACCACACTGCTCCTCCTCAATCCGGGATTCGACAATCCGGCGGACCCTCCTCTCCAGGACCCCTGAATAGACCTTACCAGGGAGGCTGAAGAGTGTGATTCCCCTGTAATTGGAACACACTCTCCGGTCCCCCTTCTTAAAAAGGGGGACCCCCAGTCTGCCAATCCAGCGGTACTGCCCCCGATGTCCACGCGATGCTGCACAGGCGTGTCAGCCAGGACAGCCCCACAGCATCCAGAACCTTAAGGAACTCCGGGCGGATCTCATCCACCCCCGGGGCCTTGCCGCCAAGGAGCTTTTTGACCACCTCAGCGACTTCAGCCCCAGAGATAGGAGAGTCCACCCCTGAGTCCATCAGCTCTGCTTCCTCATGGGAAGACGTGTTGGTAGGATTGAGGAGGTCTTCGAAGTATTCCTTCCACCAACCCACTACATCCTGAGTTAAGGTCAGTAGCTCCCCATCTCCACTGTACACAGTATTGACGGAGCACTGCTTCCCCCTCCTGAGCCGCCGGATAGTGGACCAGAATCTCCTCGAAGCCGTCCGGAAGTCTTTCTCCATGGCCTCGCCGAACTCCTCCCATGCCCGAGTTTTTGCCTCGGCAACAGCCGAAGCCGCATGCCGCTTAGCCTGTCGGTACCCATCAGCTGCCTCCAGAGTCCCACAGCCCAAGAAGGCCCGATAGGACTCCTTCTTCAGCTTGACGGCATCCCTCACTGCTGGTGTCCACCAACGAGTCCTGGGATTACCGCCACGACAGGCACCAACGACCTTACAGCCACAGCTCCGGCCGGCCGCCTCAGCAATAGAGGCACGGAACACAGCCCATTCGGACTCAATGTCCCCCGCCTCACTCAGGACATGGTTGAAGCTCGCTGAAGGTGGGAGTTGAAGCTCGCTCTGACAGGGGACTCAGCCAGACGTTCCCAGCAGACCCTCACAACACGTTTGGGCCTGCCAGATCTGACCGGCTTCCTCCCCCACCATCTGAGCCAACTCACCACCAGGTGGTGATCAGTTGACAGGTCCGCCCCCCTCTTCACCCGAGTGTCCAAGGCATGTGGCCGCAGGTCCGACGATACGACTACAAAATCGATCATCGAACTGCGGCCCAGGGAATCCTGATGCCAGGTGTACATATGGACACTCTTATGTTGGAACATGGTGTTCGTTATGGACAATCCATGACGAGCACAGAAGTCCAATAACAAAACACCATTTGGGTTCAGAGGGGGGGGACACCATGCCTCCCAATCACCATGCCTCCCAATGGGGGCTGATGAGAATGCCCACATCTGCCCGACCGGGCCCCATGGGTAAAGGCCCGGCCACCAGACGCTCGCTCTCGTACCCCACCTCCAGGCCTGGCTCCAGAGGGGGGTCCCGGTAACACGCGTCCGGGCAAGGGAACATTTATGCCCAGGTTGGTCGTCATCATAGAGGTCGATGAGCCGTGCTTGGTCTGGTCCCTCCCCTAGACACCTGTTTGCCATGGGTGACCCTACCAGGGGCAAAAAGCCCCAGGCAACATAGCTGCTAGGATCTTCGGGACGCACAAACCCCTCCACCACGATAAGGTGACGGCTCAGGGAGGGGTGACGGCTCAGGGAGGGGAGAGAAAAGAAAACACTAGAAAATAAAAATATGGACAGTGGCAGGAAACAGGGAAAATATCGTAGTTTCTCAGCCAAAACGGGATATTTGATAACTATGCACCTCAATCACTGGACTGTTCTGCAGCTTCATGGCTGTCCGAGTTTTACTGAAAATGTCACCAAAAATCCATCCATAACGTTCTGAGTTATGTTCCTAACAGACAGACAAACCAACACGGCTGGAAACACGGCCTCCCGCTTGGTGGAGGTAACGACTATAAGGCCATAAAACCACAAATTCTAAAGATTAGAAAAAAAGCAGCTTTACGAATTCTTAACATCTGTTTCGATGACTTTCAGTCAGGATTTGGAGTGTTGACACTGCCCTCTTTGAGGTCGAAGATCTGTATGAACAAAACGTTGTGGAGTTCCCAAGGCTCCATGCTGGGCCCCTTATTGTTCAGCATCCACATGCTCGGATCAATGAGACAATAAGTTCTACGTCATCGTCTCATCTGGTGATATCAGACAGACGACTGATGATCAGCTTAACACGTAACCTTCTTGATGAAGATGTTTAAGATGTATTTTTCATTGATGATTGTTTCTATCACACATAATTCTCACTTGATTGTCCGATGAAATGATTTTAACATGTAAAACTGTTGTCTTGTAAATTAAATGTGTTTTACAAATAAACCTGCTTTGCCTTCAACAGTATTTGGGATCCACATTGAAGTACTCACCAGTAGACCAGCCACCAGTCCTGCAGGACGTATGCAGCCTATGGGAGCAAAGATCAGGAGACTTTTCAAAACGAAACACAGTGAAACCATCTTTATTACAGGCTCATCAAATTGGAAACAAAAGTAAAATTCAGTCTGTAGTTAAAGGTTTTTGGCAGCAGCAAAGACCAGTGTTGCCATGACGCTTTTAGCAACACAGTACCCATGTAAATTCTTTTTCCAGCCAAGTACCCCCCACCACTGCAAAGTACTTTTGGTCAAGAAAGAAAGATGGAAAACAGCACTTTGTCATTTGTGTTTAGTTTGTTAAACTTTAATCGTGCAAAACAATGCCAAACGTTTTGCACATCTCTACTGCGCTCCAGCTTTTGCGTTGTCAAGGCGACAGTGACTGACAGATAGGATTCAGCTCGTAGTGGGTGGGGTTCAATTCATGTCTGAATGTGGGATTTTGGGAGGAATAAAATGGTGTAAGTCTAAATGTAAATTCAGTTTATGAATGTTCACCAAGATCATCCAATGGGCATTATGGGCGCAGGCCAGGGGCCCAAGCCCACTTGGGGCCCATGTGGGGCCCACATTGGGAAAACACCAGCAGTTTGTACATAAAAAAAGTACATTAAAGCCAGTTTCACCACAGTGTCTAGTGTATTGCCATTGGTACCACCGGCTGAGATGTTATAAATATCGTTTCACACAGTATCATTCACAATTTTCACAATGTTTTGGTGGGGAAGGGGGCCCCTGGATCACTCTGACCCCAGGGGCCTGTGCACTTTTCATCTGGCCCTGATGTACACTTACATTCATTAAAATATATTAAATCTTTCTATTATTTTATTCATTTGAGGATGTTTTAAAGAAAACATAAAAAGGTGTATGTCTTAAAAAGATTTCCCAAACCCCCTGGAATGCCTTGAAGTCCCCCCAGGGTACGCGTACCCCCATTTGACAAACAGTGTTGTAGAGAATGAAAAGTTAAATAAACCTCTCAGTCATCTCAAACGTGATGGAAATTACATCTGTCAGTCCAGAAAGCTGACTGTCAGTCGTCCCTCTGGGCTCTTTGGCGCATTTTCCCAAAAAACATCAGTTTTCAGGCCTGTTAAAACACGACGCTCCTATATTAGATGTCTGTCGTGTCCGTGATACAACGCTGCTTTTTTTAACCACTATATGAAGAATTTAAAGCTGATAAACCTTCATAACGCCGAAAATCAACTCGAAATGAATGAAACTTAACGTGTTGCTTTTAATTTGTCCTGACAGAACCTATGCCAAACTCGATGTTCACATGGCTACATGTAAAGCCCCGTCGTGCTCCAGATCAGCTTCTGTCGCTGATATAATGTCCCACCTCGGCTGTGACGCTGAGCAGGAACGTGACCATCAAAAGCCCAAAGTTCCAGCTTCCTCTGAAGTACTTCACATAAACACGGCGGCTGATGCTTCCTTCAGCTCGACTCTCCTCTGCAACGCTGGCAGCTTCATCCTCCTGCAAGACAAACCGTTGAACTGCTGACTTTACATTCAGAAACAACTAAACTAAACAGAGTTACGGCCCAGATGAGGAGGAGAGCTTTGCAACGTGTCTTCGTTTGGAAACCTGGACGAACGGTTTAAGTTCACGTGTAGAAAACTACGGAGCTGGTGGACTCGTCTCCAAACCCGCCAACAGGACGATGTGGTTCAGGTGTCCTCACCCTCAGATACCTGAACCAACCAACCAGCGTCTAGTTTTCCCTCCTCAGCTCTGTCGCCACCTCAACCGACCGGAGCAGCTTCTGATGAAGTTTAAGACACACCACAGCACGGTTGCCGTTTTCCCGCCAGGCGCCGCCGATCGACGGCTAACGCAGCCTCCATCTTGCATCCCTCATCGGCGACGATGTGCGTTCACAGCAGTGTGTTTACGTCCGTTTTCTGACATGTGAAGCGACACTGCTGCAGCGTCCCGGATGTAAAAGATCTGTAGTGTCGGGTTCTCAGCCCCGGGACGCTGCTGGGCAGCAGCGGCTCTAGATGTATACATGATAGATGTCACTGTGTCATCGGACAAGTCCGGGACGCCGAGTTTTAAGGTTAGAAAGTTACGTAATGCGTCTTTAATCTGGGCTCCGGCTCATATTTTAACTGATTCCAGACGATTTAAGAAGTCATACAGGGAGGCTTGATGTTCATCTGGATCATAAATGGTAAGAAAACTTCAAATCTGGGCTTCTGTATCTGAAGAGCTCGACACCAGCAACCAATAAAAGCAGAATGAAAGACGGAAAAGCTGGGTTTAACCGTGTAAACTTACAGGAATCTGGTGGCTGCAGCTGCTGTCTGGTGGCAGGAGGTTGATGCTAGAACAGTGTGAACCGTGGGAGAAATCTGTCCTCTGGCTCTGCAGAGACAGTCTGTCCAAGTCAGCTGACTGAGACCATCGCTCCTGGTCTTCACTTCTCAGCAGAGAAACCATGTCCAGACCTGAACTCTGCAGCTCCTTGTAGGTTCCCTGGACCACCACGCGGCCCTGGAGACACAAAGCAAACCTAGTTCACTCAGAAATGAGGAATCCAGAGGTTGCAGAGCTCCTTCAGCTCCAGTTTATAACATTTCAGGCCGCTTAGGGAGGAAAAAAGGAGGAAAAGTTTGATGTAAACGTTGTACGAACCTCCTTGAGGACTAAAATGTTGTCGGCCGCTCTCAGGTGCTGCAGCTGGTGCGTGACCAGTACACGACATCGGTTCTTCAGAAGACCACAGATGCACCTGATGGACACACAGACAACAGCTTTCTGAAGACGAGGAGGAGGAAAACTAGGGGAGGGAAAACAAATCGAAAAATCTACATTTGTTTGTTTCACAATTTTAAAATAGATTTTAAAACATTTTTAAAAAAATTTTTAGAATCATCCATTGTAAAATTTTTTGTCATTTTTATTGTTTTTATTGATCTTTTTACGAATCTTCTTGGCTTTATAGCAGCAGAATGATGGTCTGGCTGCTGGGTTGTTTTTTTCTAACTGAAATCAAGAAAAATAACAAGCAAAACAAAGTTTTGTACATTTTTTTTATTTTTAATTTACAAAAATCAGCAATATCAAAAATTGTGAGAATCGTAATTTAAATCAAATTGGCACCCAAAACATCCGAATTAAATTAGGATGTATATATACAGCCACAGCAAAAAAAATGCTGTTTTTCTCAATCGACTTGTATCGAATCAGCTGGAAAATCGGACATAAACAAAAAAAAAAAAACTGTTTTCTGTTCGTTTAAGATTCAACAAGACACTATATGTTAAATGCTGCATTTGAACCCGTGCCTTGTATGTGTACCTGTGTACCGGTGCAGAAAATGGACCAATCACTGAGCTGGTGTCCGTTTTGTCCAATCACTGGAGAGGATTTTTAACATTTGGCAAAAATGTGAATAACTTGAAACATTTACATGTTAGAAAGACCAAAGGTCATAGCATATATCTCCTGAACGAGCTGAAAAGTTTGACATTTGAATGGTTGAAGTGAGGCCAAAGGTGTAGGATGAGTAGCGTGCCAAACATTTTGCAGGAAAGACTATGGGGATTGGAACTTGATGAACTGGACACTGCAAACTGGTGCAGAGCTCCGAAACCCCCGTTGAAGCTGTTTTCAGCTCATTATGCAAAAACTGACCAATCGCAGAGCTGAATCTTTGCAACGTCCAATGCACAGTGGGTTTGAAAGAGTTTCATCCAATCACAAAGCTGAATTTATTTTTGGAAAATGTTAAATATCTCAAAAACTACAAAGATTTGAAATGACAAAAGTCATACCACACTTCTCATGAAGAAGCTGCAGGGTTTAAGATGTGAATGGTTGAAATGACATGAATTGTGTAGGAGGAGTAGCATGGCAAAATTTGGCGGAATAATATTGAAAATGGCCGAGCAGAGGTGCCATCGAGCAGAGGTGCCATCGAGCAGAGGTGCCATAGAGCAGAGGTGCCATAGAGTAGAGGTGCCATAGAGTAGAGGTGCCATAGAGCAGAGGTGCCATAGAGTAGAGGTGCCATAGAGCAGAGGTGCCATAGAGTAGAGGTGCCATAAAGCAGAGGTGCCATAAAGCAGAGGTGCCATAGAGTAGAGGTGCCATAGGGCAGAGGTGCCAGAGAGCAGAGGTGCCATAGAGCAGAGGTGCCATAGAGCAGAGGTGCCATAAAGTAGAGGTGCCATAAAGCAGAGGTGCCATAGAGTAGAGGTGCCATAGGGCAGAGGTGCCAGAGAGCAGAGGTTTGAAGAAGTTCTTATCTGCATACAGACTAGAGTGTCTCTTAAACCTTGGCACAGCAGACATGGAATGGCCCAAACAAATCTGTTAGTCCAAAAAGAGACTGGTCTGAATGTTGGGCATCTGACTGCACATTGTCTACGTAGAAAAGGCCCAGTGAGACTCTATAACTAATCAAAGTTCTTACGTTCATCATATGAGAATAAGCAGCATCACAGAGCAGCTTGGAAAAGAAGCTAACGACCGAAGACGTCATCGAAGACGTCATAGCGGTTGCTATGGGGACCAGTTTGATTGAATGCACTGGAACATTTTCCACAACTGGTCCAGACATCAGGAGATGAAGAGTTTTCTGGATGTTTATTGGTTTCAGCTGAAATAGTTTAACATTTAAACTTGTGTTTTACTTCCTGCCTCCAGAGGCCGACATGTAGCCGACAGGGAAACATTGATTGTTGGGGTTTGGTAGGTCAGCTCTGCGGCCCCACAGGCAGAAGGTTGCTGGTTTCAAGCCCCGGCTTGGGGGGGGGGGGGCAGTTGGAACAGTGGCCTTTCTGTGCAGAAGGAGAAGCCACCCAGAACCTACCAGAGACTGGGAAACAGATGTTGGTTTTTACTTACTGGTCAAACAGATGTTTTCCAACTTCTGCATCCACGGCGCTCAGCGGATCATCCAGGAGGTAAACGTCGGCGTCCTCGTAGACGGCTCTGAAAACAGCCACAAAGCCACACAGTTCCATCACTTAACAAGACGTCTTCAGACTTCCTCAGAACCGTCGCATGACGTGACCACAGAGATGAAGGCTGCGACCGTCTTCACACCTCGCCAGGTTGATTCGGGCTTTCTGGCCGCCGCTGAGCGTTGCTCCCCGGTCTCCAATCAGGGTCAGATCTCCATCTGGAAGCAGCTCCAGGTCCTGTCATCACACATAAAAAACACAATGAAGGCTTACCACAAACAGAAAGCAACATCTTGGTCACGCAGCAAACTGCAGCGGTTAAAAGTGAAACCAAAAACTGCAGTTCCCCCTTCATCCACTAGGGGCTCCAAAACAGAGCAAATCCCCATGGACTCCAATGATAAAAAGACCAACTTCACAGCAGCAATAAACATGTTTACAGCAGGAATAAACATGTTTACAGAAGAAATAAACATGTTTACAGCAGAAATAAACAGGTTTACAGCAGATATAAACACGATAACAGCAGGAATAAACATGTTTATAGCAGAAATAAACACGATAACAGCAGGAATAAACATGTTTACAGCAGAAATAAACAGGTTTACAGCAGATATAACCACAATAACAGCAGGAATAAACATGTTTACAGCAGAAATAAACATGTTTACAGCAGGAATAAACATGTTTACAGCAGAAACAAACATGTTTACAGCAGAAATAAACAGGTTTACAGCAGATATAAACACGATAACAGCAGAAATAACCATGATAACAGCAGAAATAAACATGACAACAGCAGGAATAAACATGTTTACAGCAGGAATAAACACGTTTACAGCAGAAATAAACATGTTTACAGCAGGAATAAACATGTTTACAGCAGAAATAAACATGTTTACAGCAGAAATAAACACGTTTACAGCAGAAATAAACATGTTTACAGCAGAAATAAACACAATAACAGCAGGAATAAACATGTTTACAGCAGAAATAAACATGTTTACAGCAGAAATAAACACAATAACAGCAGGAATAAACATGTTTACAGCAGAAATAAACACAGCTTGGTACAAAAATCCATTTTTGGTTTAATAGGTCAAGTTTGCCTTCATGACAACTGTGGGGGGAGTGAATTTTTTCTAACTCGCCTGTTTAAAAGTCATTTAATCTTAACACTCTGCATAGAATCCAGCTTCAGGCCTCAGGTGTTTAATAACGGTGTTACCAGGTAAATTTCTCAGGAAGCTGTCAGCTGATAATGACTATGGACACCTCTTGCGATGGTCAGAGTCAGGAGAATCCAGGGACAGACCCCACATTCACCTCGGAAACACCACCATAAACACCAGAGTTTATGACAGTAAGAGAAGAGAAGAGAAGAGAAGAGAAGAGAAGAGAAGAGAAGAGAAGAGAAGAGAAGAGAAGAGAAGAGAAGAGAAGAGAAGATTCAAATCTTTTCTGAGGATTTCATGCCGGTTCGGAGGTTGTGCTGCAAGGGAGATTTTTCTGCATATTTGTGGCTCTGTCATGATGAGTCTCCATGGCAATGAAAGACTTGTTTACAATCGGGATCAACTGATTAACCTCTCCCAAATCAGGATTATCAGCAAAACAACACATCAAATCCCAATAGAGTTGAAAAAGAAAGAGAAGAGGATGCAGAGCAGGAGTGAGACAGAGGAGAAAGAGATGGAGATTTAAACCATTTCTCCCGACCGTCGTCATGGATAATGTGAGATCGCTAGCTAACAAAACGGACGAGCTGGAGATGCTAACAAGGTCTCAGAAAGAATACAGAGAGTGCAGTATTATGTGCTTCACCGAGACATGGCTGCATGAACACATCCCTGACTGTAATGTGTCTGTACCGGGCTTTAAAACGTGCAGACCGCAGTAGACAACACAGCGGAAAGCTAAAGGGTGGTGGAATTGCAGTGCTGGTTAACCAGCATTGGTGTCATCCTGGACATGTTACTGTCAAGGAGAAGATATGCACAAGGGACATGGAACTGTTAGCTGTGAGCTTCCGTCCATATTATTTACCCAGAGAGTTTACCTGTGTTATTCTGGTAGCGGTTTATATAATACCTGGTACCGCACCAGACACAGCCTGTGACGTCATCAGCTCCGTCGTTGCTCGGCTACAAACACAGCATCCAAACTCATTCATGGTGATCTCCGGAGACTTCAACAACGTCTCCCTCTCTGCAACTCTACCAACATTCCAGCAGTTTGTCAGCTGCTCCAGCAGAGAAAATAAGATGTTGGACTTATTTTATGCAAATATGAATAATGGATCCAGTTGTTCTGCCCTGCCTCCTTTAGGAAGATCTGACCATAATCTGGTTCTTCTCACCTCCACCTACAAGCCCATCGTTCAGCAGCAACCAGTCATCACAAAGACTATCAAAATCTGGTCTGCTGAAGCTGAAGATGCTCTTAGAGGAGGCTTTGAGGCTACAGACTGGAACGTCCTCTGTGAACCTCATGGAGACGACATCAATGCCATGACTGAGTGTGTGACAGATTACATAAACTTCTGTGTGGACAGCATCGTCCCAACAAGAACAGTGAGGTGCTTCCCCAATAACAAACCCTGGATCACCAGTGACCTGAAAAAGCTGCTGAACATCAAAAAGAAAGCCTTCAGGGATGGAGACAGGGAGTTATTGAGGGCAACACAAAAACAACTTAAAACACAAACTAAGAAGTGCAAGGAGGACTACAGGAAGAAGTTAGAAAGTCAGCTCCAGCAGAATAACCTGAGGGATGTGTGGTCTGGAATGAAGAAGATCACCGGCTTCAAGTTAAAGGGGGACCAGCCTGATGGAGGTCTGGACAGAGCTAATGAGCTGAACATATTCTTCAACAGGGTCAGTTCACCCCCTACCTCCAGCCCAACAGACCACACACCCTCCATAAGCCCACTGCTTTCCTGTCACGCCTCCAATCTGTCACCCTGCAGCTCAGTCATGGACCAGAACACAGCTTCATCTCCCTCCACATCAGGACATCCTGAGACCTCCACCTTGTTTGTCTCCTGCAATCAGGTTAAGAAGCAACTTGAGAAACTGAACCAGAACAAGGCTGCAGGTCCAGATGGTGTCAGTCCCAGAGTTCTCAAGACCTGCTCAGAACAACTATGTCCGATTCTCCAGCACCTTTTCAACACCAGTCTGAGACAAAATAGAGTCCCAGTGCTGTGGAAAACCTCCTGCCTTGTTCCAGTGCCTAAAAAAACACAACCAGCTGAACCAAGTGACTACAGACCAGTTGCCCTGACATCTCACATCATGAAAGTCCTGGAGAGACTCTTACTGGCTCACCTCAACAAGCAAGTAAACACCTTTCAGGACCCATTCCAGTTTGCATATTGTAATGGACTTGGGGTTGAAGATGCCATCATATACCTGCTCCAGAGAGCACACTCTCATCTGGACCATTCAGGCAGCACTCTGAGGGTCATGTTCTTTCATTTTCTCAAGTGCTTTTAATACCATTCAGCCTGCTTTGTTATGTGAGAAGCTCCATAAATTCCAGGTGGATACCTCCACAACCACCTGGATCTATGACTACCTCACAAACAGACATTTCATTTCATTAATGGTTCACTATAAACCTCCCTCGCCATAAAAACTTTCCTCCATGAAACAGAAGAGTAAGACATATTTCTTTAACTCTCGCCTGGTTTGTTTCACCATGACAACCAGATCACACCGACATGAAGAATTTCCACCATATTCCATCTTTTCCCAACGATTCCAGCTTCTTTGTTAAACTTCGTCCCAGTTTACCACATCAAATCAAATCAAAATGTATTTGTACAGCACTTTACACACATGAAGCAGCTCAAAGTGTTTTATGGATATTATATGGACACACAGTCATTCACACAGACTCTGGAGGAATAATCTGTGTCTTTATCTAAACACAGTGCAGTAACTGAGCCATTCGAGCCAGAAGTAGCCCAGATTAGACCCCAACATGTCTGCTGTCTGGCGAAGCTCTTCCTGTACTGGGTAGCTGATAAAAACCTCACCCTCTTCAGAGCGCAGGCTCTGAGGACTCTCTCGTACTTCTTGGGATTCAGTTCCCTCCCAAACAAGATGTTACTGCGGATGCTTCCAGGGAAGACCCAGGGCTGCTGGGACGCGTAGGTCAGCTGACCTTTCACCGTCAGCGTCCCCGAGTCGCGAGGCAGCTCTCCCAGGATGGCGCTCAGCAGGGACGACTGGAGGGAACACGGAAGTTACGGACATGCCAGTTAGAAAGGGACTCTGGGACGTAATGTGGTTTACAGCCGCCGCTGTCCTGACCTTTCCACCCCCCACTGGTCCAATTACAGCCAGAAGTTGATGTGATTTTGCCCTTACAGAAACATCCTGCAGAGACGGGGAGTCCAGAGTTTTGTAAGGAGGAACTCGCAGCTTTGCTTGTTAAAGATGTTATCTCTTGTCTCTGCAGCTGTAACCTAAAAGATCAGATAAGGTGCTGTTATGTCATCCCAGCTGTGGAAGAAACACACACTTGTGACAAATGACTTCTTGGTTGTACAGCCGAGTGCTGACTACACCCTCAGGACAAACGTGACCTCGTGATCATGCAAGGCTCGTGCTGGAACAGATCTAGTGACAGAAACCCTCAGGAGTAACAATAACAGCTCGCTGAGACACCTGTCAGATAAAACCTGCCTTTTCAACACAAAATAAGTCATATTTGTAAGTTTTGACAAACAACAGTTGTTTGGCGCATTAGCCTCAATTCTTGTAAAATCTCTGGCGGCTAATGCGAGCTAGCCACGTAGCGTCATTTCGGGGTTTCCTACTTCTGCAGAGAATTTTTTTTTTATTTATCTCGAACACATATACAGTAGAAGAACAAAAATTCACATAACAGTTTACCTCATAAGAAGGAGCAGTAGGAAGCCCAAGGCTTATTTAGATACTACTCCTTATTTACAGTCTTTTGTTTTGTACAACTACATAGCAAACCTTACATACCGAATCATCAGTCAGAAGACTAAATTAAAACAACAAAGTCAAGTATTATTTGTTTTCTTTTTCTATGTTTATCAAATAAAAAATCCTTATGATTGTTTTTTAAATCATCACTTAGTCCATTTCACGAGTTTACTTCATAAATGGATTTACATCTGCTGAGAATTTGCTTCGGCTTTTTGAAGCTCATCCATCCATCTTCTGCCGCTTATCCGGGGTCGGGTCGCGGGGGCAGCAGCCTAAGCAGGGAAGCCCAGACTTCCCTCTCCCCAGCCACATTTGCCAACTCTGCAGGAGGATCCCGAGGCGTTCCCAGGCCAGCCGAGAGATGTAATCCCTCCAGCGTGTCCTGGGTCTTCACGGGGTCTCCTCCCAGAGGGACGTGCCTGGAACACCTCACCAGGGAGGTCCAGGAGGCATCCTGACCAGATGCCCGAGCCACCTCAACTGGTTGCTCTTGATGGGAAGGAGCAGCGGCTCTACTCTGATCTCCTCCCGGATGACCGAGCTCCTCACCCTATCTCTAAGGGAGAGCCCGGCCACCCTGCGGAGGAAACTCATTTCAGCCGCCTGTATACGAGATCTCCTTCTTTCGGTCACGACCCACAGCTCATGACCATAGGTGAGGGTAGGAACGTAGATCGACTGGTAAATCGAGAGCTTCGCCTTCTGGCTCAGCTCCTTCTTCACCACGACAGACCGGCACAGAGTCCGCATTACTGCAGACGCCGCACCGATCCGTCTATTGATCTCACGCTCCATCCTTCCCTCACTTGTGAACCAGACCCTGAGATATTTAAACTCCTCCACTTAAGGCAGGACCTTGAAGCTTTTCTACCTCAGTTTATTTTCTAAAACTCTGAGATTCGCTGTTTGTTCCGCACTGCGCCACCTTCACTGGACATTAACTGGTCAAATGACCCCCCCACGCCACATCCGGGGACACTAAATGCAAAAATACATTGTTTCCATCCCACTTTACAAAATGATTCTGTGTCAAAACCGCATCATGAGAGCGTGCAATCTTTTTAGTGATATTTAAGTCTTATCTTAAAATGTAGGTGTTTCCATTTGCGGTTTTTTTTTTTTTGGGGGGGGGGGGTATTCAGTTTTTAAGTAATTGTAGATGTAACGAAAACGCAGCTTATAGTCAACATATTTCACTTCAAACCGAGGCCAGATTTACCTCGATCCTGTGAATGCTCACTAAGGTCTCAGACATCTTCTCGATGGCCTGAGGAAAGAACAGGGCGACTGTGAGCTTTATGGTACCGTAGAGGGACACGGTGACGAAGATGCTGCTGGCAGTGATGGGGTTGCCCAGGACAGCGTAGACGGTGAAGGTGATGAAGACGGTGATCTTGCTGCTGGCGAAGAAGGAAGCCATGTTGAGCCCTCGTAGGTAGGAGCTCTTCAATATCTGACTGATTTCTTTCCTGTAAATAAAAAAATAAAAACATCTTTGAGGACTTTTTAAGTCGTCTAATGAGCTGTTTCTACGAACGGAAATGTAGACGTCAGTTTCAAATGTTGACACGCTTCCATGTGTTGTCTATGTTGCCATGGTTAAGTCAGTCCATCCACTAGGGGGCAGAGCCGAGTTCAGAGTTCAATTCTACATTTTAACACCGGTAACGGTGATACTACTAACTATAAAGTTGCTTACAACCGTCTGAAAACACCAGAGGAAGAAGAAAACCACAAACTGCCCGTCTGTCTGCGTATTCTGCTTCGAGTCGACCATAAATGGGCTTTTAGTTTGATTCCTGCAGGAGACTTAACGACATGAACTTTAACTGCTTGTACTTTTACAGCCAGCAGTTGCCTTTGACACTGTGGACCACCAGATCCATCATGAGTGAAACACTCCAGAGGTTTAGAGCTGACTTTTCTGGAAATAGTTTGTCTGAATTGATGATTTTACTTCCAGAAGTGCCACCAGGCTCTGTTCTTGGGCCGCTACTTCTCTGTGTACTCTGCCTTTGGGCACAACTCTGAGGAAATACCACGTCTCCATCCATTTGTCATCTGCTTTGGTTGGTCAGTTTAATCTTCCATTCACGCATAAACAATGTGAATGACGGAATTTCTGAATTTCAATGGGAAAAAAGGACTAAAGTTGTTTACGTTTGACCTTGTAGCATTCGCAGAACCCCCGCTGTCGACCCTTCTTCACTTTCCCCTCATATGAAGCTGCTAAAACTGGATAAAAATATAAAAGCAGGTGTTAAAGACCTGTTTCTTACATTTTTATTCTGCTGGACGGGTGTGTGTTTTTAAGTAGCGCTGAAAAAAAGCCACTTGTCTTGACCTCTACCATGAAACTAAATCTCTCCCTGAAACACCAAATTTTAACCTTTTTAAGCACCAACAACACACCAAAGGTAACTTTTAAACACATGGCTGTGGATTCAATCTACCAAACATGAAAGAAATCTGACAGAAAAGTTAAATCCAACACATTCCCTCTCTGTTCATACGAGGCTGTTCACATGTACAAAAAGTCAACCGGATTACATAAATAAACATAAACATTAAGCTATTGAATCTCTTTATTTTCACTTCTTTTTCACTAATGTGCAAAAACTCGAAGACGTGGAGCACAGCTAAATAATTCCACTATTTCCACGCAGCTTTTTAAAAGCTGCTTGATGTGTTACTCAGTGTTTTACCACATGCTCCTGTTATTTATTACCGAACAACTAGAGTTTTACTGAATCAGCAGTGCTTTAAGTGGGCCGGTACGCAGCAGTACGCAGTATTGCCAGTTTAAAATTCTATCCCTTTGCATCCCAAGACTATTTTTTACAGCGTAAATAGCATACAGGGACTATTTTTTACAGCGTACATTGCATACAGGGACTATTTTTTACAGCGTACAGTGCATACAGGGACTATTTTTTACAGCGTACATTGCATACAGGGACTATTTTTTACAGCGTACATTGCATAGTGTAATAGTAATACTCTGTTAAATTAGTCTGGTAATAAGCTAAATAAGTCTACATGTAGAACTTTTTTTGTTTTTAACCCTTTCATGCATAGTGACCCTGTAGTGGACACCTATTTACAAGCTTTTTTCTTGCATATTCATAAATGAGGAGGGCATTTTTGTAAATAAACCACTTCAGTGAATGTTAGTGAGTCATCCAATATGTTTCCACTCACTGGAGAATAAATAAATGTATGATATAATTGAATGTAATGTAATTATGCAGCTTTGTCTTTGCAATAAATAGGAAAAGAAAATGGTACAGCTATATTATATAGAAGATTTACATAAAATAATTATGATTATATGTTATTTTAGAACTATTTTGTAGAGTACATTAAAATAAATCATAAAAAAAATCTAAATATCTCACAAAAAAGTAAAATACTGTATTTTAAAAATGTTGCATTGTTTTATTATTAATTCATGCATGAAAGGGTTAATGAACTTTAAGTTTCTGTATTTATTTTTCAGTGTTATTTTTAATGTCCAGCAATGAGGCTTGAAGTTCATAAAAGTGTCTCCATGATACTTTGAATCTGGCAAATGTGGATTGGATTTAGAACTTGCTGTGTTTATTTTTTGTCATTTCTGTGCTATAAAACTATTAATCTACAGATTAATGTAAAGATCTACAAGTAAGTATCGTCCATGTTTTTGTCCCATATTTGCACAACAAACTGGCAGCTAGTCATTAAGGGAGAACCACCACTTATTTTGTTCCACTTAAAGCGCTGTGAATCAGTGAAAAGCTAAATCAGTACTGTGGCTAAAGACCAGCTCATTCCATGTCTCAGAGTAACATCATAATTAAGCATGGTTCAGTAATACATGGTTAACGTAGCTCCAGGTAACTTTCCAACCTTAAAAAACTACTTCTGACTCGTTTTGGTGTCACAACACCATTACGTACATTCCTGAAGCCGTTGTTGCCCTGCAGCATCTTCAGGCTGAAAAACCACATTGAGTTCAAGTCTGGAGCATCACGGGAAAGCAGTGCTGCATTTCCCGGCACCGGCTTACTGGGTATGAACGTACTGGCAACATGCACCGTAACTGGCTGATTCAGAGGAAGACAGGAAAAGAGAGACAACTAAACCAAGCAAGAAGTAAGACAAGTCTTACCTCTTGTCTTAGACCGACTTTTACTGGCTGGAGAGATCTCAGAGAAGAGACAGGATGAGGATGGAAGCAATGATCCCAAAATGGGCCAAAATGTCCATTATAAAGACCTCGTCTGAACCATCATAAAGCTTTATTGAGTTCTCCTTCCCTTGATGGTCTTTGCAGAGATAATGTTCAGATAGAGCTTTCAGCCTTATTTCACCAGTGGGTCCACTTCAGTAAACTTTTTATAGCCTTTTTATTTCTTTTGCATTTCCACAGGAAGAAACTGGGAAGGGTCCCAGAACATCCAACCTGAACAGTCCCACATTTCTGGAATCCTTCCATCAGGGTCTTACGCTAAAGATTGAAGCTTCACGCGCTCCAATCCACTGATTGGCTGAAGGAATGAGCCCTGAAGGCAAAGTCTCAACTCATATTTAAATATACGGTGGATTTATGTCGAGAAGAATGAAAAACTGCTGGACATCCATGATTCTCTTGTTTATGTCTCATGTTCCGTTATAACTTGAGGAAGGGTCTCGCCATCATGAATAGACAGCTGACGTATATAGCGGCCTACAGCGGTACAACTGGCTGTAGAAACACAGCAAACGGCAGGTTTTAGCCAACCAAACCGCCCCCGTAGCAACCTGGACCCGTTAGTGGATCATCATATTTATCCTGAAACTGTTTGTGGCACACTTTTTTCCATTTGTACAGTATGCAATCTTCAATTCTGCTCCCGCCAGTAACACATTTTGTTTCTCAGTATTGATCATTTCTTGTTTTATTTTAGGTGTGGGGCGATAGGGAGCACAAGTCTGACCCGCTGCTCTGAGAGTTTTAGATGCTTCCCTGCTCCAACACACAATTCAGCAACTTCAGGGAATCCAAGAACTTGTTAAGTTCTGTGCAATGATCCGTTTCAGTCAATCCTGCTGATGCAGGGTTTAAATTTCAATCATGACTGTAAAAGTACTTAGGGACTAATCATTTCAGGGAGGATCACACACCAGGCTTTTAAAGAAAAGGTTCATTTTATAGCTTAAAACCTCCTTAAATATCTTCATTACAGCACCTTTAACAGGTCCACCTGTTCAACTGAATAAAACAAATGAGCTATCTGCTAATCACATCTTTTCAGCTCTTTTGGACCCTAAATGGCTTTTAATTTAGCATCATTCAGAGCCTCTACCTTAGTATTATTTAGCAATTATGAACAGCTCATTTGTTGGCTCCTTTTTATTTAGTTTTTTTTCTTTGCGCATTTATTTTTTGCCGTTTTAGAAGAAACACAGCACGTAGCATTTAGCATGCAGCACGTAGCCGGCAGCACGTAGCATGTAGTGCATAGCAACTAAAATGCAGCACGTTACATGCAGCACGTAACACACCGAATGTAGCATGTAGCATGCAACACGTAGCATGTAGCACGCAGCATGCAACACGTAGCAGGCAGCACATAGCGCGTAGCATGCAGCACGTAACACACAGTATGTAGCATGTAGCATGCAACACGTAGCATGTAGCACGCAGCATGCAACACGTAGCAGGCAGCACATAGCGCATAGCATGCAGCACGTAACACACAGTATGTAGCATGCAACATGTAGCACATAGCATGCAGCTTGCAACATGTAGCAGACAGTATGTAGCATGTGCCATGTAGCATTTAGCAACTAGAATGCAGCACGTAGCATGTAGAACTTAGCATGTAGCAACTAGAATACAGCACATAGTATGCAACACGTAGCATGTAGCAACTAGAATGCAGCATGTAGCATGTGCCATGTAGCATTTAGCAACTAGAATGCAGCACGTAGCATGTAGAACTTATCATGTAGCAACTAGAATACAGCACATAGTATGCAACACGTAGCATGTAGCAACTAGAATGCAGGATGTAGCATGGAGCACGCAGCATGCAATTCGTAGCATGTAACCTGTAGCATGTAGCACGTAGTATGTAGCACGTAGCATGCAACCTGTAGCATGTAGCACATAGCATGTAGCAACTAGAATGCAGCATGCAACATGTAGCACGTGGCATGTAGCAAGCAGCATGTACCAGGCAGCCAGCAGCGGCTTTTCGTATGTCAAATCAAGTGATCAATTATGGCCATTTGACCAACAAAAGGTTACAGAAACAAAAGAAAAAAACTTGCTGAAGTCTAAATAAAGATAATTTTTTTTTTAAAGACTTCGGTTGATACCACAAAGAAAAAGTGATTCTTTTTGTCATGACGTATTTGTATTGTAGTGCCACCTGGTGGTTGTTGATAGTAAAACCCTCTGAGCTCTTACTTTGAAAGGAAGTTTGGGTGTTTCGAAACAGGAAGTAACTCACGTTACTTCACAGAGCAGTTCAGCCATGTTCATGCTTTCCAAAACGTTTTTGTCTTGAAGAAACATTGTGAGTATAGACCAGTGAATTGGTCTTATAAGCCTCTTTAGTTTAACCTTTCGGCAGTTTTATTCTATTTGTTACGCATTTTTCAGGTTAATAAACAAGGTCAGGTTGTTTAATATTGTAAGCTGATGTGTAATTTCTCCCTTTACTGTGAAACAAAGACGGCAGTAAGTTTGTTCATATGCTTAATGTGGCCATATCTTTGAGTTAAATGTTTAGTGACATGGGGAAAGCCTTGTAACACGCAGCTAAATGTTCGTTGGACAGAAACCAGAGTAAAGCTTTGAATCCATCTGTCTGTAGCTATCTGTCCAGTTTTCATTTCAAACATGTCCTTATTTTCTTCCATTCTTCTCTACGCAGGACTTTGGGTTTGTGACTGTGTTTCTTGTTGCAATGCCAACAATCCCAAACAAATATTTCTCTTTAATGTTGCAAAGCTGTTTAAACCCCCTAAACCCAGTTCCTCCCCAACAAAACAAAAGTTTCTGTAGAAAATATGAGGAAATTCTGCATAGACAAGTGTCCAAAAGCATTTTAGTCAGATACATCCAAAATACATGAAAATGATTTGCTTTGTGAGCCACAGAGGAAATGAAAATCTACAGTTTTCCAATCAAACGCTCTGCAAGAGCTTGAATTTGTCATTTTCCACTCAGATTCACAGAACTTCACCAACAATTCATCTGAAACAGCAAAAAGTAAAAACACAAAGGAGATGCACCCTCTCCGATGCTGAAAATATTGTTTTAGGACTAAAAGTCATGACAACTGCTGGGCCCACTTAGCATTTAGCATTTAGCATTTAGCATTAGCACGGCGTGGCGTGCTTTAACCAGCACAGCCTGCCTGAGTCCTGCTGCTGACCATGTCCATCCCTTTCTGAACACAGTGTAGCATCTTCTGATGGAAACTTCCAGCAGGATGATGCACCATGTCACAAAGCTCACATCATATGACGATGCGTTCGCTGTATGCCAATAAGAGGGCAGTTCTACAGAATAAAATGGCGTCCAACCCAGTCCAAGCAATGTGGACCCGATAGAGTGGTTTTCTTCTGAAACTTGCTGAAAAATCACATTAATTTCAGGTAAAATTGAGATTTGATCATTTTTCTTTTCAACTTTTCACTCCTGCTGTGACTGACTTGTTGCTCGTCGTGTTTTACAGTAAATGAAACTGACAGTTTAATGTGGGTAAAACCTCCTCCTGCCTTCCGCGCTGTCATCCCAGAGGAAAGATGGAAAAAATCTGCATTTGGTCACGTCTGACAGGATAATGAGACTGCAGATGGATTGATTTAATTAGAAGGAACATGAGTTTGAAGATCTGCCTCTGGCTGGCTGTAAAATGTACATTTTAGCTCTGAGGTTAAGTAGCAGGTGTACACATGATCTGAACTGGGATAAAAATGGAATATGACACATGGTAGTCTGTATCCTATTTTATCCCTCCCAGTATGATACTAGTATGCCTGTTCCTAAATACAGGAACAGCTTTTATGTCTTACCTTCTGATTTCAGTAACCAGAGCGGAGAATGCTTTCTCCCAGGCGTACATCTTTATTATCCTGATGCCGGACACCACTTCGTTCATCACACGGATTCTGCTGTCAGTAATGATGGCCGTTCTGCTCCTAAAAACATCCGAAACATGCCGGTTTTCCAACAAGGGAACATTTCTGCTTCACATGAGAAATCAGGTCTGTCAGTTTCTTGCCTAAAGGTGCCGAAGAGTTTTCCAAACCAGGTCTGCAGAGGCATCATGAGCGCAATCACGGCCATGCCCGCCAGGCACGCCGGGCCGATCTCGTACCACAGGAAGACCATGATGACCACTGCTTGAAGAGGTCCCACCCACAGGTAGTGCAGGTTCAGTATAATCTACAATACATTGATGCACTGATTTAACAATTCACCTTTAAAACTCTTGCCCTGTTTTGTAAAACCTCACATAGACGGAATTATTTTATTCCTAGTAAACATGCTCATCTGCACATCATTCTGTCACGTCTGAAACACACACACACACACACACACACACACACACACACACACAGTTTCCATGTTTCCACACGTCTTCCTGCTACTATCTACCTGCTATCCTCACTGCAGCACCTCCACCTCAGCTGCATCCCAAACATCTTCCTGGCTTTATTCCAGCCATAGAGGATCATTATTTTCCTGCTTTTCTCATCACTTGTTGATCTTTGGCTGCTCCTGATTGGACGTTACCGTCAGTTTAAGCTCTCTGATTGATGGAAAGTCTGACAGGAACAAGCACTGATTTTAAGCGTGGTGGTTCAGTCGGCTAGGAGAGTTACTGCTAGAGTTCCTGTCTTGGTTTCGGGTCTTTGTTTGGTGCCGGGCTCTGTTGTTACGTTTCTCTAAGATCAACAACAGCTGAGTCCATGAGGCGGGTCACACTCCCTGTTCACCGCTGGGGGCAAGTGTGAAGGACTGTATTTTTTAACATGTCAATTAGACATTGAATGACTTTATCAGGCCACATTTTAAGTTGAACTGTTCATTAGAAGTTTTATTTACAAGATGTTTCCAAATGTTGTTTGTTCTGAATTAATACAGAAGGGAATTAAAACAGTTACCAGGAGACGCCAGCAGGGGGAGCTGTAAAACGAGACACCGCTTCCTAGCTTCAGGTAAATACATGCAGGAGCCAAGGAAAGCTGCTGTCCGTGTATTTTATAACAAATTCTTCCCTTATCAGGTGAGAACCCCTTTTAATTGTAATCTGAGTTCTAAAAAGCAAATATTAAATATGGTCTTGTTGTTTTGTGAAATTGAATATTTAAATGTAATAAAGTTCTGTGGCAACTGTTAGCCATATGCCGAGTTGAATGAACTAGCTTAAAGCTAATCGTGTCCTATGCTAACTGGTTCACTGTACATCAGCTTGGAGTAATGATAAGAACCATAGAATTTGCTGTGCTGTAATTTTCAGTGTTTTGTGTTTAATTCATGTACTGTTGGTTGTGGAGTAACAAAAGGTTAGAGAATCCTCTCAATTCTGGCAACAAACTCATCTGCAGTATTTCAGTTTTCTTTCCTGTATAATATTTGATCTGAAAATGTTGGTAACAAAGCTGTACATGTAGTGTTACCTGTTCCCAATGTTGTATGCAACTTCTGTGATGTCTTAGCTGAAGTTAAATACATGCAGGAGTCAAGGAAAGCTGCTGTCCATGTCTTTCATAACAAGTTCTTCCCTTATCAGGGCTTTTACACAAGCAGAAAGAGGCGGTTTCAGCCGGCTGCGAAATCAAGCTGAGTGGACCCAGCTGTGTCAGCCTCAGGTACTGAAGCCTCCCAGGAGCGCCGTCGCGTCAGCCCACATCGGGTTCAGACCACTAAAGGGTAAAGACCTGCCGAGTCCACCGAGCAAAGAGACGAGCAGCCGCAGCCAAGCTCACATTACTACGTGTCTCCAACCCATCTCTGTCAGCCATGGGTACAGACCAACCCGTGTCTCCCACAGACAACGCAACCCGCTAAACGACCAATGTCTCGCACACTATCTGCATTCTCTGTCGCCTCCCGTCTCTGCAACTGTCAGTCTGCAGTTATCAAAACAGAATTCATCTGTTCATTCATGTCAGTCTCAGACGTTCAGGTCCTGGTCCTGACTGAGACCTGGATCTGTCCAGAAAACACAGCGACTCCCTCTCCCCTAACGCAGATTTTACTCATGCACCTCGCTCTACCGGATGAGGAGGTGGAACGGGCGTCTTGCTTCCTGAAGAATGGAACTTCACCTCTCTGTGTCCTTTGGCTTCCCACTCGGCACTCGGATATCATGCAATAAAGGTCTCTGCACCTACCAATACATACATTCTGGTCATATATCGCCCTCCAGGAGGCAACATGAATGACTTTATCTCTGAGATGGACATGTTACTCTCTGACACACCTGATGATGTCACACCGCTGGTTGTCATGGAGACTTAAATATTCACACTGGCAAAACTCGGGCCAATGACTTTATGAACCTCATCAACTCCTTCAGTCAGGCTGGTCCAGACTCCTCCAACACACAAAGCCGGCCATGCTCTTGACTTGGTTCTGACCAGAAACTGGTCCTCAGTTGATCTGTTTGTCACTCCGCTGCACCTTTCAGACACTTCCTGGTCACATTCTCAGCCCTTCTCTCTCGTGGCGCTCAAGAGGCTCCGAGGACGGTTTCCTACCACAGAAACCTGAGATCGCTAAGTCCCGCTCAGCTGTCTGATGAGGTTTACTCTACCCTCCCCTATGACTCAGACTTCTCCTCACTGTCTACTGATGAGGCTCCAGAAACACTCTGCTCCTCTCTGGACAAACTCTGTCCTCTGCTGTCTAAACCAGCCAGACAGAAGCCTCCCAGTCCATGGCTCACTGAGGTTCTAAGACGTCACAGAGCAGGTCTCAGGCCAGCAGAAAGAAAGCCCATTCACACCTGCAATCAGTGCAACAGCAGAGCATGAGAGGGGCGGGTCATGTTCTTTATTGAATAATTGATTTGGAAGTGATTAGTGGTATAAAAGATAACACTAAGAAGTGTATAAATGGTAATATGAACCTATGTGAATTATGTATTCATGTGTTGGATTTTTAAATGTGAGATGTTTTCAAAAGAATCATGTTTTGTGAATAATTCTATTGTCTAATTCTCTTCAGAAATATGTGGTGATTGGCTTATTGAACTGAGAGGTTTTATTATAACTTTGTAAGACACACTTATGATGAAACAATTGAATGACCCATTGATCTGTAAATATCAATGGTTGTTCAATCAGACAAACCCTGAATTCCTTCTCCCCGTCACCTAGTCCAGCTCATCCAGTGAATCCCAGGACATTCAGCTATGGATATTTTGTTTATATTTCATGTTTATACATATGTTTGATGTTTGTTTGTTTTGTTTTTTTTACATGTGCTCTGCTTTTATAGTTTGATAGTTCTAAACTGTTTAGGTCTGTGAAGATCTTTGTTTCAGCTGTGCATGTTTGAAAGTTCTTTATAAATAACGTTGATGTGGCATACTACCCACTATTGGTGATCATGGGTGTAGGAGGATATATCAACCAATAAATCATAGAAAGCAATATCAACCGATAAATGGTAGGAAGATATATCAGCTGATAAATCTTAGAAAAATATATCAATCAATAAATCGTAGGAAAATATATCAACCGATAAATCGTAGGAAGATATATCGACCAATAAATCATAAGAAGATATTGCAACCATTAATCATTGCAAGATATATCAACCGATAAATCGTAGGAAGATACATCAACTGATAAATCAAAAGCTTTAACTTTTGGTTCAGCTCCTTCATCACGACACACGGATCCAGTTTACATCTATGCAGACGATACATCAGTCTACCACTAGAACTGTCCCTCTACCCTTCCTACACTGCTGAACAAGAACCCAAGATACCTCAATCTTCCACTTAGGACAGGACCTCATTCCAAACCTCAACAGGACACTCCACCCATTTCCCTATCCACTGAATCGTTTGAACCAGAAAGGTTGGACTCTCCATCCAGTCAATCAATGTATGGTATCATGGCAAAACTTGTAATTCAAAGCCCTACCTATAAAACACACTTCCATACATATAAAACACAAACGAAAAAACAAGCTTAAGGTTATCATACCTCATCAAAACGATTGACGTCATTTGAGAGGAGGTTCACAATCTGTCCGGTGGTGGTTTGTCCCATGGCCTTGCTGCTGAGACAAAGAGCCTGGCGGGGAAAATGTCCATTGCTGGTGTTACTGAAAGAGTTCAGCACAACTCAAAAAGGGCAGCGACAGTTTAAAAACTACATTTGCCAAAACTGACCTTTTTGTAGATCATGTGACAGATGGCCACTCTACTCTTCATGCCGATTCTTTGAGCATTATAGAAGCAAAGATGCTGAAGAATTGTCAATCCAAAGGTGGAGATGGATATCACTGCAGCATAACCATATGCCATGTATAAACTCCTCTGGTCGTCTGGGTCGTAGTTCTCAAAGTACCGAATTATTTTCCCCAGAAGAAGAGGCTGGATCACTTTAATCGCTTCTTTTATGGAAGAAAAAAAAACGGCCACAAAATGTTAAGGAAATAATTAAAAAACTGAAATGCATCCATAACAGAACTAATTTGAGGACTTTAGTTAAAAATTTTTCCCATCAGTTAGAGAGAACATACCAACAAAACCTGAAACAACCCGGCCACTGCGTACAACTTACCATGGCACCTAATCAGAACGTTTGAGAGCTTTGGCCGCTGAAGATCCCTTGCAGCTTTTCTGACTTCCTGATCCCATAATCTACAAGGACAAACACGTAGAGAGACATTAATTTAGTCCTGAAATAGTGGTTCAAATGAGTCAGTGAAATCCCATTGTTAAGACACCATGTTGGGTGGCAAAAAGTTATCTGCTGTTATGAAGTAATCATTTAGGGCTGGGATGTAGTTGCAACGTAGACAAGTCTACACGGCAACGGTCCGCTACATCTCTGTACCGGCTTACCAAAACAGCAGAAGCCAAAACGTTCAATGAGGGTCACCGCTAAAGGGCCGTACACGGCACTTAGGTTTGGAAATAGTGAAAAGGCTAAGGTGCCAGTTACGTTGTATTTCTGGGAAAACATTTTACTAAATAGTTGCTTACTGTTAAAGTACAGTATTTGTTGATGATTAAACCAGGAAGAGACATCAAAGATGCTGGTAGGTTCGAATGAGGTTTGAGAGGCGCTCTTCAAAACTATCCGCTATCATGTTTCCCTCTGAACTCATTTTTATGCTGCTGCTCGCATGGGCACCTGTAGCAGTTCGGTCAATATTACAACTCGCACAAGTGACACACTGTCCCGTGTCAACGTGAGCAGCCTATGTGCAAAATGAATGTTACAAACGTGTTGTGGCCAAATAACGTATGCGGATGTGTTGCTAAAAGCAAATATATCTCTACTCTAAATTTGCTATTTGGTTAACAGAACCAGTCAGAACCAAGCGGCAACCTTTGGCAATTAAAAGCGAAGCCCATGCAGAAGTGCCGAAACCTGCAGTTCCCACCTCGTCCACTAGGGGCTCCAAAACAGAGCAAATCCCCATAGACTGCCATGTTAAAAAGACCAACTTCACAGCAGAAATAAACATGTTTACAGCATGGCACAAAAACGGGTATAATATATCAGGTTTACCTTTGTGACAACTTCTCAGTTTTGAAGTAATATTGCCTTGAAATTTGGCATATTTAGGGGAGTGTCCTTTTGACTGACAGGTACCTGATGTCCTGCTTCAAGAATGTAGAACAATTGCCATTTTTAGCCGGTCAACAGTGTGAATTAGCTTTAGCCTACTTACCTCTGTTAGCTGTTTAGTTCCTGTTAGTTGGTTAGTTCCTGTTAGCTGTTTAGTTCCCGGTAGCTGGTTAGTTCCCGGTAGCTGGTTAGTTCCTGTTAGCTGGTTAGTTCCCATTAGCTGTTTAGTTCCTGTTAGCTGTTTAGTTCCCGGTAGCTGTTTAGTTCCCGTTAGCTGGTTAGTTCCCGTTAGCTGTTTAGTTCCCGTTAGCTGTTTAGTTCCCGTTAGCTGTTTAGTTCCCAGTAGCTGTTCAGTTCCTGTTAGCTGGTTAGTTCCTGTTAGCTGGTTAGTTTCTGTTAGCTGGTTAGTTCCTGTTAGCTGGTTAGTTTCTGTTAGCGGTTTAGTTCCTGTTAGCTGGTTAATTCCTGTTAGCTGGTTAGTTCCTGTTAGCTGTTTAGTTCCCGGTAGCTGGTTAGTTCCCGGTAGCTGGTTAGTTCCTGTTAGCTGTTTAGTTCCCAGTAGCTGTTCAGTTCCTGTTAGCTGGTTAGTTCCTGTTAGCTGGTTAGTTCCTGTTAGCTGTTCAGTTCCTGTTAGCTCAAATAGATCTCAGCTACATATCGGTCGGAGTTTGTTAGATGTCAATCATCCATCCCCATGCTTACAGTCCCCCTCTCAGCCGCACCTATTTACCTATTTTTGTATTTTCCAAGACAGACAAGATGTGTCACTGCCAACATGGCGACGGTAGGAACCGCCCAATGAGCTTCAATTCAGCTCTTCAGAAATCTACAGGTGACGTCACGGCGGCTCCGCTCATCGGTTTATACACAGTCTATGGTCAGAACAAATGTAATCAGGTCAGACAGCCGTGTTGAAAACAGAAAAAAGACCTACATGGTTTTCCAAAATCCTGGCTTACAAACCTTAAAAACCGCCTGCTGACCTATTGTTGAGATATTGTGACCAGATTCAGCTTACCGTGACATTTACTATCACCATCAGTAATGTCAGTTCACAGGAGCAGAATTAAAAGCTTACAAGTCGTTACAAGCTTATAAATATTCTGAGGCAGGATGAGTACTAGCCCTTCAGCGGTGGAACATTTCCCAAACAAAGAATTTCCTATTCCTGCCAAAAGTGAGGGAAGAAACAGCAAATGCAGATGACATTATCATAATGCTGAATTCAGGAACGTCTCCGTGTTATATTTGGTGTCTATTCACACTACAAAGAAAAGTAAAGTCTGTGTCTTTTCATTAACAGTTAAATTGTCTTCACCATATTTGCATTTACAACATGGTGAAGGTTGAAAAAGTAAAAAATCCAACCAGATTTTTGGTTCATTTGCTGCTGAACATTGACACAACACAGCTGAGAGGCTTGTAGTTATGTTTGATGGCAGCAACACATTCATCCCGTCGCTCAGGAACTAGAAAATTAAATCCATCATTGAGAAGCTGATTGGAACATCCAAAGTCCCACGATCATCATTATTATTATTCTTAAAGCTAGATGCAGAAGCCGAGGTGGTAGCAGCATGAGAACAGTGACGAAAGCTGAGAATGGTCTATAATATTCTAAGTTAAGGGATGCGTGACGTCAGTGTTTGATGAAGTTCTCCTGCAGGATGTTTCCCAACTTCAGATGAAACAGATTTCCTCAACAGTTTACCGTCAAGTTCGCTACAAGGAGTTAAGGTCAAATGACCTAACTTTGGCACAGTTTTTGTACTTTAGCGCCCCCAAACGACATCTAATTTAACATCCTTCTTGGATCCTGTCTCTTCTCTGGAATCTCCCGAGCCAGTAAAAGTCAGTCCGATTCTTGTTTCATCGCTTGCTAGGTCGCTTACATCTTTTCCTACCTTTCTCCTGTAATGTCCTCTTGGAAAGTCTTGCTTCTTTGCTGAATCCGTCATGGTGAACATTAAAAACATCCAATAATAGAATAAATTTATTTAACTGACAGTAACATTCACAGCAATTCAGACTGAAAGGGAAGCCTGTTTGGTGTCAGCGTTTAACAAAACTTCCACCGGCAGTCCCAGTACAGTTGTTAAAACATGCAATACATAAGAAACAAAGAAAAGAACAAACAGGGAAATGTTTTTATATCTAGATGCTGGTGTGTAACAGTGGTCACATGTTTATGGCTGGAAAATTATGTTTAAAAAATTGTGAGTAGTTTCTCGGCTTCAGATATTCATCAAACCAAGTCAGAGACACATGTTTAAGGTTGGAAAGTTATGTAATGTTGTTGGGTGTATTGAGGCACGGATACACCCTTGAGGGCCATTTTCCTGCAGAATGCTTCCCTGCTTCAAGATGCTTGATTTAAATGAATATGTCATGAACAGGTTGTGCAGAAAGCTGTTGCAGAGATTGGTTTTGTTTAAATCTGACATGTTGAAGCAGGGAACCTGTAGAACAGCAGCCCTGAAGGATCGGAACTGGACATCCCAGTCCTGGGTGCAACCAAAGTACTTCACATCCATTTACATGTTGTTTTTTATGTCTAATATTGAGCATAATTCAACTTCTGTGCAATATTTGCTAAATTATGAGATGAATGTGATAGATTATGCAGTATTGCACCTGGACAGATGTTTGTATTGTAAACACATCTTCAATGGTAAGCTGCCATTGTCCAGATAGCCAAACCACAACAACCTGCTGCGATAAATGCCAGGTGGTTCAACATCTGGTGTTTTCTGATTTTTTTTTATAGCACTTTGACTGATTTCTGTTTACTTTTGCTTCGATCTGCTGATTAAGGCTGGGCGGATCGATCCAAATCACGATTGTATCAATACCAAGGCGAGTTATTGATATTGTTTGACAACAATGTGATGCGACTGAAATTTTCCTTGCAGACGTCTACAGTGGTAAAAACACAAATGTAAATGATGGCCAACCAATATAAAGACTTGCTTTTGTTTAGTTTGTTTTCACTGTTGACTTTATTTTTCTTTTCTTGTTTTCCTACATTGTTATATTGTTTACAAAAAAAAAAGATTAAATTTATATGTTCTTAGTTAATGAAAATGTCTAATTTGATCCAGTGTAACGTTCATATTATGACCATAATCAACAATTACAGAGAAAGTTATTTAGTAGTTCTGAAGTTTCAATCAAAAGTTTTGGTATTGGGGATAACTGCCTGGATTTACTTGGCCTCCGCTCGATGCCTAAATGTGCAGAATCGCCTGTTTATGGAAAGTAAACTGTTTATGTTTTTGTCGGGAGCGTGTGCTTACCAGTCCGATACCTGCTGCCTGTAGTAAGGTGAAAAACGTAGGCACGATAATTATGTTTTTACCAGCGTTTATCTGTTTGTGTTCAACATAACTCAAAAAGTTATGGACGGATTTTCATCTAATTTACAGGAGTTGTTGGGAATGTGAAAAGGAAGAACTGATTTAACTTTGGTGGTGATCCTGATCCCTGTTTGGACTATATGTGGAGGAAGGTGGCCCTTGCGTTCTCTGAGTACTTTTCTAATGAACGTTAAATTTAAGTTAAATTTTCCTTTTTCACCAAAGACATCCTGCAAATTCAAGACCTTTGCAGCAAAAACTGCAAACTCCAACAGAATGACTGTGGTGGAATTCATCCGATGAGAAATGTGTTTTTTGTTGTTTTTTTTCCTGAAGAATTGGTCTGTTTAACTCAGATCCCATCAAATTTTGGGAGTAATTCAGAAGGAATTATGGACATGGAAATTTGTTAAACGATACTTCACCACTGTGAGAAATCTTTTTTTTTATGTTAAGAAGCAACTACTCACATATCCAAATGTTTGTAAATATATTAATGTTTGCTTTACTGCTGAAATAAAAAAAAAAAACAACAACAACAAAGAACTGTCAAAAGGTTGCAATTGTTTTTAGATAATATTTGATCATAATACTTTTATTTCCACGCTAAAGGCATGCTTTAATCTTGAAGTTGAACTGAGAAGTGTTGGAAGTCACAACGTAGGTGGAGATGACCGGCCGGTCGGCGCTCTACGGCTGCTTTTTCACTTTTAAAATAAATATCAAGATGCAGCAAATCGTGCTGCAACGTTACAACTTTACTCTGGAAAATTATTCTCTCTTTCATTCAACTAGTTCCAGTCGAGTTTAATTCCAATTCTGGTTTCCTGTAACTGAAGGCACCAACACCAGATCCATTCGCTCATTAAATATTTAAATGAATAATAATTCTAATAATAATAATAATATAAATTAGGGGTGGGAAAATCAAATCGAAAAATCAAAAATCAGGATTTTTTTGCTTCACAATTTTAAAATTTGATTCGATTTTTTTTCAAACAAATAAAAATAATCCAGTATAAACATTTAGTCATTTTTATTGTTTTTATTGATCTTTTTACTTCTTCTGGGGCGTTAAAGCAGCATAACGATGATCTAGCTACTGTGTCATTTTTTTGTAATTGCAATCAAGAAATATTACGTGCAAAAAAATAAGTTTTATACATTTATTTTGTTTTTAATCTACAAACATCAACAATATCAAAGAATTGTGAGAATAGCAATTTTAAATCGAAACGGCACCCAAAAAATCGGAATTTAATCAAATCAGGACAAAAGTGTATCGTCACAGCCCTAATATAAATAATAATAAATAAATAAATAAATAAATAAATAAATAAAACATAAATAAATTTGCAAGAAGAAACAGGAAATGGAAACATCCAAACATGAAGAAACCCTTTACCAGACTACAACCTGCTGTCCAAACTCATATAGCTCCTTCAGTCATGGCCACTTTAACACTTTAAAACCAGGACAAACCGGTTTATGAACACATCTTTATGATCAAATATCCTTTTTGGGACGGTTCCTCATCTGGCTGCTGTTTGTTTTTAAATGTGTACCTGCAAAAGGTCGTCCATCCTCTCAAATAATGATTGTTTGCCATTTGACAACCACAGAGGTAAGATCCGGACAATTCTGCTGAACTCCTTCGTGAATCTGACAGTTTTCATAGAAATACAACAAAGGAACAGAGTTGTAAGAAGTTAGGAGTAAAAATCTTCCAGGTTCGGCAAATTTCTGGCCAGGAATTTGTCTTTGGAGAAAACTTCCTAGAAAATATTAGCTTGAGTTTCAGAAACAGAAATCAACAGCAGCAGTCTGTCCTAACGCCGGTGAGAGTCCCGTACCTCTGTAGCTCCCATCCCAGGGTCTCGGAACAATCCTCTGGAAGAACGCCGAACATGTCGTCCTCTTTGAGCCTCCGTTTATGGCCAAGCTGCAGCAGTGGCGTTAACCAGCTGAAAAACAGTCACAATATTAACGCCTCAATAAGTGCAAGAGCCATTTGTTTTATTGTAATTTCACCGTGGCTGGGTTAAAGTGGTGCTCCAGCTGGACTACATCACCACTTTTTGGCAATTTGCACCTTTTCAGGCCAAAATGTGACCTGCCGCTGTCACATGACCTCATGAAATTGCTATAAGAAGCAAGTAAAGTTTATTTAGGTGCTTTTCACTGTCCCAAAGTACTGTAATGCAAATAAAGGCCAGAAGAAGAAACGGCTGGCTGAAGGAGTGACATGCTGGCTCTTTAAGGGGCGGAGCCTGGACGACCAGGCCGGAAGGCAGAAAAGGAACGAGCCGAGGACTTTCTTCCAGTCTGAAGTTCAGTTCTTCACTTTAAGCCTCGTTTGTACCATCTCTGGTCCAAAAACATAAAACAATACATCATAATCAACAATTACACAAATTATATGCAAACAATACATCAGATCCAGACAAGACAAGACAAACTCCTACACGTCTCCACACTCCTGCCCAGATGGAAGACACAAGGATTACACAGCGGGGGATCAGAATCAGGGATTACTGAACCCGTCACGGAATCTGGAAAAAAAAAAAAGGCAATAATCTAAAGAGCAATATGAGAATAAATTATGTGATAAATTATTTTTAGTAATCCTTATTATTTTTTTCTTTTTCTTCTCCTTTCTTCTTGTTTACTTACACTGGATTCCCCACTACACAAAGTAATGACATTCCCAGGGATCACACATGAACAACATTACAGTAATGATAACAAAAAATAAATAAATATAATGATAAATAAATCAATACTTCAAAAAGGAGTATGTTATTCAATCTCGCACAGAATAATGTAATAAAACTAGAAACATTGACAAAGAGTTTTAAGATGAACAGATAAAGGTGACTTAAATAAACCAAACGATGTTAACCCCACTTCAATGTTTTTGTACGTGAAATCCAGTAAGTTAAGTTTGTAAAACAGTTTATTTTGGAGAAATCTGTGTTGTTTTGCTTAAATGATGCCATGCACCGTTCACATGCAGTTCATGAGGCACTGAGGCAGCTTCGTTATAGAAAGCCTGCTTGTTATGCTAAAATTGTAATATGTTTGCATGATTATTTAGTGGCTGATATCCAACTTCATTTCTGTCCTGAAACCACAATTCATGTTGAGTGTCAAGAGGACGGATTGGAAACTTCAGCTGGTTAAATAAACGCCGTTAAAGTGCAAACGACTCGTTCTTTAGAGTTCTAACCGGACTCGATCTGAACGCTCCAACCAGCATGGCACCGTCTTCCAAAGAAGCCAGAAAATAAACTGGCAGTTAAAAGTCTGACATCTGCATGTATGCTCATGACCCTGAGAGATGAGTCAGGTGCAGGGCCGGATTAAAAGTGCACTGGCTCCCGGGCCCAGAGTGTTCCAGGGGCCCCTTCCCCACACCAACATTGTAAAAACTGTGAATGATACACGATGAAACAACATCTCTCAGCCGGCGGTACCAACAGCAACACACTGGACACTGTGGTGGAACTATCTGGCCTTTATGTACATTTCATGTCCAAACTGCTGGTGTTTGCCCCAATGGGCCCCAATGGGACCCAATGGGACCCAATGGACCCCAATGGGTCTCAAGTGGGAGTGGGCCCCTGGGCCTGTGCCCATAATTCCCATTGGACAATCCAGCCTTGGTCAGGTGTGTTGCAGCAGGGAAACTTCTAAAACCTGCAAGCAACTGTAGTGTAACATTTTGAAAAAGCCTGGGAGAAAAGCAGGACATGTTTGTTGGTCATCGAGCTGCGAGGGCTGTACGGACGGAGTTTACATTGGCGTGTCGGCTTTTCAGCATCGCTCGGGAAGTTGGGGAAGGATTTTTATTCAGTTCACAGGACACATCGGGAATGGAAGAAGGAACAAGTGACAACATTTTGAAGGTGATCTCGGATCAGCAGGGGTGCCTAAAGTCGGTCCAAGAGGGCCGCAGTCCTGCAGATTTTCCATGTATCCCTGCTCCAACACACCTGGCTTCCATTAAATGGATCAAACAGCCAATGAAGTTCTGCACAATTATTGATTATAGTTTGAGTCAGGTGTGTTGGAGCAGGGAAACATGGAAATCCTGCAGGATTGTGGCCCTGAAGGACCAAAGCTTGGTATCTTTAAAGGGTTCCTTACAGTTTGGAGAAAAGGATACTTCCGACATGAGTGCTTCTAACCTAACAATGCCCAGAATCATTTGAGAAATTATAAAATAAACTAAAAGCACGATAACATCAGCGTATATGTAAAATACACCAACAGCTAACCTCCAGGGCCTCCATCACAGAAAAGGCTGATTCTTCACTTCACAACTTCAACTTGAAGTTTGTTTCTGCAACTGCCCGAACAATAAAACAACAAACACTCCGCGGTTTGGAATCAGTTCTGGAGCATTAAGGCAGAAAACGGAGCAGTTCCACCAGAAACGAGACAACGCAGAAGTCACATGATGAAAAGCACCAGAAGACGCAATAAAAGTTAAAAACTCTTCAAACTTTGTGCTTTTATTCTTTTTCTGGGGTTTTTGGATGGTTTTAAATGACTTTAAAGATTAATACTGAAAACCGTAACAAAAAGCCAGTCATGTAAAACATGCAAAGAGTTATTATGCTAGTGGTAAATGGTTGTTGGCGTGGGCTGAAAAAACCCTTTGGAAGTGTAAATAACTAACATTATATATAATTAAAACCGCATTTCTCAAAAATGCATGATTTTTTTTCCACTTTGCTCATAAAATACAGGAATATTATGAAGTTCTTTTTTTTTGTTTGTTTTTTTTAAATCACATTCTTGCCCTCGTTTTAAGAGAAAATAAACCTTTTAACTGTTCCGCGAGTAGAGCGACTGAAAGCAGACCGTACCAGACCGTGTCTGCTTTTGCTTCAGATTTGAGACGACGCTGATGTGTGACCTGACAGAGGTTCACAGCTGCAGAAGCTTCGTTCCGGAGATTCATTACAAAAATGTTGCTTTTTTTAAGCAGGTCTGAATTTTTTTATTTCTGCCATGTTCCATCTTCATTAAATCTTCATAGGTAACACGAACGCTTCACATCTGAGTAAATCCTCCGCTGCTATGACTGTGGAAGTATTTAAATAGACCTGTGGTTGCAGTGATGCATGCCTTTCGTTTTTATGGTTTGGAATTTACAAGCGGAGGCTTTAAACATGTTGAACATTTAGTTAAGTAAATTTCATCTGCCAGTTAAATACAGCCAACATGAGTTCATTTCTACCTCAGATTAGATTTCCAGACTGGATTTATGCCACTTCTAACTGGAGTAATATAGTTCTCATCCTGCATCCCTGATAAAAAGTCATCTCACATGCCTCACATGATGTTGAGTTCACTTACAACAAGAAAACTCTGGAAAAAAGCCCAGCGGCGGCCAGTGGGTTCAGTCCTCTGGTCTTTCTCGTCTCCATGATGCCATCAGTTCAGCTCAGACTGTCAGAAGCTGCTCAAACCAAAAGAACATGCAGCTCTCTGGCATCACAAAGCCAAATGTCAGCCAATAAATGGAAGGCAGGGTGGAGTCACTCCTCAGGTGCAGTCACGCTGCAGAAGGGGTGTTTGGGTGCGTGTCCTCCTGAATCTCAGACACCTGTGGACGAGTTGTGAAATGCGTGATCCGGGCGTGGAACTGTTACCCAACCACGACCTCAGGTTCTTATTTAACACCCATCTGCATGTTTCTTTGGTCACTTTACCTCTCAGAAGCTGAAATCCTCCACCTGAGAGCCAAATATGCAAAACCCGGAAATGATATGAAACGTCATTTCTGGTCTGATGCAGCAGGGTTAGTGCAGCCAGCGTGCTTGTCTGGGGTTATGAGTGCGGGTCTGGATCAGTACATGCTGGGAAATGTCCCGACCCCCCTTCACACACACACACACACACACACACACACACACACACACACACACACACACACACACACATGCTCTTATGACAGCAGGAAGAAACATAACCACCCCTCAGGATTGTGCAAAACACAACACATGTTCAGTCATTAATGGGAAAAAGCTGCGAGATGCTGCAAATCATCCCATTAATTAAAAGCAGGGCTGGAAGGGAGAAACATCCAGTAAGAGTAAAAAAGAAATTTTACTTAAAAAATATAAGGAAAATATAGGATCACTTCATAAAAATGGCCCAAAAATATGAATACAGGATGAAAGAAAAAAAAAACAAGAATAAAATAAAAGCAGGATGGCAAAAAGCTGCAATAAGTTCTAAAGTTAAAAGAAGCAAAATGTTGAACTAGAGCTCAGTCCCAGAGCTGGTTTACGGCAGTACGAGGTGCGGGTTTTACGTCCGGATTACGAGAGTACAAAGAGCGGGTTTACGGCCGGATTACGAGAGTACAAAGAGCGGGTTTACGGCCGGATTACGAGAGTACGAAGAGCGGGTTTACGGCCGGATTACGAGAGTACGAAGAGCGGGTTTACGGCCAGATTACGAGAGTACGAAGAGCGGGTTTACGGCCGGATTACGAGAGTACGAAGAGCCGGTTTACGGTCAGATTACGAGAGTACGAAGAGCCGGTTTACGGTCAGATTACGAGAGTACGAAGAGCCGGTTTACGGTCAGATTACGAGAGTACAAAGAGCAGGTTTACGGCCGGATTACGAGAGTACAAAGAGCAGGTTTACGGCCGGATTACGAGAGTACGAAGAGCGGGTTTACGGCCGGATTACGAGAGTACGAAGAGCGGGTTTACGGTCAGATTACGAGAGTACGAAGAGCCGGTTTACGGTCGGATTACGAGAGTACGAAGAGCCGGTTTACGGTCAGATTACGAGAGTACGAAGAGCCGGTTTACGGTCAGATTACGAGAGTACGAAGAGCCGGTTTACGGTCAGATTACGAGAGTACGAAGAGCCGGTTTACGGTCAGATTACGAGAGTACTAAGAGCGGGTTTACGGTTGGATTACGAGAGTACGAAGAGCCGGTTTACGGTCAGATTACGAGAGTACGAAGAGCGGGTTTACGGTCAGATTACGAGAGTACGAAGAGCGGGTTTACGGTCAGATTACGAGAGTACGAAGAGCCGGTTTACGGTCAGATTACGAGAGTACGAAGAGCCGGTTTACGGTCAGATTACGAGAGTACGAAGAGCAGGTTTACGGTCAGATTACGAGAGTACGAAGAGCCGGTTTACGGTCGGATTACGAGAGTACGAAGAGCGGGTTTACGGTCGGATTACGAGAGTATGAAGAGCAGGTTTACGGTCGGATTACGAGAGTATGAAGAGCGGGTTTACGGTCGGATTACGAGAGTACGAAGAGCGGGTTTACGGTCGGATTACGAGAGTACGAAGAGCGGGTTTACGGTCGGATTACGAGAGTACGAAGAGCGGGTTTACGGTCGGATTACGAGAGTACGAAGAGCGGGTTTACGGTCGGATTACGAGAGTACGAGGAATCAGTTTGCGGCAGAACAAGGAGCCGGTTTACAACCGGATTACGAGAGTACGAGGAGCTGGTTTACGGCCGGATTACGAGAGTACGAAGAGCGGGTTTACGGTCGGATTATGAGAGTACGAAGAGCGGGTTTATGGTCGGATTACAAGAGTACAAGGAATCAGTTTACGGCAGAACAAGGAGCCGGTTTACAACCGGATTACGAGAGTACGAGGAGTCGGTTTACGGCCGATGGTGTCTACTCTACACCATCCCCCCAGTCTCGTTATTCTATACACCTTTTAGTGGAAACCAAAAAACTCTAAATTTTTTCGTCTCCTGCTGATTCAATCAGTTCTAAATAAGATCTGCATGTTTAAAAGAGTTCATGGCTAAATATGCTCATTATTTGGTTTTATATTAACCTTTTAGCTCTGTTGAACTGAGCTGTGTGAGTAAAAACCACAGACTGTATATAAAAGATGGGCGGAGCCTCTGTGACGTCCCCCGTAGGTTTCTGAAGAGCTGAATTGAAGCTCGGTGGGCGGTTCCTACCATCACCATCTTGGCAGGGTCACGTGTGTCATCTCGCCCGGAAAATATAAATATGGGCAAAGAGGTGGAGCTGAGAGGGGGGCTGTGAGCGTCATGGTGGATGATTGACATCATGCGAACTCCGAGCTGCCTGTAGCTAAGAGCTAACCGAGCTAACCTGGAGATAACAGGAGCTAACCAGCTAACGGAGGTAAGTGGGCTAAAGCTAAGTCATGTTGTTAACCGGCTAAAAACCGCGGTTGTTCTACGTTCTTCTGACGTTCTTCTGAAGCGGGAGATCGGGTACCTGTCAATCAAAAGGACACGCCCCTAAATATGCAGAATTTCGAGATTAAATTACTTTTAAACGAGTGAGAGAAATTCACCCCCCCACAGTTGTCATGAAGGTAAACCTGACCTATAAACCGATGTTAGGAACCGGGTGATGGTAGGAACCGCCCACCGAGCTTTAATTCAGCTCTTCAGAAACCCACGGGTGACGTCACGGAGGCTCCGCCCATCTTTTTATCGACTATCTATGATTCTTCTGCGATGAAAACGTGCAAAGTAATTCGTAATTCGTCGTGCACAGCAGATCAGGGATGAAGCTGTTCTTCACAAGCGGAGCTTTAGTTTTCGGAAGATGGCAAGGCGTCACCATGGTAACCAAAGGCAACCCAAACACGCAGACACGTGAACACCACATCTCAATAAACCAGAGAAGAAGAAATATAACTCATCTGGACAAAACTCCCTTTAATGGTTCTGCTGGATGGGAATATTTTCCATAAAATGTGTTTTGAGACAATATTTCTGTAGACGATAACATGACGATATTAACGTAAACGTATCCTGTCATAAGCTTTTTTTTTTTTTTTTTTTTTTTTACATCTGGGTGACGCAGCGCTTCCTGGTCAGACAACGGGAACATTGATCATTCCTGCTCTGTTCAAACGGTTTGATCAGCTACCTGTCATTCGGCTACAGGTGCTGCGTTTAAAAAAGCGTCCTGCAGTGAAAGCAGCCCCTCACATGGAGCGCAGTAACAGCATCTCGCCTGTAGATGGCGCGTTTCCATTCACAAAAGCCGGAAGTTTCCTGCTGAGTGTATAAACCCCCCCAAAGTCACCAGTTATTGATGATCCTGGTCTGAGTGAACTTTAGGAAGACAATGCCGGGACCAACAGGGTGCAGTAAGCAGTACTAACTCCGGACCACATGTGGAGGCTCTGAAACATCTGGAGGAGAGACGATCAGACTGGAGGAAGTTCATAAATAACTTTTATTTCACAAAGTCTCAGCATGCAGGACCAAAATGTCTGCTGATTGGGTCTCCTGGTCTCCAGTAAGCTGGACCAGTAAAACACCAGTACAGCAAGCTTTAAATAACAAGAACTTCACTTTCTTCTTTGTAGTAGTACAAAAAAATAAAAATATATAAAATAATGATCATAATATTTATCCGTTCAGAAAACATAAAGCAGATGTTTCTGAAAATAAAGTACCATTTAGAAAAATAAAAATTCCTCCTTTTTTTTTCAGGTCATCCTTCACATATTTATCAAACAAGTTTACATTTTTAAACTTATTTTTAAAAAAACCAAAAAAAACCCAACAATAAATCTGTAAAAAAAAAACAAAAAAAAACAAACATGTTAAAAGTGTATTTATGAAATTCATTCATTTTAATAATTTTAAATTATTACATTCAGAAACATAAAATATATTTTATATGTTACATATTTGATCGCTGAATATTTTTAAATGATTTTTATAGTTTTTGCTGCTGCCTTCTGCATTTTAATGCTTCTTCACATCATCTGTAAAGCTTTTAATATTTAAAGTCGTCTGCAAAAATATTCATACCCTCCCAATAAAAAAAACCAAAACTGCTGTAAGATAAGATGAAATAGACAAAAATAATAAAAATTTTATGAAAATTATCACATATTCTAATTCTGATTCAATAGAATATTAAAAAAAGAAAATATGATGAAATATGTTCCATCAGTCATAAACTACTATTTAGCAGAACACAATGTTTTCTGTTCCTCCCAGTCAGACCTGCTGACAGGTATTTTATCCCAGTTTATCAGAAAAATGCTCCAATTTAATTAACCCGTTTGTTTTTCTTCAACTCAATTAAATGAAAAAAAAACTGTTTCATATCAATAAATTATAATTTAGTAAATTTTCCAATGGTAGTTTTGCTTTCTAATAACTTGTAAATTCAGCCTTTTATTTAATAAAACAGGACAAAGATATACGAGGACGGCTGCCTGCTCCTTGTCTTGTACATGCCGTGTATAAATAAAGTTTCCTTGCTTTGAGGAGTTAAAAATCCAGTATTTTCCATCATTACAGCACCGTTTTACGCTCCAGAAGTCGTTTAAGAAGTACATGTGTGCATCTCTTCGCATGTATGTGGAAGACTGGGTGTAATTCTGTGACGCTGCCAGCAGAGGGAGCTGCAAGCCTGTTCATGCTGAGAGTTCTGGAAAACCTGAGATTTAATCTGGACGTTGAAGGAAAAACTGCTCAAACTGGATTTACTGGGAATTTGGGAAGAAGTCTCAGAAGTTGGAGATGGAATAAGCTTCAGCGATTCCTCACTTCTGCAAACATTTCAGGCTCTTCCAGCCCACCTGCTCAGGTTTGTTTCAGGTTCCTGTGGGTTCCTGTTTACCTGAACTTCTCACGCTGTGGAAAGTGCACACTGGCTGTCCACGTGCACGTCGGCAGTCCTGGCTGCATGGCAGGCCCCAGCTGCTGCTAAGTCGCATCTTGTTTACAGCAGGGCCGATGCTACGTTTGACCTAGTTGCTGAGAAGCCCGGGAGGCAAAAGCAACGTGCAGATAAGCGACATGTTGGTGGAGAGAAGAAGAAGAGGGTTAAACGTGGTTTTCCTTTAGGTTTTTTGGAGCTGAACTGGCAGAACATGTTGCTGCCGAGTTAAACAGTTTCATCAACTCTTCACTATTCATGTAGGATATGTTTATATATTATGTTTATTTAGTAAAACGTCACTGAGCCTGGAATTATAAGAAAAGATACCAGAATATGCAGCAGTTTAGCAACATGATAAAATATAAACAAAGTACCTTAGAGAGGTAGAATCTGACTCTGGACTGAGGCTCAGGAAGCTGCTGGAAGACGCTGCAGGTTCATCCAGAAGAGCCCAGACAGACGAGACGGTTTGCATCACTTCTGAACACAACCGGACTCGTCTTCTGTCCCTGCAGACAGCAGGACTTCACTGGAATTTAGACACATCACATGGTAATAAACGGTAAAAATCCCTAAAATGAGTCATTTTTAACATCTGATGAGAACACCTGCTGTAGTAAAATGGTCTTTTCCAATCAGTCCTTCATGGGTCGGGTCTCTTATACACACCAAGTCCTCTGGGTGTGATCTCGGTTACTCGTTACCGAGTCCAGTAAATTCATCTTGAACAGGAAGTAGAACCAGTTCGCTCCCTTTAAAAGGAAACTGCAGGATTTCAGGACGGCTGAAGACACGGAGGAGGGAAAAGGTGAAACTGAGCAAGTTTCCAGGAGTTACCAGGTGAATATCTCAGGAAGGCGTCAGCTGATGATGATGGACATCTCTATACAGGGACTGACCTCACATTCACCTCAGAGACACCACAATGTGACGCTGAGTCATCTGCAGGTTTATTACTAACAGCAGATAGTTTTATTTCCACATTTCTGATTTAACTTGGTCGTTTCCGGACGTCCAGCAGAGGGAATCTATGGTTGGAACGTGTGTAAATGTGTGTGTGTGTGTGTGTGTGTATAGGCAGGTGCGTATGTGTGTATATGCGTATGTATGCATGTTTTTCTCCCTCTTTATCTAAGAGGTGTTTTGTCTGTTTTCTTTTTTCCAATTCTCTCTCTGTCCCTTTTCCATCCTCTCTGGTCTGGTCCAGCAGTACAGACTCTGTAATATGAACAATTATGCAAAATAGATAGAAAAATGAAAGAAAATCAAGGGGATCGTTATGTCTTTAAAGCTCCTGAACAGCATCCAGACCATCATTCTGCTGCTTCAAAGCTGGACAAGACAAGGAAAAAAAAAACACCACGATAGTTAATGACAGGAACAGAATACTTCCCAAAAACCCTTCTAATTGACTAGTTCTAACTAACGGAGACCTTCGTCTTCGTAGAAACTAGCAGGACCTCCGTCTCAGTAGAAACCAGCAGGACCTTCGTCTCCGTAGAAACCAGCAGGACCTTCGTCTCCGTAGAAACCAGCAGGACCTTCGTCTCCGTAGAAACCAGCAGGACCTTCGTCTCCGTAGAAACTAGCAGGACCTTCGTCTTCGTAGAAACTAGCAGGACCAACGTCTCTGTGGAAACCAGCAGTAACTTTGTCTCCGTAGAAACTAGCAGGACCTTCGTCTTCGTAGAAACTAGCAGGACCAACGTCTCTGTGGAAACCAGCAGGACCTTCGTCTCCGTAGAAACCAGCAGGACCTTCGTCTCCGTAGAAACTAGCAGGACCTTCGTCTCCGTAGAAACTAGCAGGACCTTCGTCTTCGTAGAAACTAGCAGGACCAACGTCTCTGTGGAAACCAGCAGTAACTTTGTCTCCGTAGAAACTAGCAGGACCTTCGTCTTCGTAGAAACTAGCATAACCAACGTCTCTGTGGAAACCAGCAGGACCTTCGTCTCCGTAGAAACTAGCAGGACCTTCGTCTCCATGGAAACTAGCAGGACCTTCGTCTCCGTGGAAACTAGCAGGACCTTCGTCTTCGTGGAAACTAGCAGGACCTTCGTCTCCGTAGAAACTAGCAGGACCTTCGTCTCCATGGAAACTAGCAGGACCTTCGTCTCAGTAGAAACCAGCAGGACCTTCGTCTCAGTAGAAACTAGCAGGACCTTCGTCTCCGTAGAAACTAGCAGGACCTTCGTCTCCATGGAAACTAGCAGGACCTTCGTCTCAGTAGAAACCAGCAGGACCTTCGTCTCAGTAGAAACCAGCAGGACCTTCGTCTCCGTAGAAACCAGCAGGACCTTCGTCTCCGTAGAAACTAGCAGGACCTTCGTCTCCGTAGAAACTAGCAGGACCTTCGTCTCCGTGGAAACTAGCAGGACCTTCGTCTTCGTGGAAACTAGCAGGACCTTCGTCTCCGTAGAAACTAGCAGGACCTTCGTCTCCATGGAAACTAGCAGGACCTTCGTCTCAGTAGAAACTAGCAGGACCTTCGTCTCCGTGGAAACTAGCAGGACCTTCGTCTTCGTAGAAACTAGCAGGACCAACGTCTCTGTGGGAACCAGCAGGACCTTCGTCTCCGTAGAAACTAGCAGGACCTTCGTCTCCGTGGAAACTAGCAGGACCTTCGTCTCCGTGGAAACTAGCAGGACCTTCGTCTCCGTAGAAACTAGCAGGACCTTCGTCTCCATGGAAACTAGCAGGACCTTCGTCTCAGTAGAAACTAGCAGGACCTTCGTCTCCGTAGAAACTAGCAGGACCAACGTCTCTGTGGAAACCAGCAGTAACTTTGTCTCCGTAGAAACTAGCAGGACCTTCGTCTTCGTAGAAACTAGCAGGACCAACGTCTCTGTGGGAACCAGCAGGACCTTCGTCTCCGTAGAAACTAGCAGGACCTTCGTCTCCGTGGAAACTAGCAGGACCTTCGTCTCCGTAGAAACTAGCAGGACCTTAGTCTCCGTAGAAACTAGCAGGACCTTCGTCTCCATGGAAACTAGCAGGACCTTCGTCTCAGTAGAAACTAGCAGGACCTTCGTCTCCGTAGAAACTAGCAGGACCAACGTCTCTGTGGAAACCAGCAGTAACTTTGTCTCCGTAGAAACTAGTAGGACCTTCGTCTTCGTAGAAACTAGCAGGACCAACGTCTCTGTGGAAACCAGCAGGACCTTCGTCTCCGTGGAAACTAGCAGGACCTTCGTCTTCGTGGAAACCAGCAGGACCTTCGTCTCCGTGGAAACTAGCAGGACCTTCGTCTCCGTGGAAACTAGCAGGACCTTCGTCTCCGTAGAAACTAGCAGGACCTTCGTCTCCATGGAAACTAGCAGGACCTTCGTCTCCATGGAAACTAGCAGGACCTTCGTCTCCATGGAAACTAGCAGGACCTTCGTCTCAGTAGGAACTAGCAGGACCTTCGTCTCAGTAGGAACTAGCAGGACCTTCGTCTCTGTGGAAACCAGCAGGACCTTCGTCTCCGTATAAACTAGCAGGACCTTCGTCTCCGTGGAAACTAGCAGGACCTTCGTCTCCGTGGAAACTAGCAGGACCTTCGTCTCCGTGGAAACTAGCAGGACCAACGTCTCTGTGGAAACCAGCAGTAACTTTGTCTCCGTAGAAACTAGTAGGACCTTCGTCTTCGTAGAAACTAGCAAGACCAACGTCTCTGTGGAAACCAGCAGGACCTTCGTCTCCATGGAAACTAGCAGGACCTTCGTCTCCGTGGAAACTAGCAGGACCTTCGTCTTCGTGGAAACTAGCAGGACCTTTGTCTCCGTAGAAACTAGCAGGACCTTCGTCTTCGTGGAAACTAGTAGGACATTTGTTTTAGTGGAAACTAGCAGGACTTCGTCTCCATGGAAACTAGCAGGACCTTCGTCTCAGTAGAAACTAGCAGGACCTTCGTCTCAGTAGGAACTAGCAGGACCTTCGTCTCAGTAGAAACTAGCAGGACCAACGTCTCTGTGGAAACCAGCAGTAACTTTGTCTCCGTAGAAACTAGTAGGACCTTCGTCTTCGTAGAAACTAGCAGGACCAACGTCTCTGTGGAAACCAGCAGGACCTTCGTCTCCATGGAAACTAGCAGGACCTTCGTCTCCGTGGAAACTAGCAGGACCTTCGTCTCCGTGGAAACTAGCAGGACCTTCGTCTTCGTGGAAACTAGCAGGACCTTTGTCTCCGTAGAAACTAGCAGGACCTTCATCTTCGTGGAAACTAGTAGGACATTTGTTTTAGTGGAAACTAGCAGGACTTCGTCTCCATGGAAACTAGCAGGACCTTCGTCTCAGTAGGAACTAGCAGGACCTTCGTCTCAGTAGGAACTAGCAGGACCAACGTCTTCATAGAAACTAGCAGGACCAACGTCTCTGTGGAAACCAGCAGTAACTTTGTCTCCGTAGAAACTAGCAGGACCTTCGTCTTCGTAGAAACTAGCAGGACCAACGTCTCTGTGGAAACCAGCAGGACCTTCGTCTCCGTAGAAACCAGCATGACCTTCGTCTCCGTGGAAACTAGCAGGACCTTCGTCTCCGTGGAAACTAGCAGGACCTTCGTCTCCGTGGAAACTAGCAGGACCTTCGTCTTCGTGGAAACTAGCAGGACCTTCGTCTCCGTAGAAACTAGCAGGACCTTCGTCTTCGTGGAAACTAGCAGGACCTTCGTCTCCGTAGAAACTAGCAGGACCTTCGTCTTCGTGGAAACTAGCAGGACATTTGTTTTAGTGGAAACTAGCAGGACTTCGTCTCTGTGGAAAGCAGAAGGACCTTCGTCTCCGTAGAAACTAGCAGGACCTTCGTCTCCATGGAAACTAGCAGGACCTTCGTCTCCATGGAAACTAGCAGGACCTTCGTCTCAGTAGGAACTAGCAGGACCTTCGTCTCAGTAGAAACTAGCAGGACCTTCCTCTCAGTAGGAACTAGCAGGACCTTCGTCTCAGTAGGAACTAGCAGGACCAACGTCTTCATAGAAACTAGCAGGACCAACGTCTCTGTGGAAACCAGCAGGACCTTCGTCTCCGTAGAAACTAGCAGGACCTTCGTCTCCGTGGAAACTAGCAGGACCTTCGTCTCCGTGGAAACTAGCAGGACCTTCGTCTCCGTGGAAACTAGCAGGACCTTCGTCTCCGTAGAAACTAGCAGGACCTTCGTCTTCGTAGAAACTAGCAGGACCAACGTCTCTGTGGAAACCAGCAGTAACTCTGTCTCCGTAGAAACTAGTAGGACCTTCGTCTCTGTGGAAACCAGCAGGACCTTCGTCTCCATGGAAACTAGCAGGACCTTCGTCTCTGTGGAAACCAGCAGTAACTTTGTCTCCGTAGAAACTAGTAGGACCTTCGTCTTCGTAGAAACTAGCAGGACCAACGTCTCTGTGGAAACCAGCAGGACCTTCGTCTCCATGGAAACTAGCAGGACCTTCGTCTCCGTGGAAACTAGCAGGACCTTCGTCTCCGTGGAAACTAGCAGGACCTTCGTCTTCGTGGAAACTAGCAGGACCTTTGTCTCCGTAGAAACTAGCAGGACCTTCGTCTTCGTGGAAACTAGTAGGACATTTGTTTTAGTGGAAACTAGCAGGACTTCGTCTCCATGGAAACTAGCAGGACCTTCGTCTCAGTAGGAACTAGCAGGACCTTCGTCTCAGTAGGAACTAGCAGGACCAACGTCTTCATAGAAACTAGCAGGACCAACGTCTCTGTGGAAACCAGCAGTAACTTTGTCTCCGTAGAAACTAGCAGGACCTTCGTCTTCGTAGAAACTAGCAGGACCAACGTCTCTGTGGAAACCAGCAGGACCTTCGTCTCCGTAGAAACCAGCATGACCTTCGTCTCCGTGGAAACTAGCAGGACCTTCGTCTCCGTGGAAACTAGCAGGACCTTCGTCTCCGTGGAAACTAGCAGGACCTTCGTCTTCGTGGAAACTAGCAGGACCTTCGTCTCCGTAGAAACTAGCAGGACCTTCGTCTTCGTGGAAACTAGCAGGACCTTCGTCTCCGTAGAAACTAGCAGGACCTTCGTCTTCGTGGAAACTAGCAGGACATTTGTTTTAGTGGAAACTAGCAGGACTTCGTCTCTGTGGAAAGCAGAAGGACCTTCGTCTCCGTAGAAACTAGCAGGACCTTCGTCTCCATGGAAACTAGCAGGACCTTCGTCTCCATGGAAACTAGCAGGACCTTCGTCTCAGTAGGAACTAGCAGGACCTTCGTCTCAGTAGAAACTAGCAGGACCTTCCTCTCAGTAGGAACTAGCAGGACCTTCGTCTCAGTAGGAACTAGCAGGACCAACGTCTTCATAGAAACTAGCAGGACCAACGTCTCTGTGGAAACCAGCAGTAACTTTGTCTCCGTAGAAACTAGTAGGACCTTCGTCTACGTAGAAACTAGCAGGACCAACGTCTCTGTGGAAACCAGCAGGACCTTCGTCTCCGTGGAAACTAGCAGGACCTTCGTCTTCGTGGAAACCAGCAGGACCTTCGTCTCCGTAGAAACTAGCAGGACCTTCGTCTCCGTGGAAACTAGCAGGACCTTAGTCTCCGTAGAAACTAGCAGGACCTTCGTCTCCATGGAAACTAGCAGGACCTTCGTCTCCATGGAAACTAGCAGGACCTTCGTCTCCATGGAAACTAGCAGGACCTTCGTCTCAGTAGGAACTAGCAGGACCTTCGTCTCCGTAGAAACTAGCAGGACCTTCGTCTTCGTAGAAACTAGCAGGACCAACGTCTCTGTGGAAACCAGCAGGACCTTCGTCTCCGTAGAAACTAGCAGGACCTTCGTCTCCGTGGAAACTAGCAGGACCTTCGTCTCCGTGGAAACTAGCAGGACCTTCGTCTCCGTGGAAACTAGCAGGACCTTCGTCTCCGTGGAAACTAGCAGGACCTTCGTCTCCGTAGAAACTAGCAGGACCTTCGTCTCCGTAGAAACTAGCAGGACCTTCGTCTTCGTAGAAACTAGCAGGACCAACGTCTCTGTGGAAACCAGCAGTAACTTTGTCTCCGTAGAAACTAGTAGGACCTTCGTCTTCGTAGAAACTAGCAGGACCAACGTCTCTGTGGAAACCAGCAGGACCTTCGTCTCCATGGAAACTAGCAGGACCTTCGTCTCCGTGGAAACTAGCAGGACCTTCGTCTTCGTGGAAACTAGCAGGACCTTTGTCTCCGTAGAAACTAGCAGGACCTTCGTCTTCGTGTAAACTAGTAGGACATTTGTTTTAGTGGAAACTAGCAGGACTTCGTCTCCATGGAAACTAGCAGGACCTTCGTCTCAGTAGAAACTAGCAGGACCTTCGTCTCAGTAGGAACTAGCAGGACCTTCGTCTCAGTAGAAACTAGCAGGACCAACGTCTCTGTGGAAACCAGCAGTAACTTTGTCTCCGTAGAAACTAGCAGGACCTTCTTCTTCGTAGAAACTAGCAGGACCAACGTCTCTGTGGAAACCAGCAGGACCTTCGTCTCCGTGGAAACTAGCAGGACCTTCGTCTCCGTGGAAACTAGCAGGACCTTCGTCTTCGTGGAAACTAGCAGGACCTTTGTCTCCGTAGAAACTAGCAGGACCTTCGTCTCAGTAGGAACTAGCAGGACCCTCGTCTCAGTAGAAACTAGCAGGACCTTCGTCTCAGTAGGAACTAGCAGGACCCTCGTCTCAGTAGAAACTAGCAGGACCTTCGTCTCAGTAGGAACTAGCAGGACCTTCGTCTCAGTAGAAACTAGCAGGACATTTGTTTTAGTGGAAACTAGCAGGACTTCGTCTCTGTGGAAACCAGAAGGACCTTCGTCTCCGTAGAAACTAGCAGGACCTTCGTCTTCGTGGAAACTAGCGGGACATTTGTTTTAGTGGAAACCAGCAGGACCTCGTCTCTGTGGAAACCAGCAGGACCTTCGTCTCCGTAGAAACTAGCAGGACATTCGTCTCCATGGAAACTAGCAGGACCTTCGTCTCCATGGAAACTAGCAGGACCTTCGTCTCCATGGAAACTAGCAGGACCTTCGTCTCCATGGAAACTAGCAGGACCTTCGTCTCCATGGAAACTAGCAGGACCTTCGTCTCAGTAGAAACTAGCAGGACCTTCGTCTCAGTAGGAACTAGCAGGACCTTCGTCTCCGTCGAAACTAGCAGGACCTTCGTCTCCGTGGAAACTAGCGGGACCTTCGTCTCCGTAGAAACTAGCAGGACCTTCGTCTTCGTAGAAACTAGCAGGACCAACGTCTCTGTGGAAACCAGCAGGACCTTCGTCTCCGTGGAAACTAGCAGGACCTTCGTCTTCGTGGAAACTAGCAGGACCTTCGTCTCCGTAGAAACTAGCAGGACCTTCGTCTTCGTGGAAACTAGCAGGACATTTGTTTTAGTGGAAACTAGCAGGACTTCGTCTCTGTGGAAACTAGCAGGACCTTCGTCTCCATGGAAACTAGCAGGACCTTCGTCTCAGTAGGAACTAGCAGGACCTTCGTCTCAGTAGAAACTAGCAGGACCAACGTCTCTGTGGAAACCAGCAGTAACTTTGTCTCCGTAGAAACTAGTAGGACCTTCGTCTTCGTAGAAACTAGCAGGACCAACGTCTCTGTGGAAACCAGCAGGACCTTCGTCTCCATGGAAACTAGCAGGACCTTCGTCTCCGTGGCAACTAGCAGGACCTTCGTCTTCGTGGAAACTAGCAGGACCTTTGTCTCCGTGGAAACTAGCAGGACCTTCGTCTTCGTGGAAACTAGCAGGACATTCGTTTTAGTGGAAACCAGCAGGACCTCATCTCTGTGGAAACCAGCAGGACCTTCGTCTCCGTAGAAACTAGCAGGACATTCGTCTCCATGGAAACTAGCAGGACCTTCGTCTCCATGGAAACTAGCAGGACCTTCGTCTCCATGGAAACTAGCAGGACCTTCGTCTCCATGGAAACTAGCAGGACCTTCGTCTCCATGGAAACTAGCAGGACCTTCGTCTCAGTAGAAACTAGCAGGACCTTCGTCTCAGTAGGAACTAGCAGGACCTTCGTCTCCGTGGAAACTAGCAGGACCTTCGTCTCCGTGGAAACTAGCAGGACCTTCGTCTCCATGGAAACTAGCAGGACCTTCGTCTTCGTAGAAACTAGCAGGACCAACGTCTCTGTGGAAACCAGCAGGACCTTCGTCTCCGTGGAAACTAGCAGGACCTTCGTCTTCGTGGAAACTAGCAGGACCTTCGTCTCCGTAGAAACTAGCAGGACCTTCGTCTTCGTGGAAACTAGCAGGACATTTGTTTTAGTGGAAACTAGCAGGACTTCGTCTCTGTGGAAACTAGCAGGACCTTCGTCTCCATGGAAACTAGCAGGACCTTCGTCTCAGTAGGAACTAGCAGGACCTTCGTCTCAGTAGAAACTAGCAGGACCAACGTCTCTGTGGAAACCAGCAGTAACTTTGTCTCCGTAGAAACTAGTAGGACCTTCGTCTTCGTAGAAACTAGCAGGACCAACGTCTCTGTGGAAACCAGCAGGACCTTCGTCTCCATGGAAACTAGCAGGACCTTCGTCTCCGTGGCAACTAGCAGGACCTTCGTCTTCGTGGAAACTAGCAGGACCTTTGTCTCCGTAGAAACTAGCAGGACCTTCGTCTTCGTGGAAACTAGCAGGACATTTGTTTTAGTGGAAACTAGCAGGACCTTCGTCTCAGTAGAAACTAGCAGGACCTTCGTCTCAGTAGGAACTAGCAGGACCTTCGTCTCAGTAGGAACTAGCAGGACCAACGTCTTCATAGAAACTAGCAGGACATTTGTTTTAGTGGAAACTAGCAGGACTTCGTCTCTGTGGAAAGCAGAAGGACCTTCGTCTCCGTAGAAACTAGCAGGACCTTCGTCTCCATGGAAACTAGCAGGACCTTCGTCTCCATGGAAACTAGCAGGACCTTCGTCTCCATGGAAACTAGCGGGACCTTCGTCTCAGTAGGAACTAGCGGGACCTTCGTCTCAGTGGAAACTAGCAGGACCTTCGTCTCAGTAGGAACTAGCAGGACCTTCGTCTCAGTAGGAACTAGCAGGACCAACGTCTTCATAGAAACTAGCAGGACCAACGTCTCTGTGGAATCCAGCAGTAACTTTGTCTCCGTAGAAACTAGCAGGACCTTCGTCTTCGTAGAAACCAGCAGGACCTTCGTCTCCGTGGAAACTAGCAGGACCTTCGTCTTCGTGGAAACTAGCAGGACCTTCGTCTCCGTAGAAACTAGCAGGACCTTCGTCTTCGTGGAAACTAGCAGGACATTTGTTTTAGTGGAAACTAGCAGGACTTCGTCTCTGTGGAAACTAGCAGGACCTTCGTCTCCATGGAAACTAGCAGGACCTTCGTCTCAGTAGGAACTAGCAGGACCTTCGTCTCAGTAGAAACTAGCAGGACCAACGTCTCTGTGGAAACCAGCAGTAACTTTGTCTCCGTAGAAACTAGTAGGACCTTCGTCTTCGTAGAAACTAGCAGGACCAACGTCTCTGTGGAAACCAGCAGGACCTTCGTCTCCATGGAAACTAGCAGGACCTTCGTCTCCGTGGCAACTAGCAGGACCTTCGTCTTCGTGGAAACTAGCAGGACCTTTGTCTCCGTAGAAACTAGCAGGACCTTCGTCTTCGTGGAAACTAGCAGGACATTCGTTTTAGTGGAAACCAGCAGGACCTCATCTCTGTGGAAACCAGCAGGACCTTCGTCTCCGTAGAAACTAGCAGGACCTTCGTCTCCATGGAAACTAGCAGGACCTTCGTCTCCATGGAAACTAGCAGGACCTTCGTCTCCATGGAAACTAGCAGGACCTTCGTCTCCATAGAAACTAGGAGGACCTTCGTCTCCATGGAAACTAGCAGGACCTTCGTCTCAGTAGAAACTAGCAGGACCTTCGTCTCAGTAGGAACTAGCAGGACCTTCGTCTCCGTGGAAACTAGCAGGACCTTCGTCTCCGTGGAAACTAGCAGGACCTTCGTCCCCGTAGAAACTAGCAGGACCTTCGTCTTCGTAGAAACTAGCAGGACCAACGTCTCTGTGGAAACCAGCAGGACCTTCGTCTCCGTGGAAACTAGCAGGACCTTCGTCTTCGTGGAAACTAGCAGGACCTTCGTCTCCGTAGAAACTAGCAGGACCTTCGTCTTCGTGGAAACTAGCAGGACATTTGTTTTAGTGGAAACTAGCAGGACTTCGTCTCTGTGGAAACTAGCAGGACCTTCGTCTCCATGGAAACTAGCAGGACCTTCGTCTCAGTAGGAACTAGCAGGACCTTCGTCTCAGTAGAAACTAGCAGGACCAACGTCTCTGTGGAAACCAGCAGTAACTTTGTCTCCGTAGAAACTAGTAGGACCTTCGTCTTCGTAGAAACTAGCAGGACCAACGTCTCTGTGGAAACCAGCAGGACCTTCGTCTCCATGGAAACTAGCAGGACCTTCGTCTCCGTGGCAACTAGCAGGACCTTCGTCTTCGTGGAAACTAGCAGGACCTTTGTCTCCGTAGAAACTAGCAGGACCTTCGTCTTCGTGGAAACTAGCAGGACATTTGTTTTAGTGGAAACTAGCAGGACCTTCGTCTCAGTAGAAACTAGCAGGACCTTCGTCTCAGTAGGAACTAGCAGGACCTTCGTCTCAGTAGGAACTAGCAGGACCAACGTCTTCATAGAAACTAGCAGGACATTTGTTTTAGTGGAAACTAGCAGGACTTCGTCTCTGTGGAAAGCAGAAGGACCTTCGTCTCCGTAGAAACTAGCAGGACCTTCGTCTCCATGGAAACTAGCAGGACCTTCGTCTCCATGGAAACTAGCAGGACCTTCGTCTCCATGGAAACTAGCAGGACCTTCGTCTCAGTAGGAACTAGCGGGACCTTCGTCTCAGTGGAAACTAGCAGGACCTTCGTCTCAGTAGGAACTAGCAGGACCTTCGTCTCAGTAGGAACTAGCAGGACCAACGTCTTCATAGAAACTAGCAGGACCAACGTCTCTGTGGAATCCAGCAGTAACTTTGTCTCCGTAGAAACTAGCAGGACCTTCGTCTTCGTAGAAACTAGCAGGACCAACGTCTCTGTGGAAACCAGCAGTAACTTTGTCTCCGTAGAAACTAGTAGGACCTTCGTCTTCGTAGAAACTAGCAGGACCAACGTCTCTGTGGAAACCAGCAGGACCTTCGTCTCCATGGAAACTAGCAGGACCTTCGTCTCCGTGGAAACTAGCAGGACCTTCGTCTTCGTGGAAACTAGCAGGACCTTTGTCTCCGTAGAAACTAGCAGGACCTTCGTCTTCGTGTAAACTAGTAGGACATTTGTTTTAGTGGAAACTAGCAGGACTTCGTCTCCATGGAAACTAGCAGGACCTTCGTCTCAGTAGAAACTAGCAGGACCTTCGTCTCAGTAGGAACTAGCAGGACCTTCGTCTCAGTAGAAACTAGCAGGACCAACGTCTCTGTGGAAACCAGCAGTAACTTTGTCTCCGTAGAAACTAGCAGGACCTTCTTCTTCGTAGAAACTAGCAGGACCAACGTCTCTGTGGAAACCAGCAGGACCTTCGTCTCCGTGGAAACTAGCAGGACCTTCGTCTCCGTGGAAACTAGCAGGACCTTCGTCTTCGTGGAAACTAGCAGGACCTTTGTCTCCGTAGAAACTAGCAGGACCTTCGTCTCAGTAGGAACTAGCAGGACCCTCGTCTCAGTAGAAACTAGCAGGACCTTCGTCTCAGTAGGAACTAGCAGGACCCTCGTCTCAGTAGAAACTAGCAGGACCTTCGTCTCAGTAGGAACTAGCAGGACCTTCGTCTCAGTAGAAACTAGCAGGACATTTGTTTTAGTGGAAACTAGCAGGACTTCGTCTCTGTGGAAACCAGAAGGACCTTCGTCTCCGTAGAAACTAGCAGGACCTTCGTCTTCGTGGAAACTAGCGGGACATTTGTTTTAGTGGAAACCAGCAGGACCTCGTCTCTGTGGAAACCAGCAGGACCTTCGTCTCCGTAGAAACTAGCAGGACATTCGTCTCCATGGAAACTAGCAGGACCTTCGTCTCCATGGAAACTAGCAGGACCTTCGTCTCCATGGAAACTAGCAGGACCTTCGTCTCCATGGAAACTAGCAGGACCTTCGTCTCCATGGAAACTAGCAGGACCTTCGTCTCAGTAGAAACTAGCAGGACCTTCGTCTCAGTAGGAACTAGCAGGACCTTCGTCTCCGTCGAAACTAGCAGGACCTTCGTCTCCGTGGAAACTAGCGGGACCTTCGTCTCCGTAGAAACTAGCAGGACCTTCGTCTTCGTAGAAACTAGCAGGACCAACGTCTCTGTGGAAACCAGCAGGACCTTCGTCTCCGTGGAAACTAGCAGGACCTTCGTCTTCGTGGAAACTAGCAGGACCTTCGTCTCCGTAGAAACTAGCAGGACCTTCGTCTTCGTGGAAACTAGCAGGACATTTGTTTTAGTGGAAACTAGCAGGACTTCGTCTCTGTGGAAACTAGCAGGACCTTCGTCTCCATGGAAACTAGCAGGACCTTCGTCTCAGTAGGAACTAGCAGGACCTTCGTCTCAGTAGAAACTAGCAGGACCAACGTCTCTGTGGAAACCAGCAGTAACTTTGTCTCCGTAGAAACTAGTAGGACCTTCGTCTTCGTAGAAACTAGCAGGACCAACGTCTCTGTGGAAACCAGCAGGACCTTCGTCTCCATGGAAACTAGCAGGACCTTCGTCTCCGTGGCAACTAGCAGGACCTTCGTCTTCGTGGAAACTAGCAGGACCTTTGTCTCCGTAGAAACTAGCAGGACCTTCGTCTTCGTGGAAACTAGCAGGACATTCGTTTTAGTGGAAACCAGCAGGACCTCATCTCTGTGGAAACCAGCAGGACCTTCGTCTCCGTAGAAACTAGCAGGACATTCGTCTCCATGGAAACTAGCAGGACCTTCGTCTCCATGGAAACTAGCAGGACCTTCGTCTCCATGGAAACTAGCAGGACCTTCGTCTCCATGGAAACTAGCAGGACCTTCGTCTCCATGGAAACTAGCAGGACCTTCGTCTCAGTAGAAACTAGCAGGACCTTCGTCTCAGTAGGAACTAGCAGGACCTTCGTCTCCGTGGAAACTAGCAGGACCTTCGTCTCCGTGGAAACTAGCAGGACCTTCGTCTCCATGGAAACTAGCAGGACCTTCGTCTTCGTAGAAACTAGCAGGACCAACGTCTCTGTGGAAACCAGCAGGACCTTCGTCTCCGTGGAAACTAGCAGGACCTTCGTCTTCGTGGAAACTAGCAGGACCTTCGTCTCCGTAGAAACTAGCAGGACCTTCGTCTTCGTGGAAACTAGCAGGACATTTGTTTTAGTGGAAACTAGCAGGACTTCGTCTCTGTGGAAACTAGCAGGACCTTCGTCTCCATGGAAACTAGCAGGACCTTCGTCTCAGTAGGAACTAGCAGGACCTTCGTCTCAGTAGAAACTAGCAGGACCAACGTCTCTGTGGAAACCAGCAGTAACTTTGTCTCCGTAGAAACTAGTAGGACCTTCGTCTTCGTAGAAACTAGCAGGACCAACGTCTCTGTGGAAACCAGCAGGACCTTCGTCTCCATGGAAACTAGCAGGACCTTCGTCTCCGTGGCAACTAGCAGGACCTTCGTCTTCGTGGAAACTAGCAGGACCTTTGTCTCCGTAGAAACTAGCAGGACCTTCGTCTTCGTGGAAACTAGCAGGACATTTGTTTTAGTGGAAACTAGCAGGACCTTCGTCTCAGTAGAAACTAGCAGGACCTTCGTCTCAGTAGGAACTAGCAGGACCTTCGTCTCAGTAGGAACTAGCAGGACCAACGTCTTCATAGAAACTAGCAGGACATTTGTTTTAGTGGAAACTAGCAGGACTTCGTCTCTGTGGAAAGCAGAAGGACCTTCGTCTCCGTAGAAACTAGCAGGACCTTCGTCTCCATGGAAACCAGCAGGACCTTCGTCTCCATGGAAACTAGCAGGACCTTCGTCTCCATGGAAACTAGCGGGACCTTCGTCTCAGTAGGAACTAGCGGGACCTTCGTCTCAGTGGAAACTAGCAGGACCTTCGTCTCAGTAGGAACTAGCAGGACCTTCGTCTCAGTAGGAACTAGCAGGACCAACGTCTTCATAGAAACTAGCAGGACCAACGTCTCTGTGGAATCCAGCAGTAACTTTGTCTCCGTAGAAACTAGCAGGACCTTCGTCTTCGTAGAAACCAGCAGGACCTTCGTCTCCGTGGAAACTAGCAGGACCTTCGTCTTCGTGGAAACTAGCAGGACCTTCGTCTCCGTAGAAACTAGCAGGACCTTCGTCTTCGTGGAAACTAGCAGGACATTTGTTTTAGTGGAAACTAGCAGGACTTCGTCTCTGTGGAAACTAGCAGGACCTTCGTCTCCATGGAAACTAGCAGGACCTTCGTCTCAGTAGGAACTAGCAGGACCTTCGTCTCAGTAGAAACTAGCAGGACCAACGTCTCTGTGGAAACCAGCAGTAACTTTGTCTCCGTAGAAACTAGTAGGACCTTCGTCTTCGTAGAAACTAGCAGGACCAACGTCTCTGTGGAAACCAGCAGGACCTTCGTCTCCATGGAAACTAGCAGGACCTTCGTCTCCGTGGCAACTAGCAGGACCTTCGTCTTCGTGGAAACTAGCAGGACCTTTGTCTCCGTAGAAACTAGCAGGACCTTCGTCTTCGTGGAAACTAGCAGGACATTCGTTTTAGTGGAAACCAGCAGGACCTCATCTCTGTGGAAACCAGCAGGACCTTCGTCTCCGTAGAAACTAGCAGGACCTTCGTCTCCATGGAAACTAGCAGGACCTTCGTCTCCATGGAAACTAGCAGGACCTTCGTCTCCATGGAAACTAGCAGGACCTTCGTCTCCATAGAAACTAGGAGGACCTTCGTCTCCATGGAAACTAGCAGGACCTTCGTCTCAGTAGAAACTAGCAGGACCTTCGTCTCAGTAGGAACTAGCAGGACCTTCGTCTCCGTGGAAACTAGCAGGACCTTCGTCTCCGTGGAAACTAGCAGGACCTTCGTCCCCGTAGAAACTAGCAGGACCTTCGTCTTCGTAGAAACTAGCAGGACCAACGTCTCTGTGGAAACCAGCAGGACCTTCGTCTCCGTGGAAACTAGCAGGACCTTCGTCTTCGTGGAAACTAGCAGGACCTTCGTCTCCGTAGAAACTAGCAGGACCTTCGTCTTCGTGGAAACTAGCAGGACATTTGTTTTAGTGGAAACTAGCAGGACTTCGTCTCTGTGGAAACTAGCAGGACCTTCGTCTCCATGGAAACTAGCAGGACCTTCGTCTCAGTAGGAACTAGCAGGACCTTCGTCTCAGTAGAAACTAGCAGGACCAACGTCTCTGTGGAAACCAGCAGTAACTTTGTCTCCGTAGAAACTAGTAGGACCTTCGTCTTCGTAGAAACTAGCAGGACCAACGTCTCTGTGGAAACCAGCAGGACCTTCGTCTCCATGGAAACTAGCAGGACCTTCGTCTCCGTGGCAACTAGCAGGACCTTCGTCTTCGTGGAAACTAGCAGGACCTTTGTCTCCGTAGAAACTAGCAGGACCTTCGTCTTCGTGGAAACTAGCAGGACATTTGTTTTAGTGGAAACTAGCAGGACCTTCGTCTCAGTAGAAACTAGCAGGACCTTCGTCTCAGTAGGAACTAGCAGGACCTTCGTCTCAGTAGGAACTAGCAGGACCAACGTCTTCATAGAAACTAGCAGGACATTTGTTTTAGTGGAAACTAGCAGGACTTCGTCTCTGTGGAAAGCAGAAGGACCTTCGTCTCCGTAGAAACTAGCAGGACCTTCGTCTCCATGGAAACTAGCAGGACCTTCGTCTCCATGGAAACTAGCAGGACCTTCGTCTCCATGGAAACTAGCAGGACCTTCGTCTCAGTAGGAACTAGCGGGACCTTCGTCTCAGTGGAAACTAGCAGGACCTTCGTCTCAGTAGGAACTAGCAGGACCTTCGTCTCAGTAGGAACTAGCAGGACCAACGTCTTCATAGAAACTAGCAGGACCAACGTCTCTGTGGAATCCAGCAGTAACTTTGTCTCCGTAGAAACTAGCAGGACCTTCGTCTTCGTAGAAACTAGCAGGACCAACGTCTCTGTGGAAACCAGCAGGACCTTCGTCTCCGTGGAAACTAGCAGGACCTTCGTCTCCGTGGAAACTAGCAGGACCTTCGTCTCCGTGGAAACTAGCAGGACCTTCGTCTTCGTGGAAACTAGCAGGACCTTCGTCTCCGTAGAAACTAGCAGGACCTTCGTCTTCGTGGAAACTAGCAGGACCTTCGTCCCCGTAGAAACTAGCAGGACCTTCGTCTTCGTGGAAACTAGCAGGACATTTGTTTTAGTGGAAACTAGCAGGACTTCGTCTCTGTGGAAACCAGAAGGACCTTCGTCTTCGTGGAAACTAGCAGGACATTTGTTTTAGTGGAAACTAGCAGGACCTTCGTCTTCGTGGAAACTAGCAGGACCTTCGTCTTCGTAGAAACTAGCAGGACCAACTTCTCTGTGGAAACCAGCAGGACCTTCGTCTCCGTGGAAACTAGCAGGACCTTCGTCTTCGTGGAAACTAGCAGGACCTTCGTCTCCGTAGAAACTAGCACGACCTTCGTCTTCGTGGAAACTAGCAGGACATTTGTTTTAGTGGAAACTAGCAGGACTTCGTCTCTGTGGAAACTAGCAGGACCTTCGTCTCCATGGACACTAGCAGGACCTTCGTCTCAGTCGGAACTAGCAGGACCTTCGTCTCAGTAGAAACTAGCAGGACCAACGTCTCTGTGGAAACCAGCAGTAACTTTGTCTCCGTAGAAACTAGTAGGACCTTCGTCTTCGTAGAAACTAGCAGGACCAACGTCTCTGTGGAAACCAGCAGGACCTTCGTCTCCATGGAAACTAGCAGGACCTTCGTCTCCGTGGCAACTAGCAGGACCTTCGTCTTCGTGGAAACTAGCAGGACCTTTTTCTCCGTAGAAACTAGCAGGACCTTCGTCTTCGTGGAAACTAGCAGGACATTCGTTTTAGTGGAAACCAGCAGGACCTCATCTCTGTGGAAACCAGCAGGACCTTCGTCTCCGTAGAAACTAGCAGGACATTCGTCTCCATGGAAACTAGCAGGACCTTCGTCTCCATGGAAACTAGCAGGACCTTCGTCTCCATGGAAACTAGCAGGACCTTCGTCTCCATGGAAACTAGCAGGACCTTCGTCTCCATGGAAACTAGCAGGACCTTCGTCTCAGTAGAAACTAGCAGGACCTTCGTCTCAGTAGAAACTAGCAGGACTTCGTCTCTGTGGAAACTAGCAGGACCTTCGTCTCCATGGAAACTAGCAGGACCTTCGTCTCAGTAGGAACTAGCGGGACCTTCGTCTCAGTGGAAACTAGCAGGACCTTCGTCTCAGTAGGAACTAGCAGGACCTTCGTCTCAGTAGGAACTAGCAGGACCAACGTCTTCATAGAAACTAGCAGGACCAACGTCTCTGTGGAATCCAGCAGTAACTTTGTCTCCGTAGAAACTAGCAGGACCTTCGTCTTCGTAGAAACTAGCAGGACCAACGTCTCTGTGGAAACCAGCAGGACCTTCGTCTCCGTAGAAACCAGCAGGACCTTCGTCTCCGTGGAAACTAGCAGGACCTTCGTCTCCGTGGAAACTAGCAGGACCTTCGTCTCCGTGGAAACTAGCAGGACCTTCGTCTTCGTGGAAACTAGCAGGACCTTCGTCTCCGTAGAAACTAGCAGGACCTTCGTCTTCGTGGAAACTAGCAGGACCTTCGTCGCCGTAGAAACTAGCAGGACCTTCGTCTTCGTGGAAACTAGCAGGACATTTGTTTTAGTGGAAACTAGCAGGACTTCGTCTCTGTGGAAACCAGAAGGACCTTCGTCTTCGTGGAAACTAGCAGGACATTTGTTTTAGTGGAAACTAGCAGGACCTTCGTCTTCGTGGAAACTAGCAGGACCTTCGTCTTCGTGGAAACTAGCAGGACATTTGTTTTAGTGGAAACTAGCAGGACCTTCGTCTCCGTGGAAACTAGCAGGACCTTTGTCTCCGTGGAAACTAGCAGGACCTTTGTCTCCGTGGAAACTAGCAGGACCTTTGTCTCCGTGGAAACTAGCAGGACCTTCGTCTTCGTGGAAACTAGCAGGACCTTCGTCTCCGTAGAAACTAGCAGGACCTTCGTCTTCGTGGAAACTAGCAGGACATTTGTTTTAGTGGAAACCAGCAGGACCTCGTCTCCGTGGAAACTAGCAGGACCTTCGTCTTCGTGGAAACTAGCAGGACCTTCGTCTCCGTAGAAACTAGCAGGACCTTCGTCTTCGTGGAAACTAGCAGGACCTTCGTCTTCGTGGAAACTAGCAGGACCTTCGTCTCCGTAGAAACTAGCAGGACCTTCGTCTTCGTGGAAACTAGCAGGACCTTCGTCTTCGTGGAAACTAGCAGGACATTTGTTTTAGTGGAAACTAGCAGGACTTCGTCTCTGTTGAAAGCAGAAGGACCTTCGTCTCCGTAGAAACTAGCAGGACCTTCGTCTCCATGGAAACTAGCAGGACCTTCGTCTCCATGAAAACTAGCAGGACCTTCGTCTCCATGGAAACTAGCAGGACCTTCGTCTCAGTAGGAACTAGCAGGACCTTCGTCTCAGTAGAAACTAGCAGGACCTTCGTCTCAGTAGGAACTAGCAGGACCTTCGTCTCAGTAGGAACTAGCAGGACCAACGTCTTCATAGAAACTAGCAGGACCAACGTCTCTGTGGAAACCAGCAGTAACTTTGTCTTCGTGGAAACTAGCAGGACCTTCGTCTTCGTAGAAACTAGCAGGACCAACGTCTCTGTGGAAACCAGCAGGACCTTCGTCTCCGTGGAAACTAGCAGGACCTTCGTCTCCGTGGAAACTAGCAGGACCTTCGTCTTCGTGGAAACTAGCAGGACCTTCGTCTCCGTAGAAACTAGCAGGACCTTCGTCTTCGTGGAAACTAGCAGGACCTTCGTCTTCGTGGAAACTAGCAGGACCTTCGTCTCCGTAGAAACTAGCAGGACCTTCGTCTCCGTGGAAACTAGCAGGACCTTCGTCTCCGTAGAAACTAGCAGGACCTTCGTCTCCGTAGAAACTAGCAGGACCTTCGTCTCCGTAGAAACTAGCAGGACCTTCGTCTCCGTAGAAACTAGCAGGACCAACGTCTCCGTGGAAACCAGCAGGACCTTCGTCTCCGTGGAAACCAGCAGGACCTTCGTCTCCGTGGAAACTAGCAGGACCTTCGTCTCCGTGGAAACTAGCAGGACCTTTGTCTCCGTGGAAACTAGCAGGACCTTTGTCTCCGTGGAAACTAGCAGGACCTTTGTCTCCGTGGAAACTAGCAGGACCTTCGTCTTCGTGGAAACTAGCAGGACCTTCGTCTTCGTGGAAACTAGCAGGACATTTGTTTTAGTGGAAACCAGCAGGACCTCGTCTCCGTGGAAACTAGCAGGACCTTCGTCTTCGTGGAAACTAGCAGGACCTTCGTCTCCGTAGAAACTAGCAGGACCTTCGTCTTCGTGGAAACTAGCAGGACCTTCGTCTTCGTGGAAACTAGCAGGACCTTCGTCTCCGTGGAAACTAGCAGGACATTTGTTTTAGTGGAAACTAGCAGGACTTCGTCTCTGTGGACAGCAGAAGGACCTTCGTCTCCGTAGAAACTAGCAGGACCTTTGTCTCCATGGAAACTAGCAGGACCTTAGTCTCCATGAAAACTAGCAGGACCTTCGTCTCCATGGAAACTAGCAGGACCTTCGTCTTCGTGGAAACTAGCAGGACCTTCGTCTTCGTGGAAACTAGCAGGACCTTCGTCTCCGTAGAAACTAGCAGGACCTTCGTCTTCGTGGAAACTAGCAGGACATTTGTTTTAGTGGAAACCAGCAGGACCTTCGTCTTCGTGGAAACTAGCAGGACCTTCGTCTCCGTAGAAACTAGCAGGATCTTCGTCTTCGTGGAAACTAGCAGGACATTTGTTTTAGTGGAAACCAGAAGGGCCTCGTCTCCGTGGAAACTAGCAGGACCTTCGTCTTCGTGGAAACTAGCAGGACCTTCGTCTCCGTAGAAACTAGCAGGACCTTCGTCTTCGTGGAAACTAGCAGGACCTTCGTCTTCGTGGAAACTAGCAGGACCTTCGTCTCCGTAGAAACTAGCAGGACCTTCGTCTTCGTCGAAACTAGCAGGACATTTGTTTTAGTGGAAACTAGCAGGACTTCGTCTCTGTGGAAAGCAGAAGGACCTTCGTCTCCGTAGAAACTAGCAGGACCTTCGTCTCCATTGAAACTAGCAGGACCTTCGTCTCCATGGAAACTAGCAGGACCTTCGTCTCCATGGAAACTAGCAGGACCTTCGTCTCAGTAGGAACTAGCGGGACCTTCGTCTCAGTGGAAACTAGCAGGACCTTCGTCTCAGTAGGAACTAGCAGGACCTTCGTCTCAGTAGGAACTAGCAGGACCAACGTCTTCATAGAAACTAGCAGGACCAACGTCTCTGTGGAATCCAGCAGTAACTTTGTCTCCGTAGAAACTAGCAGGACCTTCGTCTTCGTAGAAACTAGCAGGACCAACGTCTCTGTGGAAACCAGCAGGACCTTCGTCTCCGTAGAAACCAGCAGGACCTTCGTCTCCGTGGAAACTAGCAGGACCTTCGTCTCCGTGGAAACTAGCAGGACCTTCGTCTCCGTGGAAACTAGCAGGACCTTCGTCTTCGTGGAAACTAGCAGGACCTTCGTCTCCGTAGAAACTAGCAGGACCTTCGTCTTCGTGGAAACTAGCAGGACCTTCGTCGCCGTAGAAACTAGCAGGACCTTCGTCTTCGTGGAAACTAGCAGGACATTTGTTTTAGTGGAAACTAGCAGGACTTCGTCTCTGTGGAAACCAGAAGGACCTTCGTCTTCGTGGAACCTAGCAGGACATTTGTTTTAGTGGAAACTAGCAGGACCTTCGTCTTCGTGGAAACTAGCAGGACCTTCGTCTTCGTGGAAACTAGCAGGACATTTGTTTTAGTGGAAACTAGCAGGACCTTCGTCTCCGTGGAAACTAGCAGGACCTTTGTCTCCGTGGAAACTAGCAGGACCTTTGTCTCCGTGGAAACTAGCAGGACCTTTGTCTCCGTGGAAACTAGCAGGACCTTCGTCTTCGTGGAAACTAGCAGGACCTTCGTCTCCGTAGAAACTAGCAGGACCTTCGTCTTCGTGGAAACTAGCAGGACATTTGTTTTAGTGGAAACCAGCAGGACCTCGTCTCCGTGGAAACTAGCAGGACCTTCGTCTTCGTGGAAACTAGCAGGACCTTCGTCTCCGTAGAAACTAGCAGGACCTTCGTCTTCGTGGAAACTAGCAGGACCTTCGTCTTCGTGGAAACTAGCAGGACCTTCGTCTCCGTAGAAACTAGCAGGACCTTCGTCTTCGTGGAAACTAGCAGGACCTTCGTCTTCGTGGAAACTAGCAGGACATTTGTTTTAGTGGAAACTAGCAGGACTTCGTCTCTGTTGAAAGCAGAAGGACCTTCGTCTCCGTAGAAACTAGCAGGACCTTCGTCTCCATGGAAACTAGCAGGACCTCCGTCTCCATGAAAACTAGCAGGACCTTCGTCTCCATGGAAACTAGCAGGACCTTCGTCTCAGTAGGAACTAGCAGGACCTTCGTCTCAGTAGAAACTAGCAGGACCTTCGTCTCAGTAGGAACTAGCAGGACCTTCGTCTCAGTAGGAACTAGCAGGACCAACGTCTTCATAGAAACTAGCAGGACCAACGTCTCTGTGGAAACCAGCAGTAACTTTGTCTCCGTAGAAACTAGCAGGACCTTCGTCTTCGTAGAAACTAGCAGGACCAACGTCTCTGTGGAAACCAGCAGGACCTTCGTCTCCGTAGAAACCAGCAGGACCTTCGTCTCCGTGGAAACTAGCAGGACCTTCGTCTCCGTGGAAACTAGCAGGACCTTCGTCTCCGTGGAAACTAGCAGGACCTTCGTCTTCGTGGAAACTAGCAGGACCTTCGTCTCCGTAGAAACTAGCAGGACCTTCGTCTTCGTGGAAACTAGCAGGACCTTCGTCTTCGTGGAAACTAGCAGGACCTTCGTCTCCGTAGAAACTAGCAGGACCTTTGTCTCCGTGGAAACTAGCAGGACCTTCGTCTCCGTAGAAACTAGCAGGACCTTCGTCTCCGTAGAAACTAACAGGACCTTCGTCTCCGTAGAAACTAGCAGGACCTTCGTCTCCGTAGAAACTAGCAGGACCAACGTCTCCGTGGAAACCAGCAGGACCTTCGTCTCCGTGGAAACCAGCAGGACCTTCGTCTCCGTGGAAACTAGCAGGACCTTCGTCTCCGTAGAAACTAGCAGGACCTTTGTCTCCGTGGAAACTAGCAGGACCTTTGTCTCCGTGGAAACTAGCAGGACCTTTGTCTCCGTGGAAACTAGCAGGACCTTTGTCTCCGTGGAAACTAGCAGGACCTTCGTCTTCGTGGAAACTAGCAGGACCTTCGTCTTCGTGGAAACTAGCAGGACATTTGTTTTAGTGGAAACCAGCAGGACCTCGTCTCCGTGGAAACTAGCAGGACCTTCGTCTTCGTGGAAACTAGCAGGACCTTCGTCTCCGTAGAAACTAGCAGGACCTTCGTCTTCGTGGAAACTAGCAGGACCTTCGTCTTCGTGGAAACTAGCAGGACCTTCGTCTCCGTGGAAACTAGCAGGACATTTGTTTTAGTGGAAACTAGCAGGACTTCGTCTCTGTGGACAGCAGAAGGACCTTCGTCTCCGTAGAAACTAGCAGGACCTTCGTCTCCATGGAAACTAGCAGGACCTTAGTCTCCATGAAAACTAGCAGGACCTTCGTCTCCATGGAAACTAGCAGGACCTTCGTCTTCGTGGAAACTAGCAGGACCTTCGTCTTCGTGGAAACTAGCAGGACCTTCGTCTCCGTAGAAACTAGCAGGACCTTCGTCTTCGTGGAAACTAGCAGGACATTTGTTTTAGTGGAAACCAGCAGGACCTTCGTCTTCGTGGAAACTAGCAGGACCTTCGTCTCCGTAGAAACTAGCAGGACCTTCGTCTTCGTGGAAACTAGCAGGACATTTGTTTTAGTGGAAACCAGCAGGACCTCGTCTCCGTGGAAACTAGCAGGACCTTCGTCTTCGTGGAAACTAGCAGGACCTTCGTCTCCGTAGAAACTAGCAGGACCTTCGTCTTCGTGGAAACTAGCAGGACCTTCGTCTTCGTGGAAACTAGCAGGACCTTCGTCTCCGTAGAAACTAGCAGGACCTTCGTCTTCGTCGAAACTAGCAGGACATTTGTTTTAGTGGAAACTAGCAGGACTTCGTCTCTGTGGAAAGCAGAAGGACCTTCGTCTCCGTAGAAACTAGCAGGACCTTCGTCTCCGTGGAAACTAGCAGGACCTTCGTCTTCGTAGAAACTAGCAGGACCTTCGTCTCCGTAGAAACTAGCAGGACCTTCGTCTTCGTGGAAACTAGCAGGACCTTCGTCTTCGTGGAAACTAGCAGGACCTTCGTCTCCGTAGAAACTAGCAGGACCTTCGTCTTCGTGGAAACTAGCAGGACCTTCGTCTCCATGGAAACTAGCAGGACCTTCGTCTCAGTAGGAACTAGCAGGACCTTCGTCTCAGTAGGAACTAGCAGGACCTTCGTCTCAGTAGGAACTAGCAGGACCAACGTCTTCATAGAAACTAGCAGGACCAACGTCTCTGTGGAAACCAGCAGTAACTTTGTCTCCGTAGAAACTAGCAGGACCTTCGTCTTCGTAGAAACTAGCAGGACCAACGTCTCTGTGGAAACCAGCAGGACCTTCGTCTCCGTAGAAACCAGCAGGACCTTCGTCTCCGTGGAAACTAGCAGGACCTTCGTCTCCGTGGAAACTAGCAGGACCTTCGTCTCCGTGGAAACTAGCAGGACCTTCGTCTTCGTAGAAACTAGCAGGACCTTCGTCTCCGTAGAAACTAGCAGGACCTTCGTCTTCGTGGAAACTAGCAGGACCTTCGTCTTCGTGGAAACTAGCAGGACCTTCGTCTCCGTAGAAACTAGCAGGACCTTCGTCTTCGTGGAAACTAGCAGGACATTTGTTTTAGTGGAAACTAGCAGGACTTCGTCTCTGTGGAAACCAGAAGGACCTTCGTCTTCGTGGAAACTAGCAGGACATTTGTTTTAGTGGAAACTAGCAGGACCTTCGTCTTCGTGGAAACTAGCAGGACCTTTGTCTTCGTGGAAACTAGCAGGACCTTCGTCTTCGTGGAAACTAGCAGGACATTTGTTTTAGTGGAAACCAGCAGGACCTCGTCTCCGTGGAAACTAGCAGGACCTTCGTCTTCGTGGAAACTAGCAGGACCTTCGTCTCCGTAGAAACTAGCAGGACCTTCGTCTTCGTGGAAACTAGCAGGACCTTCGTCTTCGTGGAAACTAGCAGGACCTTCGTCTTCGTGGAAACTAGCAGGACATTTGTTTTAGTGGAAACTAGCAGGACTTCGTCTCTGTGGAAAGCAGAAGGACCTTCGTCTCCGTAGAAACTAGCAGGACCTTCGTCTCCATGGAAACTAGCAGGACCTTCGTCTCCATGGAAACTAGCAGGACCTTCGTCTCAGTAGGAACTAGCAGGACCTTCGTCTCAGTAGGAACTAGCAGGACCTTCGTCTCAGTAGAAACTAGCAGGACCTTCGTCTCAGTAGAAACTAGCAGGACCTTCGTCTCAGTAGGAACTAGCAGGACCTTCGTCTCAGTAGGAACTAGCGGGACCAACGTCTTCATAGAAACTAGCAGGACCAACGTCTCTGTGGAAACCAGCAGTAACTTTGTCTCAGTAGGAACTAGCAGGACCTTCGTCTCAGTAGGAACTAGCAGGACCAACGTCTTCATAGAAACTAGCAGGACCAACGTCTCTGTGGAAACCAGCAGGACCTTCGTCTCCGTAGAAACCAGCAGGACCTTCGTCTCCGTAGAAACTAGCAGGACCTTCGTCTCCGTGGAAACTAGCAGGACCTTCGTCTCCGTGGAAACTAGCAGGACCTTCGTCTTCGTGGAAACTAGCAGGACCTTCGTCTCCGTAGAAACTAGCAGGACCTTCGTCTTCGTGGAAACTAGCAGGACCTTCGTCTTCGTGGAAACTAGCAGGACCTTCGTCTCCGTAGAAACTAGCAGGACCTTCGTCTTCGTGGAAACTAGCAGGACATTTGTTTTAGTGGAAACTAGCAGGACTTCGTCTCTGTGGAAACCAGCAGGACCTTCGTCTTCGTGGAAACTAGCAGGACCTTCGTCTTCGTGGAAACTAGCAGGACATTTGTTTTAGTGGAAACTAGCAGGACATTTGTTTTAGTGGAAACTAGCAGGACCTTCGTCTCCGTAGGAACTAGCAGGACCAACGTCTCTGTGGAAACCAGCAGGACCTTCGTCTCCGTGGAAACTAGCAGGACCTTCGTCTCCGTGGAAACTAGCAGGACCTTCGTCTTCGTGGAAACTAGCAGGACCTTCGTCTCCGTAGAAACTAGCAGGACCTTCGTCTTCGTGGAAACTAGCAGGACCTTCGTCTTCGTGGAAACTAGCAGGACCTTCGTCTCCGTAGAAACTAGCAGGACCTTCGTCTTCGTGGAAACTAGCAGGACATTTGTTTTAGTGGAGACTAGCAGGACTTCGTCTCTGTGGAAACCAGAAGGACCTTCGTCTTCGTGGAAACTAGCAGGACATTCGTTTTAGTGGAAACTAGCAGGACCTTCGTCTTCGTGGAAACTAGCAGGACCTTCGTCTTCGTGGAAACTAGCAGGACATTTGTTTCAGTGGAAACTAGCAGGACCTTCGTCTTCGTGGAAACTAGCAGGACCTTCGTCTTCGTGGAAACTAGCAGGACCTTCGTCTTCGTGGAAACTAGCAGGACCTTCGTCTCCGTAGAAACTAGCAGGACCTTCGTCTCCGTAGGAACTAGCAGGACCTTCGTCTCCGTAGGAACTAGCAGGACCAACGTCTCTGTGGAAACCAGCAGGACCTTCGTCTCCGTGGAAACTAGCAGGACCTTCGTCTCCGTGGAAACTAGCAGGACCTTCGTCTCCGTGGAAACTAGCAGGACCTTCGTCTCCGTGGAAACTAGCAGGACCTTCGTCTCCGTGGAAACTAGCAGGACCTTCGTCTCCGTAGAAACTAGCAGGACCTTCGTCTCCATGGAAACTAGCAGGACCTTCGTCTCAGTAGAAACTAGCAGGACCTTCGTCTCCGTAGAAACTAGCAGGACCTTCGTCTTCGTAGAAACTAGCAGGACCAACGTCTCTGTGGAAACCAGCAGTAACTTTGTCTCCGTAGAAACTAGCAGGACCTTCGTCTTCGTAGAAACTAGCAGGACCAACGTCTCCGTGGAAACCAGCAGGACCTTCGTCTCCGTGGAAACTAGCAGGACCTTTGTCTCCGTGGAAACTAGCAGGACCTTTGTCTCCGTGGAAACTAGCAGGACCTTTGTCTCCGTGGAAACTAGCAGGACCTTCGTCTTCGTGGAAACTAGCAGGACCTTCGTCTCCGTAGAAACTAGCAGGACCTTCGTCTTCGTGGAAAGTAGGAGGACATTTGTTTTAGTGGAAACCAGCAGGACCTAGTCTCTGTGGAAACCAGCAGGACCTTCGTCTCCGTAGAAACTAGCAGGACCTTCGTCTCCATGGAAACTAGCAGGACCTTCGTCTCCATGGAAACTAGCAGGACCTTCGTCTCCATGGAAACTAGCAGGACCTTCGTCTCCATGGAAACTAGCAGGACCTTCGTCTCAGTAGGAACTAGCAGGACCTTCGTCTCAGTAGGAACTAGCAGGACCTTCGTCTCCGTGGAAACTAGCAGGACCTTCGTCTCCGTGGAAACTAGCAGGACCTTCGTCTCCGTGGAAACTAGCAGGACCTTCGTCTCCGTGGAAACTAGCAGGACCTTTGTCTCCGTGGAAACTAGCAGGACCTTTGTCTCTGTGGAAACTAGCAGGACCTTTGTCTCCGTGGAAACTAGCAGGACCTTCGTCTTCGTGGAAACTAGCAGGACCTTTGTCTCCGTGGAAACTAGCAGGACCTTTGTCTCTGTGGAAACTAGCAGGACCTTTGTCTCCGTGGAAACTAGCAGGACCTTCGTCTTCGTGGAAACTAGCAGGACCTTCGTCTCCGTAGAAACTAGCAGGACCTTCGTCTTCGTGGAAACTAGCAGGACATTTGTTTTAGTGGAAACCAGCAGGACCTCGTCTCTGTGGAAACCAGCAGGACCTTCGTCTCCGTAGAAACTAGCAGGACATTCGTCTCCATGGAAACTAGCAGGACCTTCGTCTCCATGGAAACTAGCAGGACCTTCGTCTCAGTAGAAACTAGCAGGACCTTCGTCTCAGTAGGAACTAGCAGGACCTTCGTCTCCGTAGAAACTAGCAGGACCTTCGTCTCCGTAGAAACTAGCAGGACCTTCGTCTCCGTGGAAACTTGCAGGACCTTCGTCTCCGTGGAAACTTGCAGGACCTTCGTCTCCGTGGAAACTAGCAGGACCTTTGTCTTCGTGGAAACTAGCAGGACCTTCGTCTTCGTGGAAACTAGCAGGACCTTCGTCTTCGTGGAAACTAGCAGGACCTTCGTCTTCGTGGAAACTAGCAGGACCTTCGTCTCAGTGGAAACTAGCAGGACCTTCGTCTCCGTGGAAACTAGAAGGAATTTCTTCTTTGTGGAAACTGGCAGGCCTTTTGTCTGTGTGGAAACCAGCAAGACCTTCGTCTCCGTAGAAACTAGCAGGACCTTCGTCCCCGTGGAAATTAACAGGACCTTCGTCTCCGTGGAAACTAGCAGGAACTTCGTCCCCGTGGAAACTAGCACGACCTTCATCCCCGTGGAAACTAGCAGGACCTTCTTCCCCGTGGAAATTAACAGGACCTTCGTCCCCGTGGAAATTAACAGGACCTTCGTCCCCATGGAAATTAACAGGACCTTCGTCTTCGTGGAAACTAGCAGAAACTTTGTCTCCGTGGAAACTAGAAGGAATTTCTTCTTTGTGGAAACTGGCAGGACTTTCTTCTCTGTGGAAACTAGCAGGACCTTCGTTTCCTTGGAAATTAGCAGGACCTTGTTGTCCGTAGAAACTAGCAGGACCTTCATCTCCATGGAAACCACTTCAAATAAAACCAGAGTTCCAGGAGTTCTTTAGAGCTGCAATAAGAACACGGTGCTGATGAACCTGCTCAGGGTTTGAACTGGAAGCGTGATGTTTGTATCCGTGTTCTGCTGCACATGCAGCTTGGGGAACATGCTCCCATTCAGATGGCCTTGCAGACTAAAGCCAGACGTAATATACGTCCGGGTGCTGAACTGGTCTGCCTGCAGTCCAAACCTTCCAGAAAGAAATATTTTTTACTTAATAGTAAAACGTGTCTTCAACATTCCCATGAACAAAACATGAGATTTACGTCACTAGCGTGGTTTTATTCCGTTTGACCGCCTCCCGACTTGAACATGGAAACTTCTTCTTTCCTGCATCTGATCATTAAACTGTTTAAATAAAGTTGCAGCTGAAACTATAATTTCTTCATTCGTTATTTATAAACAATAATTTACACATAGTCAGGTTCAGTCCTTAATGTAGATCCTGTCCCGCTTGGCGCCGAGCCGGTCTCAAACAGCAGACCCAGGGCCATCTGGTTTTCTCCTCCCAGCACCTCAGCGGTGGTTCGAGTCCGTGTCCGGGTTCTGTGGTAAACTCAGCAGCTCCTGGATCCTCTGCATGTCCCTGCTGGCTTCGTCCGCCTGAGAGCTGGCGTTCAGACTGGAGATCAACTCGTCCGTCACCTGCAGACGCGCCTCCCTGGAGCGGAGCCACAAATCAGAAAAGAAACGCCAATCAGACGTTAACGCAGTCAAACTGGAAACATTTTCCCTTCGCGTGTCGCAGGATTTCCACAGAAAATGTTCCAGTTATTATCTAGAATTATGACATAAAACCATGTCGAGTGAAAATCAATAAGATATTAAATCTGAATCTCATACAAAGGAAATACTCAAGATTTTTCCTGTAAAAATGGCGTCACAGCTTCCGTAAAAGGTTCCGACCTGGTTTTAATAGAAGCTTACTGGATGTGATAACCGTCAGAGAAACCGTAATGATGGAAGCCGAGCAGCGGCGGGTTAACTCGTCATGGCTGCAGTTCGGACATGTCGCTAAACGTCACGCTAACGGCAGGCGAGACGTTCCCGTCCACGCTGAATCTCACCATTCTGCCAGTTTGTGTTCGTACAGCTCTCTGCGTTTCCTCCTCCGCCGCTCCTGGACGCTTTCGCCCGTCAGGGCCTGCAAGCCGATGACGGCAGCGCCGACGGGAACCCTGTTGGGAATCAGTTCACACGGTTCAACGAACATTTCTGGAAAAACTAAAGGAGTTCATCATTTTTATAGTTTTTCAAAGGATTTTCAGGCGTTGGGAAATAATCTGTACCCTGATCTTTAATGTGATGCGACTGTAAACGTTTACCGCTGAATATAAATCAGTAAGAAAATAAAAACTAAATTAAATAAAAGTAAAAACCATTGAAGTTGATGAGAAAATACGTTTTTATTTTTACAGCGTTTATCGCTGCAACAGATTCATTCTGCTGTTACGTAATGCACCTGCAGACACGTCAGTCTGAGGTAAGACGCCCCCCCAACCAGACCGGACCTGGCGTTGTAAACGCTCCAGGTGCTGCTCACTCAGCCACACGGAGGAGGAGGAGGAGGAGGAGGAGGAGGAGATGAAGCAGCAATGCTGGGCCAACAAGGGGGGGGGGGCATGTTAGATGAGGATGAGAGGTTTCCTGATGGAGAAACACGAGTCCCTCTGGCAGTGTGAACAGACGGGGGTGGGGGCAGCTGGGCAGCAGAGGGTTGCTGGGGGGGGGCGCAGCTGGCTGCCGGAGTGCAGCCACGGCTTCATGAATACGCCTGAGTTACAACAGAACTGGACGCCGCTAACGAGGAGCGGCGGGGTTCAGTCAGGCCAGACGGGTGTCGATCAGAACTTACCCCAGAACCGCTCCGATGACAGACCCCGCCAGCAGGCCTCTCAGGCCCAGGTTCAGTCTGTAGACGCCTCCGGTGACGGCTGCTCACAGAGAGTATCATTATCATTATCATCATCATCATCATCATCATCATCAGGACGACTGACAGTTTACAGTTTAAGTAAATGCTGGGAAACATCACGTTTACAGGTTTCCCAACCCACCTGGTAAACCAGCCTGGTCTCCCCCTACACCACCCTTGCACCTCCTAAACCAGCTCAGTACACCTTAAACCAGCCTGATACCCCCTGAAACACCCCGGTACCCCCTAAACTGACCAGGTACTCCATAAACCACAATGGTACCTCCTAAACCAGCTCAGTACCTCCTAAACCACCCCGGTAACCCCTTAAACTAGCCTGGTACCCCTAAACCAACCAGATACCCCCTAAACCAGCTCAGTACCCCCTTAACCACTGTGGTACCCCCCTAAACCAACCAGGTACCCCATGAACCACAATAGTACCTTCTTAAACCACCAGATACCCCCCTAAACTAGCCTGGTACCCCCCTAAACCACCCCGATACCCCCAAAAACCAGACCAGTACTACCGAAACCACCCTGGTACCCCCCCTAAACCAACCAGGTACCCCATAAACTACAATAGTACCTTCTTAAACCACCCCAATACCCCCTAAACCACCTAGGTACTCCTCTAAACCAGCTCAGTACCCCCCTAAACCAACCAGGTACCCCCTAAACCAGCCCAGTACCCCCTAAATGGAAATAACCACCCTGAACAGTTGCTATGGGACAAGAAAACTCCTCCATTGTTGTAGAAACAAACTGCAGTGACACCAAGCCTCCTTGCACCAGGTAAAGGTAGAAGAACTTGACTCACCTCCAGCGGCAGCATAATGGCCGACACCGTGGCTGTCTGTGTACAACGACAGTCCTGTGCTGACAGAACTACAGACACAAACGGACCAATCAGCTGAAACATTCCTGTCTGGAGGCGTGTCAACATTTCCTCACACCAACATGGAGTCTGCTTCTCTTACCTGAACAACGTGACGATTAAAGACACCCTCCAGCTCCACCTCCACCCGTATCGGATGAACCCGCGGATGGCGGCGTTTTGAGCCGAGCGCTGGCGGGAAAACATCAAAGCGTTTTAATCTCACACTTTTATCCCGCAACAAGAGGTCATTTCTGACATAATTTCCTGTTAGATTTGCATCGTTTTGGTAGATTCATTGCAGAAGAACCCAAACTGGACAAACACTCGAATGTAGTCAGGATGGCAACGATTCATTAACATGTACATTAGTAAAATAATATGAAATATAAATACAGAGTTAATTACAGTAAATTAATTACAAGAAAATCAATGTGTTAAAAATGAAACATTTAATCGCGGAACATTTGTCAGTGCACAATTTCCTGGTACGTCTATTACACTGATGCAGAAGAACTCTCTAGAAGCTGCCTAAGCCCCTCCCCCGTCCAGAAGAACTCTCTAGAAGCTGCCTAAGCCCCTCCCACTTACAGAAGAACACCCTAGAAGCTGCCTAAGCCCCTCCCCCGTCCAGAAGAACTCTCTAGAAGCTGCCTAAGCCCCTCCCACTTACAGAAGAACTCTCTAGAAGCTGTGTAAGCCCCTCCCCCGTCCAGAAGAACTCTCTAGAACATCATGGAGACTGGAGCTGCTGGGTAAAGTCCATGCAGAGATATTTTCTATTTTTCTGTTACAGTTTTAAAATGAAACGTATTTTTAGACCTAAATAGATCCTGAGTTCACAATTAATTAATATCTGTGTACATTATTTAATTCAGTCGCCACTAAAATCAGTTTTAAATAAAAGAAAATGTGTTTTTTGGGCCAAATATGGTTAATTAATCGAGATTAAATCATTATAAAGCCAGTAATTAATTGAGTCCCATTCCCAATAAATACACAAAAATGAATATTAAAAAAATAGAAAAAAAAAAAGAAAGAAAAGAGAGATAAGAACAGGATACATAAATTAGCAATGGATTACATATTGATAATAATGATCTGGCGATGGCAACATGGTGGTAATGACAGATATCAATAATACTTCTAATAGATATAACTGTACTACTACTACTACTGTAAATAATTAGCAGACTTTAGGAAATGTTCTGCGTTTTACATAAATGGGAGAACTTTCTGCCTTTCCTGTGAGTGGCTGCAGGGAAACAGACTTCTTGTCTCCATGTTGGTTTGATGAGGAGGAATTTAATCAGCTGACACTTTATTTGGTTTGCAGGTTGACAAACGGAGGCTCTGCTTACCACTGCTTCCACCCGGCTTGTGTACACCTCCGCCTGGCTGATCTGGATGTACCTCTGCCTGGCGTAGCGCCCAGCCGGCAGGCCGCCGTACACGAAGCCTGCGAACGCGCCGACAACCCCGTAGGTCATCACCGTGGTGAGCTCCTCCGGGTAGCGCTGGGTCTCGCTGAGAAGAGAAGACTCCGTTAGATCCAAGACTGCAACACGTCGTCCATATTGTCAGACCAGTACGTACGAGGCGGTCTAAAGGCGACGAGAAAGACGGAAAACGAGCCGCCCGGACGTTTTCATCGACCTTCAAGCTCTTTGGTATCCTTCAGTTCACTGGTCCGTCTGGTCCAACGTGGTCAAGTCCACAAACGGCTTCACGACAACCCAGAAGGCGCTTGGAGACCGGACCTGGTCGTGCCAGGAGGTGGGCTAAGTTCTGCTCAGGTGTCTGAACGAATCATTGAGCGGTTGTTCATGAACTCGTTCATATTTTGGGGACGTGAACTGAACGTGCTGTATTTCTGTCTGATGAAGCGTTTGTGAACGGCGTTCTCACACAGGTAAACCAGATTTCTGCAGAGCCTTTCATGCAAAATCTCAGCTAAAACTCACCTGAAACAGGGCCGGACATAAAGGGGTAAATACTAAATTTCTCCACTATTAGGATTATTTTATTTATTTATGACCATGTCCGTGGAATCCTACCAACTGGATTTAGTTCTTTTTGTTCATTTAGATGTTTTATATATGGGCTAAATATTGCATCTCATGATCCAAGTTATAACTTCTGTCAGAAGTCAGAAAAATACATGAGTAAAAAATTGAAAAGTTAATCAATGAAAAGAAAAATGACGAAATAAAAACTGAATGTTTTGCACGTTGAAATCTTGAGGTACATACTTTGTTATGTACCTTTGCTACCTCAGCCTGGTTCCCATGTCAGATTGTTTCATTCCTCATTAATAAAAAGCCATTAAAGCAACAAGTTTTTCCTTTTAAAAACATACAGCTGGAGCAAGAGTTGCAGCTGCCTACCGGTGTGGACTGCATGATGTTGCAACAACTGGAAAATAACAGATAATAACTTGCTGCGACATATAAAATAAAGAAGTATGAACTAGTGGAATTCTGGAGCAGTGAACTTAGTTAACAGAAAAGCAGATCGACTTCATTTTTAATGTGTGAACTGAACTTTGAACGGGTTCATGTAGAAACTGGAAATGGAGGTCTGGTGATGGAGCAGAAGTCCAGGCGTCTCTGGAGCATCTGGGATGGACCGTCACACAGCGGGACCGGACATGGATGCAGTCTGCTCCGGATCAGAGACCTCAGCGAGCATCACAGCTTCCTGTCTATGTACATGTGCCGCCTTCAGGACGACACCTTGATACCCGGACTTTCCTCAACAAGACGACGTGGCTGAAGAACTAAAACAAGCGGGTATGGTGAAGAACTGGTCTACCTGCAGTCCTGACCTTCCTCCTCTACAAAACTAAAGATGCTTTTACAGAAACAAGAGGATGGAAGAACTTCATCTCCAGGTAGCGCTGCTCCATTGTGACAAGAATTATAATGACGATTATTTAACACGATTATCCAGTATTTCTGAACAACGCTGCGCGTCGTGGTGTTCTAGACTCCGTGTCGCGCATTATAACCGTTTAAAGGTTAGATGAGATTAAAATCCGGTTAATCGCCCAGACTTCTGCAGGTAGTAACGCGCTGTGAGGAATTTAAGTTGCTGCCTGAGCTTCAGGTTTGGACCGGGCTGGAAGCCTGAAACCCAGACGTGGATGCAGCCTGAATGACATGAAGCCTGCAGGAACACCTGGCTCAGAAAACAAAGACGTACAGAGCGACCGGTCCTTTTTAAGTAGTTAAACATCAACCAGAATCAAACGGATACCAACTCTCTATCGAAGAGCTCCTTGATGCGTTCCCATCCCGTGTCTGGAAACTCCGGCTTGCCAATGTTTCCTGGCAGGGTGCTGGGCTGGAGTGCAGAGGCGGACGAGGACATCTGTGCAGGCTGGGCAGCCGCCACATCGTCTGCGTAGACCCTGGGGAACGGAAAGCAGAAGAAACGAGGCTTTGCGGTCTGTCCGGGGCGCCGGATCTGACCGGTGCTCATCGTGGCCCGGGGGGCTGAATCTGCTCGGAGTCTGTGCCGCTCCAGATGCATCACGCTTCAGCTGTCGTTTGGCTGCAGCAGAGAGGCACAAACACATGGTTGAGGGTTCAGACGTCGCCGTGTTCGGCTTGAGTTTCCTTCTCAGAGCAAACAGCCGGCGGGAACGTGAAGTCCTGGCCGAGTCCCACAGGCGGCAGGACTCTGCAGCCGACAAGTCAAACCACACTGGAAGCCTCAGGGTGCAGATGGTGAGCAAGGTGCGCCACGGCAGGTAAATACAAAAGCAGTTCACTCATTATAAACATAAAACGAATAATTTCAGTAACAAATGTAAAGCTGGATTTATCATCAGAACATTTCTGTAGAAAAGTGGACGATAGAATCTGTTTACAACAAACAGCATTTGACATGAACTGTTATAACCTCTCCTCGTCACTCAATGACTTTATGATTAAAATGACTTGAATAAAAAGTATTAAATGCCTGAAGACGACCTGGTGGCTTTTCCTAAACTTCACCTGTCAGGTCACTTTCCTGCTCCTGTTAGCTTAGCTGCTAACCTAGCTAGGCGGTTAGCTTCGCTGCTAGCCTAGCTAAGTGGTTAGCTTAGCTGCTAGCCTTCAGTGATTCCCATAGACTGTATATAAAAAGATGGGCGGAGCCTCCGTGACGTCACCCGTAGGTTTCTGAAGAGCTAAATTGAAGCTCGGTGGGCGGTTCCTACAATCGCCTTCTTGGCAGAGGCATGTGTGTCGTCTCGTCCGGAAAATACAAATATGGGCAAAGAGGTGGAGCTGAGAGGGGGGCTGTGAGCGTCATGGTGGATGACTGACATCGAGCGAACCCCGAGCTGCCTGTAGCTAAGAGCTAACCCGGAGATAACAGGAACTAACCAGCTAACGGAGGTAAGCAAGCTAAAGCTAAGTCACGTTGTTAACCGGCTAAAAACCGCGGTTGTTCTATGTTCTTCTGACTTGAAGCAGGAGATTGGGTACCTGTCAATCAAAAGGACACGCCCCTAAATATGCCGAACTTCAAGATTAAATCACTTTAAAACGGGCAAGTTAGAAAAAAATTCACTCCCCCCACAGTTGTCATGAAGGTAAACCTGACCTATTAAACCGAAAATGAATTTTTGAACCAGGCTGTAAACATGTTTATTCCTGCTGTAAACATGTTTATTCCTGCTGTAAACATGTTTATTTCTGCTGTGAAGTTTTAACCGCTGGAAGCTCCGTCCATCTTTCATATACAGTCTATCGTGATTCCTAACCTTTTTTCCTTAGAAACCCCTTCATGGACATGGGAAAAAGCGATGGACCCCCTGCCCTTCCTGGTGCTCAAACTATGCTTGGATTTTATGATTTTAAATATGATTACAAAAATATACATTGTCTGAGATGTGTCCTTTGATAAAATCACAGAAAAATTAACAACACACAGTTTCTTTTCTCCTTAAATCAGAAACTATGTGTTTACATTAATCCCAATGTCTGAACGTTCAGAGCCTCTTTGGGGGTCTTGGACCGCAGGTTGGGAACCATGCCGGCTAGTTTGGCTGCTAGCTAGTTAGCTTGGCTAGCATAGGTTGCAAAGATATTTTATCGGCTACACGAATACAAAACCAATGTACATCTAATATGGAAATGTAAAAACTCCTTTATTATCGGCTTAGAAAACTATTAACTTCTTTTAAAAGACTTAATAGTTAAAAAGCGAGGATCCCATAACAGCAACTAACCTTTAGCCTCCCTTTCAGCCGACCAGCTGCAGCTGTTGAAATTCAACACGGACCCGTCGGTCGTTGTGCAAACTTACAGTTTATACACATCTTATTTTAGGCTATTATAACTGTCTTTGTGAGGGGAAAAAAATAAATCCTGTCACTAACTTTACCGCAGTGAGGACAAGCTTGATGGATCAACCTATGACCCACAGAAAAGTGCACATCTTCCATAAATTCACACTAGCACCCCCTGTCGCTGGAGGACCGAAAAACCCCCCAGAGAAGGTCGAAACCTGGCACAAAAAGAGACAAAATTTGTGTTTGGTAGATTGTTATAACAATGCTTATCAGTCAATTTGTTCTACTATTATAAATTCTGTTTATTCCCCTGTCAAATTTCCATTTGGGTGGAAACTGCATTTGTGGGATGAGCAACAGCATTGAGTATGTGGTTTGTTGAGTCCATTAAAAACTTCCAAACTTTTCTCTGCAATGTCAAATTTTATAATTTCCTTATTTCCTTTCGACGGTTTCTTCTTTCTTTTAAATCTATGCTTTCATCGTATCTCCAGGCAGTTGAAGGCTGCTCAAACTGGGTGTTTCAGGGGTCATATTATGTACTAATCGTTGTACGTGTACCGTAGTTTATCTTACGGTGTTCATCCACTGATTTGTCTTAACAATCTGCACAAGCTTAGAAACAACAGACATTTTATGTCTAAACAAATGACAGATAATGAAGAGGTTTTAAAGGAAAGGGCTGCATGATTTATGCACGAGCAAATTTTCTTCCACACGTGTCCAAAATATATATATTTAGGACATGTTGTCCACCACTCTACAATACATACTCAGGCTTGTCTATAGACCTCAAGTAGCTTGTAATGATGCCATTAGAATAAAGAAACATTTATTCACCTTCTCCAGATAAAATGATGGGATTTCCTGATGTACATTTAGTATAATGCAATGCAAAATTTCAGTAGTGGAGACACTAGCATGTGTTTATCTCACATAGCTAGCTAGCTAATTAATATATCTAGTTTAGTATATAGTTACCAAAACCATACATTTAGTTAGTCCATCAATTGAAAGCCCATAGCTAGCTACATAGCTAATCTATCAGTTTAGCTAGACTGCAAGTGAACGCACATAGCTAACTAATCTGTGTAGTTTAGCTTCATAGCTCATAAAACCATGCAGCTACCTTGCTGATCCAACTAGTTTAGCTATATAGCTAGACAAACAGCATAGCTATCTAGCTAATCTTTCTAGTTTAGCTAGATGGCTAAATACTCTTCACAGTTGCCAAGCTAATCTATCTAGTTTAGCTAAATAGCTAGAGAAACCACCTAGCCATCTAGCTAATCTTTCTAGTTTAGCTAGATGGCTAGAGAAACTACACAGCTGCCTAGCTAATCTATCTAAGTTAGCGACATAGCAGTGAAACCACATATCCATCCATCCATCGGTTGCAACAAGCGTTATAAAGTTACCTGTTATAAAAACAATGGTTTGAACTAAGCACAAAAAAGGCTCAAGAAGTTTATTTTTTTGCAAAGTTTATTGAAATACAAAAAGTCCCACTCGGTCATCACTGCTTTTTTTTTTTTTTTTTTAAATTGGATAGTGAGGATGGAGGTGAATTCAGGTGCATACTCATGGACCACAGTTACAAGCAGTAGAAAAACACACAAGTTTACATGAGTGACTACATTCAGGCTAGCTAAGGGGTCGTATTCACCAAGAATTCCTCCTGAAACACTTAAGAATCAACTTGTAAGTAAAAACCTTCACTAAAGCTGCGCTAAAAGTTACCTGTTAAGTTCCTCTTTCAGTGTAGGACTGACTCTTCAGTATCAGAGCAACTTAGGATCGTATGAGGTGTCATAAAATAGATTTTAGATTGTGTCACCAACTCACTGAATGACAGTCTTCATCTCAGAAATGGAAATTTCTCAAAGACATCTGAATTATTAAACGGACAATGCAAGTTATTTTGGGGGGAAAAAAAAAAAAAAAAGTGTGTGAAGCGGCTGGGATGAGAATCAGCACCTCAAAATCTGAGACCATGGTCCTCAGCCGGAATAGGGTGGATTGCCCTCTCCGGGTCGGGGGTCAGGTCCTGCCTCAAGTGGAGGAGTTTAAATATCTCGGGGTCTTGTTCACGAGTGAGGGAAGGATGGAGCGCGAGATCGACAGACGGATCGGTGCGGCGTCTGCAGTAATGCGGACTCTGCGCCGGTCTGTCGTGGTGAAGAAGGAGCTGAGCCAGAAGGTGAAGCTCTCGATTTACCAGTCGATCTACGTTCCTACCCTCACCTATGGTCATGAGCTGTGGGTCGTGACCGAAAGAAGTAGATCTCGTATACAGGCGGCTGAAATGAGTTTCCTCCGCAGGGTGGCCGGGCTCTCCCTTAGAGATAGGGTGAGGAGCTCGGTCATCCGGGAGGAGATCAGAGTAGAGCCGCTGCTCCTCCGCATCGAGAGGAACCAGTTGAGGTGGCTCGGGCATCTGGTCAGGATGCCTCCTGGACCTCCCTGGTGAGGTGTTCCAGGCACGTCCCTCTGGGAGGAGACCCCGGGGAAGACCCAGGACACGCTGGAGGGATTATATCTCTCGGCTGGCCTGGGAACGCCTCGGGATCCCCCCCGCAGAGTTGGCAAATGTGGCTGGGGAGAGGGAAGTCTGGGCTTCCCTGCTTAGGCTGCTGCCCCCGCGACCCGACCCCAGATAAGCGGCAGAAGATAGATGGATGGATGGAAAAAAAAAAAAAAAAAAAAAAATCAACAAAATGATATAAAATATAAACTTTGACATTGAACCAAAACTACATGTTTACTAATTTAACCCCTTTTTTTATTTAGAAAAAAAAATCGTGTAATTTTATATGTGCTTTCTGGTGAAACATCACTTTTTAAACTACAACATACAGGTGTGAATTTTTTTTTTTTTTGTTAGACCACCCTGCTTACCAAATATACAGTCTATGCAAAATATCAAGTTAATTCTTAAAGCCAGGTCCATCTAAAGGTACATTTGTTTAGAAAACAAGATAGTCTAATAATTTTACAATGATTGTATTTATCCCGTTTGATCAGCTGCTCGTCGTCAACAAAGCCAAAACATCCTTCTGCTATTGGAACGTCCGAACCTGTCTGGCCTCAGCGTTGTCATCTACACGAACTCCAAACTACTTAGGACTCATCTAGAGAACTCTAAGGGTCCAATCGGGGACTGGGTCCAGCTGTAGGGGGGTGTATCCATGCGAACAGAGATCGTGTTCACGCTGCTCTTTGGTCAAACCAGTCAAACCATTAGAATAATATCTCCCCATTCCCACCAGAGGTGGCGCTGCACTAGTATTTAGCAGAAGAGAGGACCAGACCGGCGTGAAGAAGAAAACTCTGTTTCCTCCACCTGCCAGTTAAACATGGAGACCAAACTATGGCTGTTTTGGGTTTTTATTGTCTTATGCAAGTATACTCCAGAAATCCACTGCAACAATGGACGCAGTATGAACACCAGACGAGGCAGAGGACCCTTAACGCCATCGCTATGGATTTACCCACAATGCAATGCTACGCCACATGCAGGAAGGGACTTGGTTTGTAGTCCGCTTCCTGGATTTGGTCCGCTTGAAACGGGCCCAGACCTGCGTTTTTTTAAATTAAATTATTTATTGGTTTTTATCTGTTTATTGGGATTGATTTTAAGTTTATTAATTTGTATTTATTGATATTTTAGTGTTGTAACGTTGTTTTTGTTTTATTCTGTGCAACATTTTGGAAACTGTTTACGTTTATAAAGTGTACTGTATAAATAAAGTGGATTGGATTGGATTGTGTTTGTAGACGGATTGAGTCCGAATCTTTGGTCCAAATCAGAAATTATTTTGCGCATTCATGTTTCCCCAAACAAAGACACTTTCCGATCAAACGGACTCGGATCAGAAAAGCTGATGTGGACGTGTCATTAAACATCTGCAGGACTAGGAATGATTCTTAGACTTAACAGTTTCAGAGTCAGACTAAATATTTAGGACCAAAATGTCTCCAAGACACTTGATAAGTACGGCCCCTGATTGCATACAGTAACATGTGAATACTACAACATATTCAACATAACTTTAATCAGTAAAACAAGACTGCTTTCTTTCAGCTGTAGTAAACAAACAGCTTCTTGCAAACTCCATGTTTAACAGAAAAAAAAAAACTTTCTGAACATTATTGCTTAGTTTTGGCACTTTGCAGTAATGGAAAATTCATCCTGTGTTTTCAAGTAATAAAACGTCAACAAGCTGCTGCTGTACCAGTAGAGGGCAGTGGAAGCTTTCCTCTCAACCAAGTCTCCAGGATGGTGAGAAGCAGCAGAGTACTGATCACATATATTCCATAATAAAGCAACAGCAGCACTTCTTCCTCTAGAAAAACATAAACCTTCAAAACAGCATCTCTAATGTGAATTCAACCATCTAAACTACACTGAACTTCAAGTATTCAGGTGTTACATTTCTATCAAACACAGCTGCAAAGTCTCATTTTCTCACACCGCATAACTGATTTACACAAAAGGCTGCTGAACAGTTGTCGAAATAATCAATACAAGTCTTTTTGCACACTCAAAGGATGCAAAGATTTCTTTTTACCAGAGCTGTAAAGAACTAAAAACATCCTAAAAAGAGCCCATTTCACTGTATTTTCCATGTTTTATGATGGAGTTTAAAGACATAACTGCTTGTGTAAAATCTGAGCAATGCTCCTTTAGTTGGTGAAAGAAAAACATCTTAAAAACAACTATCATGGGTGTTATTTAGCATGAAAACAGGAGTTGTTTCCTGGAGCAAAATGCTGCAGGAAGCAGGGATGTGAGCCCCTGGTGGTCATCTGAGGTAACAGCAGCATGCAACATAGATCAGGTGACATTCCAACAGATTTCCCAGCAGGTAAGATGTTATATTCTCACCATCGGTCCAGGTCTAAGGCACGCGCCAGAGAAGGCTGACTGTATATATTTTATTAACGTCTTATTTATAGGAGTTGTTTTTATTAAATACAGTTTAACATGAAGAGAAATGGAGGTAGAAGATGTTCTCAGAAACCACCGTCACACAGATGACGGTTGTCCAGGCCGCTCAGGAATCACAGAAATCTGATTGGTTCTTGAGTAAAAATGCGAAACAAATGATCCAGATGACTAAATCTTTGCTCCTAGAAACACAACAACACCTTACAGTGGATTTTAACATCATAAAGTGAAAGGTCTGGGAACACTGGGACAACTCTACTGAAAGGTACCTCCTGGTTCTGGGAGCGGAACCAGATTGAGGACAAGCTAACTGCAGGATCACCTGGAGCTTCCTTTTACAGCTCGGTTCTGCTGGGTTTGTGGGCGATCTGGTTGTAGCTGCTCCTTCTGGTTGGTTTGTAGACGAGAAGTCGGCTGAACTCGGTGAGGAGCGTCTCCCAGTAGCAGGAGACGTCTTCCATTCGCAGGTGCCGGAGGATGAAGTCCTGGCCTCTGTGGGGAGGCAGCCACAGTCAGATAAGACGCAAAAAACAAGTCATCTAAGTCACAATAAAAGTTTGTCCCAGTCGGCGATGGAGCAGCGACCTGTACAGGTGTATCCACCTCCCGCCTGCCAGTCTGAACTGGACTGGACTCCAGCTTACCCACCAGTCTGAACTGGACTAGACTCCAGCTTACCCACCAGTCTGAACTGGACTAGACTCCAGCTTACCCACCAGTCTGAACTGGACTAGACTCCAGCTTACCCACCAGTCTGAACTGGACTAGACTCCAGCTTACCCACCAGTCTGAACTGGACTAAGTGGTTGAGATGGATAAATGAAGTTTTTCACCTGGCAGCGATCTCCCGTGCAACTGCGTCATTCTCCTTCACAAACTGTAAAAGTTCCCTAAACGACACAAAACATGGTGTTACCGTTAGAAAAGACGACCCTAACCCTAACCCTTCTATGACCTAAACTACCACAAAAGTTACGACACGGGTTCTTAAATAAAACTGGTCTGTATGAGGTGTCTGATGGCGCTTGCAGCTGCTAATGGCTAGCCTAGCGTCCTAGCTTGGTGAAAAGTGTCTGCTTGTCTGACCTAAACAAGCTAATGTTATCATATGTAAGCTAGCTGGTCTGTATGAGGTGTCTGATGGTATCTGCAGCTGCTAATGGCTAGCCTAGCGTCCTAGCTTGGTGAAAAGTGTCTGCTTGTCTGACCTAAACAAGCTAATGTTATCATATGTAAGCTAGCTGGTCTGTATGAGGTGTCTGATGGTATCTGCAGCTGCTAATGGCTAGCCTAGCATCCTAGCTTGGTAAAAAGTGTCTGCTTGTCTGAGCTAAACGTGCTAATGTTAGCATCTGTAAGCTACCTGGTCTGTATTGAGGGTGCTTGCAGCTGCTAATGGCTAGCCTAGTGTACTAACTGGCTGCAAGGTGTCGGCTTCTATGAGCTAAATGGGCTTATGTTAGCAAACGTAAGCTGGTTGGTCTGTATACGCTGTCTGATGGTGCTTGCAGCTGCTAATGGCTAACCTAGCATCCTAGCTTGGTGAAAAGTGTCTGCTTGTATGAGCTAAACAAGCTAATGTTAGCATCTGTAAGCTAGCTGGTCTGTAGAAACTGCCTGATGATGCTTGCAGTTGCTAATGGCTAGCTTAGCATCCTAACTTGGTGAAAAGTGTCTGCTTGTCTGAGCTAAACGTGTTAATGTTAGCATCCGTAAGCTACCTGGTCTGTAGAAGCTGCCTAATGGGGCTTGCAGTTGCTAATGGATAGCCTAGCGTACTTGCTAGGTGCAAGTTGTCTCCTTGTCTGAGCTAAACGAGTTAATGTTAGCATCTTTAAGCTAGCCGGTTAGTCATCTGTAAACATCTTTCTAACTTTCTTTCATGAGACAGCTGCTAACACCCCACTTCCACAGCAGCTGTGGCTGCTAACTACCCCCGCCTCTATGCAGACCTATGAGCTAAAGAAAGCTTTTCATGTGAGACTACAGCACAGACCTGATGTAGTAAATGTGTTCTCTTAAGACGAACAGAATACCAAATTGTTCCGTTAACGAGGATAAAAAAATGTCATTTGGTGTACCTGACGTCTGAAAGATCCTGCTTGACTGGGATGTAGTGGACCCAGGGTTTGAGCTGAGGATAGAAAAACTCCTGCCATTCATCCCCCACATGAAAGACCAGGGAACCACAGAGGAAGAGATGTTTGAGGCGAAAGCTTGCTGCCACCCCCCGGAAGTTAAACAAATACCTGCAGGAGAGCAAAGTCAGTCTATTGTTCTAAAACTCATCTTCAGAATAACAAACCGATCCCTAAATGGCATAAAATCTGGCTTCCTTTCATAGACTGTATATAAAGAGATGGGCAGAGCCTCCGTGACGTCACCCGTAGGTTTCTGAAGAGCTGAATTGAAGCTCGGTGGGAGGTTCCTACCATCACCATCTTGGCAGGGGCATGCACGTCATCTCGCCCAGAAAATACAAATATGGGCAAAGAGGCGGACGTGAGAGGGGAGCTGTGAACGTCATGGTGGATGATTGACATCGAACGAACTCTGAGCTGCCTGCAGCTAAGAGCTAACCCGGAGATAACAGGAACTAACCAGCTAACGGAGGTAAGTGGGCTAAAGCTAAGTCATGTTGTTAACAGACTACAAACCGCGGTTGTTCTACGTTCTTCTGACTTGAAGCCGGAGATCGGGTACCTGTCAATCAAAAGGACACGCCCCTAAATATGCTGAACTTCGAGATTAAATTACTTTTAAACGGGCGAGTTAGAAAAAAAATTCACTCCCCCCACAGTTGTCATGAAGGTAAACCTGACCTGTTAAACCTAAAATAGATTTTAGTACCAGGCTGTAAACATGTTTATTCCTGCTGTAAACATGTTTATTTCTGCTGTAAACATGTTTATTCCTGCTGTAAACATTTTTATTCCTGCTATAAACATTTTTATTCCTGCTGTAAACGTTTTTATTTCTGCTGTAAACGTGTTTATTTCTGCCGTAAACGTGTTTATTTCTGCCGTAAACATGTTTATTTCTGCCGTAAACCTTTTTATTCCTGCTATAAACGTTTTTATTCCTGCTGTAAACATGTTTATTTCTACTGTAAAGATCTTTATTTTTGCCATAAACGTGCTTGTTTCTGCTGTAAACATGTTTATTTCTACCGAAAACATGTTTATTTCTGCCGTAAACATGTTTATTCCTGCCGTAAACATTTTTATTCCTGCTGTAAACGTGTTTATTTCTGCCGTAAACGTGTTTATTTCTGCCATAAACGTGTTTATTTCTGCCGTAAACATGTTTATTCCTGCCGTAAACATGTTTATTCTTGCCGTAAACATTTTTATTCCTGCCGTAAACATGTTTATTCCTGCTGTAAACGTGTTTATTTCTGCTGTAAACGTTTTTATTTCTGCTGTAAACGTTTTTATTTCTGCTGTAAACGTTTTTATTTCTGCTGTAAACGTTATTTCTGCTGTAAACATTTTTATTTCTGCTGTAAACGTGTTTATTCCTGCTGTGAAGTTGGTCTTTTTAACATGGGAGTCTATGGGGATTTGCTCTGTTTTGCAGCCCCTAGTGGATGAAGGTGGAACTGCAGTTTTATGCACTTCCGCATAGGCTTCATTTTTAACCTCCGGAGGCTCCGTCCATCTTTCCAATACGGTCTGTGGTTCCTTAGCAGCTTACTTGTACTTGCAGTGATCGACCAGCGGGATTTCTTTAGCGGGGGGTCTCCCGAGCGTATCCTAAAGCAAACAAAATAAACAGTAAATTTCATTATTAACAATTACTGCAAAGATTTTTATGTGTGTGTGTGTGTGTGTGTGTGTGTGTGTGTGTGTGTGTTATGAGCGTGACCAACCCTCTCAGACTTCCAGGCCTGGTTCTTGGTGTATTCTGCATCCACCAGCTCTGGATCTTCCCTGGACAGCAGGATCAGCGGATCTCGTTCTGGACTGGTTCTACCGATCAACAGGAGAACAGGACGGCGTTCAGAGCGCGTCTCCACAGTCAGAAACAAGATAAGGTCACATGACCGACCTGGAGCCTCGGAAGAAGCCTTTTGACTCTTTCCTCCTCCATGGCCACTCTGCTGCAGAGCTGGCACAGAAAATAAACCATATCATCATGTTTAATAAGAAAAAACTCTAACATGAGAAGGAGATCTTACTTCTTCAGCTCTTCCCTCATCAGATCCCATCTCCCCAGTCCAGTGGGGTATATGGGCCACACAGCAGGTCCCCCCTCCCAAAACGTCCACGCAGGGTACATGATGTCCTGGTAGTCTGACGTCTGCTTGAACGTATCAAACATGTGCAAACCAGAAACAGGCAGCGAATGATTGTTGCAAGTCTGTCTGGATTCTGACCTTACTGAAGGAGAGGACGGGCAGAGTGGGCTTCACCCAGCTGGGGACCTGAGGGTAGTCCCTCACATTTACCACCATCTCCAGGTCGGGCAGCCGCTCCACCACCTCCAGGATGAAATGTTCCACGCCGCTGCACCTGATCACAGAACACATCACCCAGCTGCTGCTGAGGCGTCTCAGGTTCCAGTCAGACGTTCTGGTCTTACCGAGCAGGAAACATGCAGTTCTTCTCCCGGTACAGCTTGTGTCCGATGACCTGGTAGTGGGTGCCCACGCCTCTCTGAACTGTAGCATCCATGACGTCTTCAGAAATCCCCCCTTTAAAGAGCTCCAGGTCGCGCCGCAGGACACTGAGAAGAAACCCAGACAGGGATGATGAAGTCTGCATGACGTTGCTGGACGACATGACGGCAGGTCAACACACCTGAGATGGCAGCTGCAGTTAACGGAGCTGCAGAGAGAATACTCCCCCACAGCCGCTGAAATCCTCTCTTTCATCTGTTTCCACCGTTTTCCTGCAAAAACACACCATGCAGTTACACACTGCTGAGCCGGGTGGAAACTAGAGCCAGGCGATTAATCGGATTTTAGTCTAAACTACGATCTGGGTTTTCAACGATGATAAAAATAGAAGGGTGTGATTATTTTTCTCTCTGCAGTTTCCTCTCCTGCTGTCTTCAGCTGCTAATCGAGCGTCTCTGGCGTTGCAGCGCTGTGCTGTAAACTCCTCCCACAGCCGCTTTGCTTTCATTCAGACACTGTTGCCAACTTGGAGACTTTCTCGCTAAATCTGGAGACTTTTTTTGTTAAAAGCGACAAATCTAGCAGCTTTTACTGGAGTTATTAGAGACTTTTCTGGTGTTGTGGCGACTGACTTGAAGGCACATATTGTTCTGCAGTTACTGTAAGGAAGGAGCAGCGGGAGCCTCTCCCGTCCTAAAGCACTCCCAGGCGGCCAGTCTCAGTCGGCTCCGGCTGCAGGTCAATGTAGAATAACTGCAGTAGGTTGTGGAAGTTCACCTAAACATAGTTTATACCATTGTCAGTGACAACTGGCTGCATTATTTTCCTATACGTAGTTCGGCCAGTTAAACACTGTAATATCCCTCCGTTACGGGGCGTTACCATAGCAACGCGTTAACCAGCTGGTTCAGATCAGCCGTCTTTTAACAGGTGGATGAGAGAAACGCGCTGCAGCCTGACAGCGGTTGTTTGGTATAAAACGTACATCCAGGCCAACGTAAAATAGTTCCCATATAAGCGGTAAAAGCGGATTAAACAACTCTGAACCGTCCATTAGACGGTTATAATGCACGACACGGAGTCTAGAACACCACGACACGCAGCGTTGTTTATAAATAATGGATAATTGTGTTAAATAATCCAGATCTCAATTTCAGTCAAAATAATCGTGATTATAATTTTTTTTAGGGGTGTGACGATATGCTTTTGTCCCAATTCGATACGATTCCGATGTTTTTGAGTGCCAATTTGATTTAAATCGCAATTCTCACAATTCTCAGATATTGCTAATTTTTGTAGATTAAAAACAAAAAAATGTATAAAACTTTTTTTTTCTTGTCATTTTTCTTCATTTCAATGAAGAAAAAACAACACAGTAACCAGACCGTCATTCTGCTGCTATAATGCTCAAGAAGACACGTAAAAAGATTAATAAAAACAATAAAAATGACAAAAATTTTATAGTGCATTTATTTAATGTATTTGGGAAAAAAATTAGATTTTTAAACAAAAAAACTTTTAAATTTGTGAAGAAAAAAATCCAGATTTCCGATTTTTTGATTCGATTTTTCCACCCCTATTATTTTTGTCATAATCTAGCAGCCCTACCACACACACACACACACACACACACACACACACACACACACACACACACACACACACACCCATCTCCAGTGTTACACAGCTGGTCTGAACAAGAGAAACTATCCAGATGCAGATGACAGAAGGCAGAAAGTTTCAGCTGCCTGGTCTGATCAGCTCCACATGGCGGATCAGAACCTGCTGGATCCATCCTGCCGTCGGGATCAACGGCTGCTGGTCGGACTGGGGGGTTTAGTTCCAACATGGTTCAACCAGCACAGCCAACCTCTGAGGAATCTTTCCAACACCTTGTTTAATCTATGAAATAAAAATTCAGGCAGTTCTGAAGGAAAATGGGTCCAACTTGATGTTAGCGAGGTGGACATGATTAAAAAAAACTGAACTTTGACTGAACACTTTATTTTGTTGTCTTTATTTTAATGCTTTCAATGTTGATTTATATTTTAACAGCTCTTGTTCAGCACTTTGGTTATTTTGAGGCATGTGAAAGTGCTCTACAAATAAAGTTTTGATTGATTAAATGTGCTACAAATACAAGGGGTGGGAAAAGCAAATCGAAAACTCAAACATCAGGATGACGTTGACTCTGACCGTAGTTTATCGACACGTTGACTCTGACCATAGTTTATCGACACGTTGACTCTGACCATAGTTTATCGACACGTTGACTCTGACCATAGTTTATCGACACGTTGACTCTGACCATAGTTTATCGACACGTTGACTCTGACCATAGTTTATCGACACGTTGACTTTGACTCTGTAGTTTATCGACACGTTGACTTTGACTCTGTAGTTTATCGACACGTTGACTCTGACTCTGTAGTTTATCGACACTTGACTCTGACTGTAGTTTATCGACACTTGACTCTGACTGTAGTTTATCGACACGTTGACTTTGACTCTGTAGTTTATCGACACGTTGACTTTGACTCTGTAGTTTATCGACACGTTGACTTTGACTCTGTAGTTTATCGACACGTTGACTGACTCTGTAGTTTATCGACACTTGACTCTGACTGTAGTTTATCGACACGTTGACTCTAGTTTATCGACACGTTGACTCTAGTTTATCGACAAGTTGACTCTAGTTTATCGACACGTTGACTCTAGTTTATCGACACGTTGACTTTGACTCTGTAGTTTATCGACACGTTGACTTTGACTGTAGTTTATCGACACGTTGACTCTGACTCTGTAGTTTATCGACACTTGACTCTGACTGTAGTTTATCGACACGTTGACTCTAGTTTATCGACACGTTGACTCTGACTCTAGTTTATCGACACGTTGACTCTGACTCTAGTTTATCGACACGTTGACTCTGACTCTACTTTATCGACACATTGACTCTGTAGTTTATCGACACGTTGACTCTGTAGTTTATCGACACGTTGACTCTGTAGTTTATCGACACGTTGACTCTGTAGTTTATCGACACGTTGACTCTGTAGTTTATCGACACGTTGACTGACTGTAGTTTATCGACACGTTGACTGAGTGTAGTTTTTCGACACGTTGACTGACTGTAGTTTTTCGACACGTTGACTCTGTAGTTTATTGACACGTTGACTCTGTAGTTTATTGACACGTTGACTCTAGTTTATCGACACGTTGACTCTGTAGTTTATTGACACGTTGACTCTAGTTTATCGACACGTTGACTCTGACTGTAGTTTATCGACACGTTGACTGACTCTGTAGTTTATCGACACGTTGACTCTGACTCTGTAGTTTATCGACACGTTGACTCTGACTAAAGTTTAGACACGTTGACTCTGACCGTATTTTATCGACACGTTGACTCTGACCGTATTTTATCGACACGTTGACTCTGACTGTAGTTTATCAACACGTTGACAGTAGTTTATCGACACGTTGACTCTGTACTTTATCGACACGTTGACTCTGACTCTGTAGTTTATTGACACGTTGACTGACTGTATTTTATCGACACGTTGACTCTGACTGTAGTTTATTGACACGTTGACAGTAGTTTATCGACACGTTGACTCTGACAGTAGTTTATTGACACTTTGACTCTGTAGTTTATCGACACGTTGACTCTGTACTTTAACAACACGATGACTTTGACTGTAGTTTATCGATACGTTAACTCTGTAGTTTATCGACACGTTGACTGTAGTTTAACGACACGTTGACTCTGTAGTTTAACGACACGTTGACTCTGTAGTTTAACGACACGTTGACTCTGTAGTTTAACGACACGTGAACTCTGTAGTTTACCAACACATTGACTCTGACTGTAGATTAACGACACGTTAACGCTGTAGTTTAACAACACGTTGACTAGTTTATCGACACGTTGACACTGACTGTAGTTTATCGACACGTTGACTCTGACTGTGGTTTATCGACACTTTGACTGACTGTAGTTTATCGACACGTTGACTCTGTAGTTTATCGACACGTTGACTGACTGTAGTTTATCGACACGTTGACTTTGACTATAGTTTATCGACACGTTGACTCTGTAGTTTATCGACGTTGACTCTGTAGTTTATCGACACGTTGACTCTGTAGTTTATCGACACGTTGACTCTGACCGTAGTTCATCGACACGTTGACTCTGACCGTAGTTTATCGACACGTTGACTCTGACCGTAGTTTATCGACACGTTGACTCTGACCGTAGTTTATCGACACGTTGACTCTGACCGTAGTTTATCGACACGTTGACTCTGACCATAGTTTATCGACACGTTGACTTTGACTCTGTAGTTTATCGACACGTTGACTTTGACTCTGTAGTTTATCGACACGTTGACTTTGACTCTGTAGTTTATCGACACGTTGACTTTGACTCTGTAGTTTATCGACACGTTGACTTTGACTCTGTAGTTTATCGACACGTTGACTTTGACTCTGTAGTTTATCGACACGTTGACTTTGACTCTGTAGTTTATCGACACGTTGACTTTGACTCTGTAGTTTATCGACACGTTGACTTTGACTCTGTAGTTTATCGACACGTTGACTCTGACTCTGTAGTTTATCGACACTTGACTCTGACTGTAGTTTATCGACACGTTGACTCTAGTTTATCGACACGTTGACTCTAGTTTATCGACACGTTGACTCTAGTTTATCGACACGTTGACTAGTTTATCGACACGTTGACTCTGACTGTAGTTTATCGACACGTTGACTCTGACTCTAGTTTATCGACACGTTGACTCTGACTCTGTAGTTTATTGACACGTTGCCTCTGACTCTGTAGTTTATCGACACTTGACTGACTGTAGTTTATCGACACGTTGACTCTAGTTTATCGACACGTTGACTCTGACTGTGGTTTATCGACACGTTGACTCTGACTCTAGTTTATCGACACGTTGACTCTGACTCTGTAGTTTATTGACACGTTGCCTCTGACTCTGTAGTTTATCGACACTTGACTGACTGTAGTTTATCGACACGTTGACTCTAGTTTATCGACACGTTGACTCTGACTGTAGTTTATCGACACGTTGACTGACTGTAGTTTATCGACACATTGACTCTGTAGTTTATCGACACGTTGACTCTGTAGTTTATCGACACGTTGACTCTGTAGTTTATCGACACGTTGACTCTGTAGTTTATCGACACGTTGACTGACTGTAGTTTATCGACACGTTGACTGACTGTAGTTTATCGACACGTTGACTCTGTAGTTTATCGACACGTTGACTCTGTAGTTTATCGACACGTTGACTCTGTAGTTTATCGACACGTTGACTCTGACCGTAGTTTATCGACACGTTGACTCTGACCGTAGTTTATCGACACGTTGACTCTGACCGTAGTTTATCGACACGTTGACTCTGACCGTAGTTTATCGACACGTTGACTCTGACCGTAGTTTATCGACACGTTGACTGACTATAGTTTATCGACACGTTGACTTTGACTCTGTAGTTTATCGACACGTTGACTTTGACTCTGTAGTTTATCGACACGTTGACTTTGACTCTGTAGTTTATGGACACGTTGACTTTGACTCTGTAGTTTATCGACACGTTGACTTTGACTCTGTAGTTTATCGACACGTTGACTCTGACTCTGTAGTTTATCGACACTTGACTCTGACTGTAGTTTATCGACACGTTGACTCTAGTTTATCGACACGTTGACTCTAGTTTATCGACACGTTGACTCTAGTTTATCGACACGTTGACTAGTTTATCGACACGTTGACTCTGACTGTAGTTTATCGACACGTTGACTCTGACTCTAGTTTATCGACACGTTGACTCTGACTCTGTAGTTTATTGACACGTTGCCTCTGACTCTGTAGTTTATTGACACGTTGCCTCTGACTCTGTAGTTTATCGACACTTGACTCTGACTGTAGTTTATCGACACGTTGACTCTAGTTTATCGACACGTTGACTCTAGTTTATCGACACATTGACTCTGACTCTAGTTTATCGACACGTTGACTCTGTAGTTTATCGACACGTTGACTCTGTAGTTTATCGACACGTTGACTCTGTAGTTTATCGACACGTTGACTCTGTAGTTTATCGACACGTTGACTGACTGTAGTTTATCGACACGTTGACTCTGTAGTTTATCGACACGTTGACTCTGTAGTTTATCGACACGTTGACTCTAGTTTGTGGACACGTTGACTCTGACCGTAGTTTATCGACACGTTGACTCTGACCGTAGTTTATCGACACGTTGACTCTGACCGTAGTTTATCGACACGTTGACTCTGACCGTAGTTTATCGACACGTTGACTCTGACCGTAGTTTATCGACACGTTGACTCTGACCGTAGTTTATCGACACGTTGACTCTGACCATGGTTTATCGACACGTTGACTCTGACCGTAGTTTATCGACACGTTGACTCTGACCGTAGTTTATCGACACGTTGACTCTGACCGTAGTTTATCGACACGTTGACTCTGACCGTAGTTTATCGACACGTTGACTCTGACTATAGTTTATCGACACGTTGACTTTGACTCTGTAGTTTATCAACACGTTGACTTTGACTCTGTAGTTTATCGACACGTTGACTTTGACTCTGTAGTTTATCGACACGTTGACTCTGACTCTGTAGTTTATCGACACTTGACTGACTGTAGTTTATCGAGACGTTGACTCTAGTTTATCGACACGTTGACTCTAGTTTATCGACACGTTGACTCTGACTGTAGTTTATCGACACGTTGACTCTGACTCTAGTTTATCGACACGTTGACTTTGACTCTGTAGTTTATCGACACGTTGACTCTGACTCTGTAGTTTATCGACACTTGACTCTGACTGTAGTTTATCGACACGTTGACTCTAGTTTATCGACATGTTGACTCTGACTGTAGTTTATCGACACGTTGACTCTGACTCTAGTTTATCGACACATTGACTCTGTAGTTTATCGACACGTTGACTCTGTAGTTTATCGACACGTTGACTCTGTAGTTTATCGACACGTTGACTGACTGTAGTTTATCGACACGTTGACTGAGTGTAGTTTTTCGACACGTTGACTGACTGTAGTTTTTCGACACGTTGACTCTGTAGTTTATTGACACGTTGACTCTGTAGTTTATTGACACGTTGACTCTAGTTTATCGACACGTTGACTCTGTAGTTTATTGACACGTTGACTCTAGTTTATCGACACGTTGACTCTGTAGTTTTATCGACACGTTGACTCTGACTGTAGTTTATCGACACGTTGACTGACTCTGTAGTTTATCGACACGTTGACTCTGACTCTGTAGTTTATCGACACGTTGACTCTGACTAAAGTTTAGACACGTTGACTCTGACCGTATTTTATCGACACGTTGACTCTGACCGTATTTTATCGACACGTTGACTCTGACTGTAGTTTATCAACACGTTGACAGTAGTTTATCGACACGTTGACTCTGTAGTTTATCGACACGTTGACTCTGACTCTGTAGTTTATTGACACGTTGACTGACTGTATTTTATCGACACGTTGACTCTGACTGTAGTTTATTGACACGTTGACAGTAGTTTATCGACACGTTGACTCTGACAGTAGTTTATTGACACTTTGACTCTGTAGTTTATCGACACGTTGACTCTGTACTTTAACAACACGATGACTTTGACTGTAGTTTATCGATACGTTAACTCTGTAGTTTATCGATACGTTGACTGTAGTTTAACGACACGTTGACTCTGTAGTTTAACGACACGTTGACTCTGTAGTTTAACGACACGTTGACTCTGTAGTTTAACGACACGTGAACTCTGTAGTTTACCAACACATTGACTCTGACTGTAGATTAACGACACGTTAACGCTGTAGTTTAACAACACGTTGACTAGTTTATCGACACGTTGACACTGACTGTAGTTTATCGACACGTTGACTCTGACTGTGGTTTATCGACACGTTGACTCTGACTGTGGTTTATCGACACTTTGACTGACTGTAGTTTATCGACACGTTGACTCTGTAGTTTATCGACACGTTGACTGACTGTAGTTTATCGACACGTTGACTTTGACTGTAGTTTATCGACGTTGACTCTGTAGTTTATCGACGTTGACTCTGTAGTTTATCGACACGTTGACTCTGTAGTTTATCGACACGTTGACTCTGACCGTAGTTTATCGACACGTTGACTCTGACCGTAGTTTATCGACACGTTGACTCTGACCGTAGTTTATCGACACGTTGACTCTGACCGTAGTTTATCGACACGTTGACTCTGACCGTAGTTTATCGACACGTTGACTCTGACCATAGTTTATCGACACGTTGACTCTGACCATAGTTTATCGACACGTTGACTTTGACTCTGTAGTTTATCGACACGTTGACTTTGACTCTGTAGTTTATCGACACGTTGACTTTGACTCTGTAGTTTATCGACACGTTGACTTTGACTCTGTAGTTTATCGACACGTTGACTTTGACTCTGTAGTTTATCGACACGTTGACTTTGACTCTGTAGTTTATCGACACGTTGACTTTGACTCTGTAGTTTATCGACACGTTGACTCTGACTCTGTAGTTTATCGACACGTTGACTCTAGTTTATCGACACGTTGACTCTAGTTTATCGACACGTTGACTCTAGTTTATCGACACGTTGACTCTAGTTTATCGACACGTTGACTAGTTTATCGACACGTTGACTCTGACTGTAGTTTATCGACACGTTGACTCTGACTCTAGTTTATCGACACGTTGACTCTGACTCTGTAGTTTATTGACACGTTGCCTCTGACTCTGTAGTTTATCGACACTTGACTGACTGTAGTTTATCGACACGTTGACTCTAGTTTATCGACACGTTGACTCTGACTGTGGTTTATCGACACGTTGACTCTGACTAGTTTATCGACACGTTGACTCTGACTCTGTAGTTTATTGACACGTTGCCTCTGACTCTGTAGTTTATCGACACTTGACTGACTGTAGTTTATCGACACGTTGACTCTAGTTTATCGACACGTTGACTCTGACTGTAGTTTATCGACACGTTGACTGACTGTAGTTTATCGACACATTGACTCTGTAGTTTATCGACACATTGACTCTGTAGTTTATCGACACGTTGACTCTGTAGTTTATCGACACGTTGACTCTGTAGTTTATCGACACGTTGACTGACTGTAGTTTATCGACACGTTGACTGACTGTAGTTTATCGACACGTTGACTCTGTAGTTTATCGACACGTTGACTCTGTAGTTTATCGACACGTTGACTCTGTAGTTTATCGACACGTTGACTCTGACCGTAGTTTATTGACACGTTGACTCTGACCGTAGTTTATCGACACGTTGACTCTGACCGTAGTTTATCGACACGTTGACTCTGACCGTAGTTTATCGACACGTTGACTCTGACCGTAGTTTATCGACACGTTGACTCTGACCGTAGTTTATCGACACGTTGACTCTGACCGTAGTTTATCGACACGTTGACTTTGACTCTGTAGTTTATCGACACGTTGACTTTGACTCTGTAGTTTATCGACACGTTGACTTTGACTCTGTAGTTTATCGACACGTTGACTTTGACTCTGTAGTTTATCGACACGTTGACTTTGACTCTGTAGTTTATCGACACGTTGACTTTGACTCTGTAGTTTATCGACACGTTGACTCTGACTCTGTAGTTTATCGACACTTGACTCTGACTGTAGTTTATCGACACGTTGACTCTAGTTTATCGACACGTTGACTCTAGTTTATCGACACGTTGACTCTAGTTTATCGACACGTTGACTCTAGTTTATCGACACGTTGACTAGTTTATCGACACGTTGACTCTGACTGTAGTTTATCGACACGTTGACTCTGACTCTAGTTTATCGACACGTTGACTCTGACTCTGTAGTTTATTGACACGTTGCCTCTGACTCTGTAGTTTATCGACACGTTGCCTCTGACTCTGTAGTTTATCGACACTTGACTGACTGTAGTTTATCGACACGTTGACTCTAGTTTATCGACACGTTGACTCTGACTCTAGTTTATCGACACATTGACTCTGTAGTTTATCGACACGTTGACTCTGTAGTTTATCGACACGTTGACTCTGTAGTTTATCGACACGTTGACTCTGTAGTTTATCAACACGTTGACTGACTGTAGTTTATCGACACGTTGACTCTGTAGTTTATCGACACGTTGACTCTGTAGTTTATCGACACGTTGACTCTGTAGTTTATCGACACGTTGACTCTAGTTTGTGGACACGTTGACTCTGACCGTAGTTTATCGACACGTTGACTCTGACCGTAGTTTATCGACACGTTGACTCTGACCGTAGTTTATCGACACGTTGACTCTGACCGTAGTTTATCGACACGTTGACTCTGACCGTAGTTTATCGACACGTTGACTCTGACCATAGTTTATCGACACGTTGACTCTGACCATAGTTTATCGACACGTTGACTCTGACCGTAGTTTATCGACACGTTGACTCTGACCGTAGTTTATCGACACGTTGACTCTGACCGTAGTTTATCGACACGTTGACTCTGACCGTAGTTTATCGACACGTTGACTCTGACTATAGTTTATCGACACGTTGACTTTGACTCTGTAGTTTATCGACACGTTGACTTTGACTCTGTAGTTTATCGACACGTTGACTTTGACTCTGTAGTTTATCGACACGTTGACTCTGACTCTGTAGTTTATCGACACTTGACTGACTGTAGTTTATCGAGACGTTGACTCTAGTTTATCGACACGTTGACTCTAGTTTATCGACACGTTGACTCTGACTGTAGTTTATCGACACGTTGACTCTGACTCTAGTTTATCGACACGTTGACTTTGACTCTGTAGTTTATCGACACGTTGACTCTGACTCTGTAGTTTATCGACACTTGACTGACTGTAGTTTATCGACACGTTGACTCTAGTTTATCGACATGTTGACTCTGACTGTAGTTTATCGACACGTTGACTCTGACTCTAGTTTATCGACACATTGACTCTGTAGTTTATCGACACGTTGACTCTGTAGTTTATCGACACGTTGACTCTGTAGTTTATCGACACGTTGACTCTGTAGTTTATCGACACGTTGACTCTGACCGTAGTTTATCGACACGTTGACTCTGACCGTAGTTTATCGACACGTTGACTTTGACTCTGTAGTTTATCGACACGTTGACTTTGACTCTGTAGTTTATCGACACGTTGACTTTGACTCTGTAGTTTATCGACACGTTGACTTTGACTCTGTAGTTTATCGACACGTTGACTTTGACTCTGTAGTTTATCGACACGTTGACTTTGACTCTGTAGTTTATCGACACGTTGACTCTGACTCTGTAGTTTATCGACACTTGACTCTGACTGTAGTTTATCGACACGTTGACTCTGACTCTAGTTTATCGACACGTTGACTTTGACTCTGTAGTTTATCGACACGTTGACTCTGACTCTGTAGTTTATCGACACTTGACTGACTGTAGTTTATCGACACGTTGACTCTAGTTTATCGACATGTTGACTCTGACTGTAGTTTATCGACACGTTGACTCTGACTCTAGTTTATCGACACATTGACTCTGTAGTTTATCGACACGTTGACTCTGTAGTTTATCGACACGTTGACTCTGTAGTTTATCGACACGTTGACTCTGTAGTTTATCGACACGTTGACTCTGACCGTAGTTTATCGACACGTTGACTCTGACCGTAGTTTATCGACACGTTGACTTTGACTCTGTAGTTTATCGACACGTTGACTTTGACTCTGTAGTTTATCGACACGTTGACTTTGACTCTGTAGTTTATCGACACGTTGACTTTGACTCTGTAGTTTATCGACACGTTGACTTTGACTCTGTAGTTTATCGACACGTTGACTTTGACTCTGTAGTTTATCGACACGTTGACTCTGACTCTGTAGTTTATCGACACTTGACTCTGACTGTAGTTTATCGACACGTTGACTCTAGTTTATCGACACGTTGACTCTAGTTTATCGACACGTTGACTCTAGTTTATCGACACGTTGACTCTAGTTTATCGACACGTTGACTAGTTTATCGACACGTTGACTCTGACTGTAGTTTATCGACACGTTGACTCTGACTCTAGTTTATCGACACGTTGACTCTGACTCTGTAGTTTATTGACACGTTGCCTCTGACTCTGTAGTTTATCGACACGTTGCCTCTGACTCTGTAGTTTATCGACACTTGACTGACTGTAGTTTATCGACACGTTGACTCTAGTTTATCGACACGTTGACTCTGACTCTAGTTTATCGACACATTGACTCTGTAGTTTATCGACACGTTGACTCTGTAGTTTATCGACACGTTGACTCTGTAGTTTATCGACACGTTGACTCTGTAGTTTATCAACACGTTGACTGACTGTAGTTTATCGACACGTTGACTCTGTAGTTTATCGACACGTTGACTCTGTAGTTTATCGACACGTTGACTCTGTAGTTTATCGACACGTTGACTCTAGTTTGTGGACACGTTGACTCTGACCGTAGTTTATCGACACGTTGACTCTGACCGTAGTTTATCGACACGTTGACTCTGACCGTAGTTTATCGACACGTTGACTCTGACCGTAGTTTATCGACACGTTGACTCTGACCGTAGTTTATCGACACGTTGACTCTGACCATAGTTTATCGACACGTTGACTCTGACCATAGTTTATCGACACGTTGACTCTGACCGTAGTTTATCGACACGTTGACTCTGACCGTAGTTTATCGACACGTTGACTCTGACCGTAGTTTATCGACACGTTGACTCTGACCGTAGTTTATCGACACGTTGACTCTGACTATAGTTTATCGACACGTTGACTTTGACTCTGTAGTTTATCGACACGTTGACTTTGACTCTGTAGTTTATCGACACGTTGACTTTGACTCTGTAGTTTATCGACACGTTGACTCTGACTCTGTAGTTTATCGACACTTGACTGACTGTAGTTTATCGAGACGTTGACTCTAGTTTATCGACACGTTGACTCTAGTTTATCGACACGTTGACTCTGACTGTAGTTTATCGACACGTTGACTCTGACTCTAGTTTATCGACACGTTGACTTTGACTCTGTAGTTTATCGACACGTTGACTCTGACTCTGTAGTTTATCGACAGTTTATCGACACGTTGACTCTAGTTTATCGACATGTTGACTCTGACTGTAGTTTATCGACACGTTGACTCTGACTCTAGTTTATCGACACATTGACTCTGTAGTTTATCGACACGTTGACTCTGTAGTTTATCGACACGTTGACTCTGTAGTTTATCGACACGTTGACTCTGTAGTTTATCGACACGTTGACTCTGTAGTTTATCGACACATTGACTCTGTAGTTTATCGACACGTTGACTCTGTAGTTTATCGACACGTTGACTCTGTAGTTTATCGACACGTTGACTCTGTAGTTTATCGACACGTTGACTGACTGTAGTTTATCGACACGTTGACTGACTGTAGTTTATCGACACGTTGACTGACTGTAGTTTATCGACACGTTGACTCTGTAGTTTATCGACACGTTGACTCTGTAGTTTATCGACACGTTGACTCTGTAGTTTATCGACACGTTGACTCTGTAGTTTATCGACACGTTGACTCTAGTTTGTCGACACGTTGACTCTGTAGTTCATCGACACGTTGACTCTAGTTTATCGACACGTTGACTCTAGTTTATCGACACGTTGACTCTGACCGTAGTTTATCGACACGTTGACTCTGACCGTAGTTTATCGACACGTTGACTCTGACCGTAATTTATCGACACGTTGACTCTGACCGTAGTTTATCGACACGTTGACTCTGACCATAGTTTATCGACATGTTGACTCTGACCATAGTTTATCGACACGTTGACTCTGACCATAGTTTATCGACACGTTGACTTTGACTCTGTAGTTTATCGACACGTTGACTTTGACTCTGTAGTGTATCGACACGTTGACTCTGACTCTGTAGTTTATCGACACTTGACTCTGACTGTAGTTTATCGACACTTGACTCTGACTGTAGTTTATCGACACGTTGACTTTGACTCTGTAGTTTATCGACACGTTGACTTTGACTCTGTAGTTTATCGACACGTTGACTTTGACTCTAGTTTATCGACACGTTGACTCTGACTCTGTAGTTTATCGACACTTGACTCTGACTGTAGTTTATCGACACTTGACTCTGACTGTAGTTTATCGACACGTTGACTCTAGTTTATCGACACGTTGACTCTAGTTTATCGACAAGTTGACTCTAGTTTATCGACACGTTGACTTTGACCGTAGTTTATCGACACGTTGACTCTGACTTTGTAGTTTATCGACACGTTGACTCTGACTCTGTAGTTTATCGACACTTGACTCTGACTGTAGTTTATCGACACGTTGACTCTAGTTTATCGACACGTTGACTCTGACTCTAGTTTATCGACACGTTGACTCTGACTCTAGTTCATCGACACGTTGACTCTGACTCTACTTTATCGACACATTGACTCTGTAGTTTATCGACACGTTGACTCTGTAGTTTATCGACACGTTGACTCTAGTTTATCGACACGTTGACTCTGACTCTAGTTTATCGACACGTTGACTCTGACTCTAGTTTATCGACACGTTGACTCTGACTCTAGTTTATCGACACGTTGACTCTGACTCTACTTTATCGACACATTGACTCTGTAGTTTATCGACACGATGACTTTGACTCTGTAGTTTATCGACACGTTGACTCTGACTCTGTAGTTTATCGACACTTGACTGACTGTAGTTTATCGAGACGTTGACTCTAGTTTATCGACACGTTGACTCTAGTTTATCGACACGTTGACTCTGACTGTAGTTTATCGACACGTTGACTCTGACTCTAGTTTATCGACACGTTGACTTTGACTCTGTAGTTTATCGACACGTTGACTCTGACTCTGTAGTTTATCGACACTTGACTGACTGTAGTTTATCGACACGTTGACTCTAGTTTATCGACATGTTGACTCTGACTGTAGTTTATCGACACGTTGACTCTGACTCTAGTTTATCGACACATTGACTCTGTAGTTTATCGACACGTTGACTCTGTAGTTTATCGACACGTTGACTCTGTAGTTTATCGACACGTTGACTCTGTAGTTTATCGACACGTTGACTCTGTAGTTTATCGACACATTGACTCTGTAGTTTATCGACACGTTGACTCTGTAGTTTATCGACACGTTGACTCTGTAGTTTATCGACACGTTGACTCTGTAGTTTATCGACACGTTGACTGACTGTAGTTTATCGACACGTTGACTGACTGTAGTTTATCGACACGTTGACTGACTGTAGTTTATCGACACGTTGACTCTGTAGTTTATCGACACGTTGACTCTGTAGTTTATCGACACGTTGACTCTGTAGTTTATCGACACGTTGACTCTGTAGTTTATCGACACGTTGACTCTAGTTTGTCGACACGTTGACTCTGTAGTTCATCGACACGTTGACTCTAGTTTATCGACACGTTGACTCTAGTTTATCGACACGTTGACTCTGACCGTAGTTTATCGACACGTTGACTCTGACCGTAGTTTATCGACACGTTGACTCTGACCGTAATTTATCGACACGTTGACTCTGACCGTAGTTTATCGACACGTTGACTCTGACCATAGTTTATCGACATGTTGACTCTGACCATAGTTTATCGACACGTTGACTCTGACCATAGTTTATCGACACGTTGACTTTGACTCTGTAGTTTATCGACACGTTGACTTTGACTCTGTAGTGTATCGACACGTTGACTCTGACTCTGTAGTTTATCGACACGTTGACTCTAGTTTATCGACACGTTGACTCTAGTTTATCGACACGTTGACTCTAGTTTATCGACACGTTGACTCTAGTTTATCGACACGTTGACTCTAGTTTATCGACACGTTGACTCTGACTGTAGTCTATCGACACGTTGACTGACTCTAGTTTATCGACACGTTGACTTTGACTCTGTAGTTTATTGACACGTTGCCTCTGACTCTGTAGTTTATCGACACTTGACTCTGACTGTAGTTTATCGACACGTTGACTCTAGTTTATCGACACGTTGACTCTAGTTTATCGACACGTTGACTCTGACTCTAGTTTATCGACACATTGACTCTGTAGTTTATCGACACGTTGACTCTGTAGTTTATCGACACGTTGACTCTGTAGTTTATCGACACGTTGACTGACTGTAGTTTATCGACACGTTGACTCTGTAGTTTATCGACACGTTGACTCTGTAGTTTATCGACACGTTGACTCTGTAGTTTATCGACACGTTGACTCTGTAGTTTATCGACACGTTGACTAGTTTGTCGACACGTTGACTCTGTAGTTTATCGACACGTTGACTCTAGTTTATCGACACGTTGACTCTGACTGTAGTTTATCGACACGTTGACTCTGACTCTAGTTTATCGACACATTGACTCTGTAGTTTATCGACACGTTGACTCTGTAGTTTATCGACACGTTGACTCTGTAGTTTATCGACACGTTGACTCTGTAGTTTATCGACACGTTGACTCTGTAGTTTATCGACACGTTGACTCTAGTTTGTCGACACGTTGACTCTGTAGTTTGTCGACACGTTGACTCTGTAGTTTGTCGACACGTTGACTCTGTAGTTTATCGACACGTTGACTGACTGTAGTTTATCGACACGTTGACTCTGACTGTAGTTTATCGACACGTTGACTCTGTAGTTTATCGACACGTTGACTCTGTAGTTTATCGACACGTTGACTCTGTAGTTTATCGACACGTTGACTCTGTAGTTTATCGACACGTTGACTGACTGTAGTTTATCGACACGTTGACTCTGTAGTTTATCGACACGTTGACTCTGTAGTTTATCGACACGTTGACTCTGTAGTTTATCGACACGTTGACTCTGTAGTTTATCGACACGTTGACTCTAGTTTGTCGACACGTTGACTCTGTAGTTTATCGACACGTTGACTCTGTAGTTTATCGACACGTTGACTCTAGTTTATCGACACGTTGACTCTGACCGTAGTTTATCGACACGTTGACTCTGACCGTAGTTTATCGACACGTTGACTCTGACCGTAGTTTATCGACACGTTGACTCTGACCGTAGTTTATCGACACTTGACTCTGACTGTAGTTTATCGACACTTGACTCTGACTGTAGTTTATCGACACGTTGACTCTAGTTTATCGACACGTTGACTCTAGTTTATCGACAAGTTGACTCTAGTTTATCGACACGTTGACTTTGACCGTAGTTTATCGACACGTTGACTCTGACTTTGTAGTTTATCGACACGTTGACTCTGACTCTGTAGTTTATCGACACTTGACTCTGTAGTTTATCGACACGTTGACTCTAGTTTATCGACACGTTGACTCTGACTCTAGTTTATCGACACGTTGACTCTGACTCTAGTTCATCGACACGTTGACTCTGACTCTACTTTATCGACACATTGACTCTGTAGTTTATCGACACGTTGACTCTGTAGTTTATCGACACGTTGACTCTAGTTTATCGACACGTTGACTCTGACTCTAGTTTATCGACACGTTGACTCTGACTCTAGTTTATCGACACGTTGACTCTGACTCTAGTTTATCGACACGTTGACTCTGACTCTACTTTATCGACACATTGACTCTGTAGTTTATCGACACGATGACTCTGTAGTTTATCGACACGTTGACTCTGTAGTTTATCGACACGTTGACTCTGTAGTTTATCGACACGTTGACTGACTGTAGTTTTTCGACACGTTGACTGACTGTAGTTTTTCGACACTTGACTCTGTAGTTTATTGACACGTTGACTCTGTAGTTTATTGACACGTTGACTCTAGTTTATCGACACGTTGACTCTGTAGTTTATTGACACGTTGACTCTAGTTTATCGACACGTTGACTCTGTAGTTTCATCGACACGTTGACTCTGTAGTTTATCGACACGTTGACTGACTGTAGTTTTTCGACACGTTGACTGACTGTAGTTTTTCGACACTTGACTCTGTAGTTTATTGACACGTTGACTCTGTAGTTTATTGACACGTTGACTCTAGTTTATCGACACGTTGACTCTGTAGTTTATTGACACGTTGACTCTAGTTTATCGACACGTTGACTCTGTAGTTTCATCGACACGTTGACTCTGACTGTAGTTTATCGACACGTTGACTCTGACTCTGTAGTTTATCGACACGTTGACTCTGACTCTGTAGTTTATCGACACGTTGACTCTGACTAAAGTTTAGACACGTTGACTCTGACCGTATTTTATCGACACGTTGACTCTGACCGTATTTTATCGACACGTTGACTCTGACTGTAGTTTATCAACACGTTGACAGTAGTTTATCGACACGTTGACTCTGTAGTTTATCGACACGTTGACTCTGACTCTGTAGTTTATTGACACGTTGACTGACTGTATTTTATCGACACGTTGACTCTGACTGTAGTTTATTGACACGTTGACAGTAGTTTATCGACACGTTGACTCTGTACTTTAACACGATGACTTTGACTGTAGTTTATCGATACGTTAACTCTGTAGTTTATCGACACGTTGACTGTAGTTTAACGACACGTTGACTCTGTAGTTTAACGACACGTTGACTCTGTAGTTTAACGACACGTTGACTCTGTAGTTTAACGACACGTGAACTCTGTAGTTTACCAACACATTGACTCTGACTGTAGATTAACGACACGTTAACGCTGTAGTTTAACAACACGTTGACTAGTTTATCGACACGTTGACACTGACTGTAGTTTATCGACACGTTGACTCTGACTGTAGTTTATCGACACTTTGACTGACTGTAGTTTATCGACACGTTGACTCTGTAGTTTATCGACACGTTGACTGACTGTAGTTTATCGACACGTTGACTTTGACTATAGTTTATCGACACGTTGACTCTGTAGTTTATCGACACGTTGACTCTGTAGTTTATCGACGTTGACTCTGTAGTTTATCGACACGTTGACTCTGTAGTTTATCGACACGTTGACTCTGACCGTAGTTTATCGACACGTTGACTCTGACCGTAGTTTATCGACACGTTGACTCTGACCGTAGTTTATCGACACGTTGACTCTGACCGTAGTTTATCGACACGTTGACTCTGACCGTAGTTTATCGACACGTTGACTCTGACTATAGTTTATCGACACGTTGACTCTGACTATAGTTTATCGACACGTTGACTTTGACTCTGTAGTTTATCGACACGTTGACTTTGACTCTGTAGTTTATCGACACGTTGACTTTGACTCTGTAGTTTATCGACACGTTGACTTTGACTCTGTAGTTTATCGACACGTTGACTTTGACTCTGTAGTTTATCGACACGTTGACTTTGACTCTGTAGTTTATCGACACGTTGACTTTGACTCTATAGTTTATCGACACGTTGACTTTGACTCTGTAGTTTATCGACACTTGACTCTGACTCTGTAGTTTATCGACACGTTGACTCTAGTTTATCGACACGTTGACTCTAGTTTATCGACACGTTGACTCTAGTTTATCGACACGTTGACTCTAGTTTATCGACACGTTGACTCTGACTGTAGTCTATCGACACGTTGACTGACTCTAGTTTATCGACACGTTGACTTTGACTCTGTAGTTTATTGACACGTTGCCTCTGACTCTGTAGTTTATCGACACTTGACTCTGACTGTAGTTTATCGACACGTTGACTCTAGTTTATCGACACGTTGACTCTAGTTTATCGACACGTTGACTCTGACTCTAGTTTATCGACACATTGACTCTGTAGTTTATCGACACGTTGACTCTGTAGTTTATCGACACGTTGACTCTGTAGTTTATCGACACGTTGACTGACTGTAGTTTATCGACACGTTGACTCTGTAGTTTATCGACACGTTGACTCTGTAGTTTATCGACACGTTGACTCTGTAGTTTATCGACACGTTGACTCTGTAGTTTATCGACACGTTGACTCTGTAGTTTATCGACACGTTGACTAGTTTGTCGACACGTTGACTCTGTAGTTTATCGACACGTTGACTCTAGTTTATCGACACGTTGACTCTGACTGTAGTTTATCGACACATTGACTCTGACTCTAGTTTATCGACACGTTGACTCTGTAGTTTATCGACACGTTGACTCTGTAGTTTATCGACACGTTGACTGACTGTAGTTTATCGACACGTTGACTCTGTAGTTTATCGACACGTTGACTCTGTAGTTTATCGACACGTTGACTCTGTAGTTTATCGACACGTTGACTCTGTAGTTTATCGACACGTTGACTCTAGTTTGTCGACACGTTGACTCTGTAGTTTGTCGACACGTTGACTGACTGTAGTTTATCGACACGTTGACTCTGACTGTAGTTTATCGACACGTTGACTCTGACTGTAGTTTATCGACACGTTGACTCTGTAGTTTATCGACACGTTGACTCTGTAGTTTATCGACACGTTGACTCTGTAGTTTATCGACACGTTGACTCTGTAGTTTATCGACACATTGACTGACTGTAGTTTATCGACACGTTGACTCTGTAGTTTATCGACACGTTGACTCTGTAGTTTATCGACACGTTGACTCTGTAGTTTATCGACACGTTGACTCTGTAGTTTATCGACACGTTGACTCTAGTTTGTCGACACGTTGACTCTGTAGTTTATCGACACGTTGACTCTGTAGTTTATCGACACGTTGACTCTAGTTTATCGACACGTTGACTCTGACCGTAGTTTATCGACACGTTGACTCTGACCGTAGTTTATCGACACGTTGACTCTGACCGTAGTTTATCGACACGTTGACTCTGACCGTAGTTTATCGACACGTTGACACTGACCGTAGTTTATCGACACGTTGACTCTGACCGTAGTTTATCGACACGTTGACTCTGACCGTAGTTTATCGACACGTTGACTCTGACCGTAGTTTATCGACACGTTGACTCTGACCGTAGTTTATCGACACGTTGACTCTGACCGTAGTTTATCGACACGTTGACTCTGACCGTAGTTTATCGACACGTTGACTGACTATAGTTTATCGACACGTTGACTTTGACTGTAGTTTATCGACACGTTGACTTTGACTCTGTAGTTTATCGACACGTTGACTTTGACTCTGTAGTTTATCGACACGTTGACTCTGACTCTGTAGTTTATCGACACTTGACTGACTGTAGTTTATCGACACGTTGACTCTAGTTTATCGACACGTTGACTCTAGTTTATCGACACGTTGACTCTAGTTTATCGACACGTTGACTCTGACTGTAGTTTATCGACACGTTGACTCTGACCGTAGTTTATCGACACGTTGACTCTGGCCGTAGTTTATCGACACGTTGACTCTGGCCGTAGTTTATCGACACGTTGACTCTGACCATAGTTTATCGACACGTTGACTCTGACTATAGTTTATCGACACGTTGACTTTGACTCTGTAGTTTATCGACACGTTGACTTTGACTGTAGTTTATCGACACGTTGACTTTGACTCTGTAGTTTATCGACACGTTGACTTTGACTCTGTAGTTTATCGACACGTTGATTCTAGTTTATCGACACGTTGACTCTAGTTTATCGACACGTTGACTCTAGTTTATCGACACGTTGACTCTAGTTTATCGACACGTTGACTCTGACCATAGTTTATCGACACGTTGACTCTGACCGTAGTTTATCGACACGTTGACTCTGACCGTAGTTTATCGACACGTTGACTCTGACCGTAGTTTATCGACACGTTGACTCTGACCATAGTTTATCGACACGTTGACTGACTATAGTTTATCGACACGTTGACTTTGACTCTGTAGTTTATCGACACGTTGACTTTGACTCTGTAGTTTATCGACACGTTGACTTTGACTCTGTAGTTTATCGACACGTTGACTTTGACTCTGTAGTTTATCGACACGTTGACTCTGACTCTGTAGTTTATCGACACGTTGACTGACTGTAGTTTATCGACACTTGACTCTAGTTTATCGACACGTTGACTCTAGTTTATCGACACGTTGACTCTGACTGTAGTTTATCGACACGTTGACTCTGACTGTAGTTTATCGACACGTTGACTCTGACTAGTTTATCGACACGTTGACTTTGACTCTGTAGTTTATCGACACGTTGACTCTGACTCTGTAGTTTATCGACACTTGACTCTGACTGTAGTTTATCGACACGTTGACTGTAGTTTATCGACACGTTGACTCTGACTCTAGTTTATCGACACGTTGACTCTGTAGTTTATCGACACGTTGACTCTGTAGTTTATCGACACGTTGACTCTGTAGTTTATCGACACGTTGACTGACTGTAGTTTATCGACACGTTGACTGACTGTAGTTTATCGACACGTTGACTCTGTAGTTTATCGACACGTTGACTCTGTAGTTTATCGACACGTTGACTCTGTAGTTTATCGACACGTTGACTCTGTAGTTTATCGACACGTTGACTCTAGTTTGTCGACACGTTGACTCTGTAGTTTATCGACACGTTGACTCTGTAGTTTATCGACACGTTGACTCTAGTTTATCGACACGTTGACTCTGACCGTAGTTTATCGACACGTTGACTCTGACCGTAGTTTATCGACACGTTGACTCTGACCGTAGTTTATCGACACGTTGACTCTGACCGTAGTTTATCGACACGTTGACTCTGACCGTAGTTTATCGACACGTTGACTCTGACCGTAGTTTATCGACACGTTGACTCTGACAATAGTTTATCGACACGTTGACTCTGACCGTAGTTTATCGACACGTTGACTCTGACCGTAGTTTATCGACACGTTGACTCTGACCGTAGTTTATCGACACGTTGACTCTGACCATAGTTTATCGACACGTTGACTCTGACCATAGTTTATCGACACGTTGACTTTGACTCTGTAGTTTATCGACACGTTGACTTTGACTCTGTAGTTTATCGACACGTTGACTTTGACTCTGTAGTTTATCGACACGTTGACTCTGACTCTGTAGTTTATCGACACTTGACTGACTGTAGTTTATCGACACGTTGACTCTAGTTTATCGACACGTTGACTCTAGTTTATCGACACGTTGACTCTAGTTTATCGACACGTTGACTCTAGTTTATCGACACGTTGACTCTGACTCTAGTTTATCGACACGTTGACTTTGACTCTGTAGTTTATCGACACGTTGACTCTGACTCTGTAGTTTATCGACACTTGACTCTGACTGTAGTTTATCGACACGTTGACTCTGACTCTAGTTTATCGACACATTGACTCTGTAGTTTATCGACACGTTGACTCTGTAGTTTATCGACACGTTGACTCTGTAGTTTATCGACACGTTGACTGACTGTAGTTTTTCGACACGTTGACTGACTGTAGTTTTTCGACACGTTGACTCTGTAGTTTATTGACACGTTGACTAGTTTATCGACACGTTGACTAGTTTATCGACACGTTGACTCTGTAGTTTATTGACACGTTGACTCTAGTTTATCGACACGTTGACTCTAGTTTATCGACACGTTGACTCTGTAGTTTTATCGACACGTTGACTCTGACTCTGTAGTTTATCGACACGTTGACTCTGACTCTGTAGTTTATCGACACGTTGACTCTGACCGTAGTTTATCGACACGTTGACTCTGACCGTAGTTTATCGACACGTTGACTCTGACCGTAGTTTATCGACACGTTGACTCTGACCGTAGTTTATCGACACGTTGACTCTGACCGTAGTTTATCGACACGTTGACTCTGACCATAGTTTATCGACACGTTGACTCTGACCATAGTTTATCGACACGTTGACTCTGACCGTAGTTTATCGACACGTTGACTCTGACCGTAGTTTATCGACACGTTGACTCTGACCGTAGTTTATCGACACGTTGACTCTGACCATAGTTTATCGACACGTTGACTGACTGTAGTTTATCGACACTTGACTCTAGTTTATCGACACGTTGACTCTAGTTTATCGACACGTTGACTCTGACTGTAGTTTATCGACACGTTGACTCTGACTAGTTTATCGACACGTTGACTTTGACTCTGTAGTTTATCGACACGTTGACTCTGACTCTGTAGTTTATCGACACTTGACTCTGACTGTAGTTTATCGACACGTTGACTCTAGTTTATCGACACGTTGACTCTGACTGTAGTTTATCGACACGTTGACTCTGACTCTAGTTTATCGACACATTGACTCTGTAGTTTATCGACACGTTGACTCTGTAGTTTATCGACACGTTGACTCTGTAGTTTATCGACACGTTGACTGACTGTAGTTTATCGACACGTTGACTCTGACTGTAGTTTATCGACACGTTGACTCTGACTCTAGTTTATCGACACGTTGACTCTGTAGTTTATCGACACGTTGACTCTGTAGTTTATCGACACGTTGACTCTGTAGTTTATCGACACGTTGACTGACTGTAGTTTATCGACACGTTGACTGACTGTAGTTTATCGACACGTTGACTCTGTAGTTTATCGACACGTTGACTCTGTAGTTTATCGACACGTTGACTCTGTAGTTTATCGACACGTTGACTCTGTAGTTTATCGACACGTTGACTCTGTAGTTTATCGACACGTTGACTCTGTAGTTTATCGACACGTTGACTCTAGTTTGTCGACACGTTGACTCTGTAGTTTATCGACACGTTGACTCTGTAGTTTATCGACACGTTGACTCTAGTTTATCGACACGTTGACTCTGACCGTAGTTTATCGACACGTTGACTCTGACCGTAGTTTATCGACACGTTGACTCTGACCGTAGTTTATCGACACGTTGACTCTGACCGTAGTTTATCGACACGTTGACTCTGACCGTAGTTTATCGACACGTTGACTCTGACCGTAGTTTATCGACACGTTGACTCTGACCGTAGTTTATCGACACGTTGACTCTGACAATAGTTTATCGACACGTTGACTCTGACCGTAGTTTATCGACACGTTGACTCTGACCGTAGTTTATCGACACGTTGACTCTGACCGTAGTTTATCGACACGTTGACTCTGACCATAGTTTATCGACACGTTGACTCTGACTATAGTTTATCGACACGTTGACTTTGACTCTGTAGTTTATCGACACGTTGACTTTGACTCTGTAGTTTATCGACACGTTGACTTTGACTCTGTAGTTTATCGACACGTTGACTCTGACTCTGTAGTTTATCGACACTTGACTGACTGTAGTTTATCGACACGTTGACTCTAGTTTATCGACACGTTGACTCTAGTTTATCGACACGTTGACTCTAGTTTATCGACACGTTGACTCTAGTTTATCGACACGTTGACTCTAGTTTATCGACACGTTGACTCTAGTTTATCGACACGTTGACTCTGACTCTAGTTTATCGACACGTTGACTTTGACTCTGTAGTTTATCGACACGTTGACTCTGACTCTGTAGTTTATCGACACTTGACTCTGACTGTAGTTTATCGACACGTTGACTCTGACTCTAGTTTATCGACACATTGACTCTGTAGTTTATCGACACGTTGACTCTGTAGTTTATCGACACGTTGACTCTGTAGTTTATCGACACGTTGACTGACTGTAGTTTTTCGACACGTTGACTGACTGTAGTTTTTCGACACGTTGACTCTGTAGTTTATTGACACGTTGACTAGTTTATCGACACGTTGACTAGTTTATCGACACGTTGACTCTGTAGTTTATTGACACGTTGACTCTGTAGTTTTATCGACACGTTGACTCTGACTCTGTAGTTTATCGACACGTTGACTCTGACTCTGTAGTTTATCGACACGTTGACTCTGACCGTAGTTTATCGACACGTTGACTCTGACCGTAGTTTATCGACACGTTGACTCTGACCGTAGTTTATCGACACGTTGACTCTGACCGTAGTTTATCGACACGTTGACTCTGACCGTAGTTTATCGACACGTTGACTCTGACCATAGTTTATCGACACGTTGACTCTGACCATAGTTTATCGACACGTTGACTCTGACCGTAGTTTATCGACACGTTGACTCTGACCGTAGTTTATCGACACGTTGACTCTGACCGTAGTTTATCGACACGTTGACTCTGACCATAGTTTATCGACACGTTGACTCTGACTATAGTTTATCGACACGTTGACTTTGACTGTAGTTTATCGACACGTTGACTTTGACTCTGTAGTTTATCGACACGTTGACTTTGACTCTGTAGTTTATCGACACGTTGACTCTGACTCTGTAGTTTATCGACACTTGACTGACTGTAGTTTATCGACACGTTGACTCTAGTTTATCGACACGTTGACTCTAGTTTATCGACACGTTGACTCTGACTGTAGTTTATCGACACGTTGACTCTGACAGTTTATCGACACGTTGACTCTGACCGTAGTTTATCGACACGTTGACTCTGGCCGTAGTTTATCGACACGTTGACTCTGACCGTAGTTTATCGACACGTTGACTCTGACCATAGTTTATCGACACGTTGACTCTGACTATAGTTTATCGACACGTTGACTTTGACTCTGTAGTTTATCGACACGTTGACTTTGACTCTGTAGTTTATCGACACGTTGACTTTGACTCTGTAGTTTATCGACACGTTGACTAGTTTATCGACACGTTGACTCTAGTTTATCGACACGTTGACTCTAGTTTATCGACACGTTGACTCTGACCATAGTTTTTCGACACGTTGACTCTGACCGTAGTTTATCGACACGTTGACTCTGACCGTAGTTTATCGACACGTTGACTCTGACCGTAGTTTATCGACACGTTGACTCTGACCATAGTTTATCGACACGTTGACTCTGACTATAGTTTATCGACACGTTGACTTTGACTCTGTAGTTTATCGACACGTTGACTTTGACTCTGTAGTTTATCGACACGTTGACTTTGACTCTGTAGTTTATCGACACGTTGACTCTGACTCTGTAGTTTATCGACACTTGACTGACTGTAGTTTATCGACACGTTGACTCTAGTTTATCGACACGTTGACTCTAGTTTATCGACACGTTGACTCTAGTTTATCGACACGTTGACTCTGACTGTAGTTTATCGACACGTTGACTCTGACTCTAGTTTATCGACACGTTGACTTTGACTCTGTAGTTTATCGACACGTTGACTCTGACTCTGTAGTTTATCGACACGTTGACTCTGACCGTAGTTTATCGACACGTTGACTCTGACCGTAGTTTATCGACACGTTGACTCTGACCGTAGTTTATCGACACGTTGACTCTGACTGTAGTTTATCGACACGTTGACTTTGACTCTGTAGTTTATCGACACGTTGACTTTGACTCTGTAGTTTATCGACACGTTGACTTTGACTCTGTAGTTTATCGACACGTTGACTCTGACTCTGTAGTTTATCGACACTTGACTGACTCTAGTTTATCGACACGTTGACTCTAGTTTATCGACACGTTGACTCTAGTTTATCGACACGTTGACTCTAGTTTATCGACACGTTGACTCTAGTTTATCGACACGTTGACTCTGACTCTAGTTTATCGACACGTTGACTTTGACTCTGTAGTTTATCGACACGTTGACTCTGACTCTGTAGTTTATCGACACGTTGACTCTGACTCTGTAGTTTATCGACACTTGACTCTGACTGTAGTTTATCGACACGTTGACTCTGACTGTAGTTTATCGACACGTTGACTCTTGACTCTAGTTTATCGACACATTGACTCTGTAGTTTATCGACACGTTGACTCTGTAGTTTATCGACACGTTGACTCTGTAGTTTATCGACACGTTGACTCTGTAGTTTATCGACACGTTGACTGACTGTAGTTTTTCGACACGTTGACTGACTGTAGTTTTTCGACACGTTGACTCTGTAGTTTATTGACACGTTGACTAGTTTATCGACACGTTGACTAGTTTATCGACACGTTGACTCTGTAGTTTATTGACACGTTGACTCTAGTTTATCGACACGTTGACTCTAGTTTATCGACACGTTGACTCTGTAGTTTTATCGACACGTTGACTCTGACTCTGTAGTTTATCGACACGTTGACTCTGACTCTGTAGTTTATCGACACGTTGACTCTGACCGTAGTTTATCGACACGTTGACTCTGACCGTAGTTTATCGACACGTTGACTCTGACCGTAGTTTATCGACACGTTGACTCTGACCGTAGTTTATCGACACGTTGACTCTGACCGTAGTTTATCGACACGTTGACTCTGACCGTAGTTTATCGACACGTTGACTCTGACCATAGTTTATCGACACGTTGACTCTGACCATAGTTTATCGACACGTTGACTCTGACCGTAGTTTATCGACACGTTGACTCTGACCGTAGTTTATCGACACGTTGACTCTGACCGTAGTTTATCGACACGTTGACTCTGACCATAGTTTATCGACACGTTGACTCTGACTATAGTTTATCGACACGTTGACTTTGACTGTAGTTTATCGACACGTTGACTTTGACTCTGTAGTTTATCGACACGTTGACTTTGACTCTGTAGTTTATCGACACGTTGACTCTGACTCTGTAGTTTATCGACACTTGACTGACTGTAGTTTATCGACACGTTGACTCTAGTTTATCGACACGTTGACTCTAGTTTATCGACACGTTGACTCTGACTGTAGTTTATCGACACGTTGACTCTGACAGTTTATCGACACGTTGACTCTGACCGTAGTTTATCGACACGTTGACTCTGGCCGTAGTTTATCGACACGTTGACTCTGACCGTAGTTTATCGACACGTTGACTCTGACCATAGTTTATCGACACGTTGACTCTGACTATAGTTTATCGACACGTTGACTTTGACTCTGTAGTTTATCGACACGTTGACTTTGACTCTGTAGTTTATCGACACGTTGACTTTGACTCTGTAGTTTATCGACACGTTGACTAGTTTATCGACACGTTGACTCTAGTTTATCGACACGTTGACTCTAGTTTATCGACACGTTGACTCTGACCATAGTTTTTCGACACGTTGACTCTGACCGTAGTTTATCGACACGTTGACTCTGACCGTAGTTTATCGACACGTTGACTCTGACCGTAGTTTATCGACACGTTGACTCTGACCATAGTTTATCGACACGTTGACTCTGACTATAGTTTATCGACACGTTGACTTTGACTCTGTAGTTTATCGACACGTTGACTTTGACTCTGTAGTTTATCGACACGTTGACTTTGACTCTGTAGTTTATCGACACGTTGACTCTGACTCTGTAGTTTATCGACACTTGACTGACTGTAGTTTATCGACACTTGACTGACTGTAGTTTATCGACACGTTGACTCTAGTTTATCGACACGTTGACTCTAGTTTATCGACACGTTGACTCTGACTGTAGTTTATCGACACGTTGACTCTGACTCTAGTTTATCGACACGTTGACTTTGACTCTGTAGTTTATCGACACGTTGACTCTGACTCTGTAGTTTATCGACACTTGACTCTGACTCTGTAGTTTATCGACACGTTGACTGTAGTTTATCGACACGTTGACTCTGACTCTAGTTTATCGACACGTTGACTCTGACTGTAGTTTATCGACACGTTGACTCTGTAGTTTATCGACACATTGACTCTGTAGTTTATCGACACGTTGACTCTGTAGTTTATCGACACGTTGACTCTGTAGTTTATCGACACGTTGACTGACTGTAGTTTATCGACACGTTGACTCTGACTCTAGTTTATCGACACGTTGACTCTGTAGTTTATCGACACGTTGACTCTGTAGTTTATCGACACGTTGACTCTGTAGTTTATCGACACGTTGACTCTGTAGTTTATCGACACGTTGACTGACTGTAGTTTATCGACACGTTGACTGACTGTAGTTTATCGACACGTTGACTGACTGTAGTTTATCGACACGTTGACTGACTGTAGTTTATCGACACGTTGACTCTGTAGTTTATCGACACGTTGACTCTGTAGTTTATCGACACGTTGACTCTGTAGTTTATCGACACGTTGACTCTAGTTTGTCGACACGTTGACTCTGACCGTAGTTTATCGACACGTTGACTCTGACCGTAGTTTATCGACACGTTGACTCTGACCGTAGTTTATCGACACGTTGACTCTGACCGTAGTTTATCGACACGTTGACTCTGACTCTAGTTTATCGACACGTTGACTCTAGTTTATCGACACGTTGACTCTGACTGTAGTTTATCGACACGTTGACTCTGACTCTAGTTTATCGACACGTTGACTTTGACTCTGTAGTTTATCGACACGTTGACTCTGACTCTGTAGTTTATCGACACTTGACTCTGACTGTAGTTTATCGACACGTTGACTCTAGTTTATCGACACGTTGACTCTGACTGTAGTTTATCGACACGTTGACTCTGACTCTAGTTTATCGACACATTGACTCTGTAGTTTATCGACACGTTGACTCTGTAGTTTATCGACACGTTGACTCTGTAGTTTATCGACACGTTGACTCTGTAGTTTATCGACACGTTGACTGACTGTAGTTTATCGACACGTTGACTCTGACTCTAGTTTATCGACACGTTGACTCTGTAGTTTATCGACACGTTGACTCTGTAGTTTATCGACACGTTGACTCTGTAGTTTATCGACACGTTGACTCTAGTTTGTCGACACGTTGACTCTGTAGTTTATCGACACGTTGACTCTGTAGTTTATCGACACGTTGACTCTAGTTTATCGACACGTTGACTCTGACCGTAGTTTATCGACACGTTGACTCTGACCGTAGTTTATCGACACGTTGACTCTGACCGTAGTTTATCGACACGTTGACTCTGACCGTAGTTTATCGACACGTTGACTCTGACCGTAGTTTATCGACACGTTGACTCTGACCGTAGTTTATCGACACGTTGACTCTGACCGTAGTTTATCGACACGTTGACTCTGACAATAGTTTATCGACACGTTGACTCTGACCGTAGTTTATCGACACGTTGACTCTGACCGTAGTTTATCGACACGTTGACTCTGACCGTAGTTTATCGACACGTTGACTCTGACCATAGTTTATCGACACGTTGACTCTGACTATAGTTTATCGACACGTTGACTTTGACTCTGTAGTTTATCGACACGTTGACTTTGACTCTGTAGTTTATCGACACGTTGACTTTGACTCTGTAGTTTATCGACACGTTGACTCTGACTCTGTAGTTTATCGACACTTGACTGACTGTAGTTTATCGACACGTTGACTCTAGTTTATCGACACGTTGACTCTAGTTTATCGACACGTTGACTCTAGTTTATCGACACGTTGACTCTAGTTTATCGACACGTTGACTCTGACTCTAGTTTATCGACACGTTGACTTTGACTCTAGTTTATCGACACATTGACTCTGTAGTTTATCGACACGTTGACTCTGTAGTTTATCGACACGTTGACTCTGTAGTTTATCGACACGTTGACTGACTGTAGTTTTTCGACACGTTGACTGACTGTAGTTTTTCGACACGTTGACTCTGTAGTTTATCGACACATTGACTCTGTAGTTTATCGACACGTTGACTCTGTAGTTTATCGACACGTTGACTGACTGTAGTTTATCGACACGTTGACTGACTGTAGTTTATCGACACGTTGACTCTGACTCTAGTTTATCGACACGTTGACTCTGTAGTTTATCGACACGTTGACTCTGTAGTTTATCGACACGTTGACTGACTGTAGTTTATCGACACGTTGACTGACTGTAGTTTATCGACACGTTGACTGACTGTAGTTTATCGACACGTTGACTGACTGTAGTTTATCGACACGTTGACTCTGTAGTTTATCGACACGTTGACTCTGTAGTTTATCGACACGTTGACTCTGTAGTTTATCGACACGTTGACTCTAGTTTGTCGACACGTTGACTCTGACCGTAGTTTATCGACACGTTGACTCTGACCGTAGTTTATCGACACGTTGACTCTGACCGTAGTTTATCGACACGTTGACTCTGACCGTAGTTTATCGACACGTTGACTCTGACCGTAGTTTATCGACACGTTGACTCTGACCGTAGTTTATCGACACGTTGACTCTGACCGTAGTTTATCGACACGTTGACTCTGACCGTAGTTTATCGACACGTTGACTCTGACCGTAGTTTATCGACACGTTGACTCTGACCGTAGTTTATCGACACGTTGACTCTGACCATAGTTTATCGACACGTTGACTCTGACCATAGTTTATCGACACGTTGACTCTGACCGTAGTTTATCGACACGTTGACTCTGACCGTAGTTTATCGACACGTTGACTCTGACCGTAGTTTATCGACACGTTGACTCTGACCGTAGTTTATCGACACGTTGACTCTGACCGTAGTTTATCGACACGTTGACTGACTATAGTTTATCGACACGTTGACTTTGACTCTGTAGTTTATCGACACGTTGACTTTGACTCTGTAGTTTATCGACACGTTGACTTTGACTCTGTAGTTTATCGACACGTTGACTCTGACTCTGTAGTTTATCGACACTTGACTGACTGTAGTTTATCGACACGTTGACTCTAGTTTATCGACACGTTGACTCTAGTTTATCGACACGTTGACTCTAGTTTATCGACACGTTGACTCTAGTTTATCGACACGTTGACTCTGACTCTAGTTTATCGACACGTTGACTTTGACTCTGTAGTTTATCGACACGTTGACTCTGACTCTGTAGTTTATCGACACTTGACTCTGACTGTAGTTTATCGACACGTTGACTCTAGTTTATCGACACGTTGACTCTGACTGTAGTTTATCGACACGTTGACTCTGACTCTAGTTTATCGACACATTGACTCTGTAGTTTATCGACACGTTGACTCTGTAGTTTATCGACACGTTGACTCTGTAGTTTATCGACACGTTGACTGACTGTAGTTTTTCGACACGTTGACTGACTGTAGTTTTTCGACACGTTGACTCTGTAGTTTATTGACACGTTGACTAGTTTATCGACACGTTGACTAGTTTATCGACACGTTGACTCTGTAGTTTATTGACACGTTGACTCTAGTTTATCGACACGTTGACTCTAGTTTATCGACACGTTGACTCTAGTTTATCGACACGTTGACTCTGTAGTTTTATCGACACGTTGACTCTGACTCTGTAGTTTATCGACACGTTGACTCTGACTCTGTAGTTTATCGACACGTTGACTGACTAAAGTTTAGACACGTTGACTGACCGTATTTTATCGACACGTTGACTGACTGTAGTTTTTCGACACGTTGACTCTGTAGTTTATTGACACGTTGACTCTAGTTTATCGACACGTTGACTCTAGTTTATCGACACGTTGACTCTGTAGTTTATCGACACGTTGACTCTAGTTTATCGACACGTTGACTAGTTTATCGACACGTTGACTCTAGTTTATCGACACGTTGACTCTAGTTTATCGACACGTTGACTCTGTAGTTTTATCGACACGTTGACTCTGACTCTGTAGTTTATCGACACGTTGACTCTGACTCTGTAGTTTATCGACACGTTGACTCTGACTAAAGTTTAGACACGTTGACTGACCGTATTTTATCGACACGTTGACTCTGACTGTAGTTTATCAACACGTTGACAGTAGTTTATCGACACGTTGACAGTAGTTTATCGACACGTTGACAGTAGTTTATCGACACGTTGACTCTGTAGTTTATCGACACGTTGACTCTGACTCTGTAGTTTATTGACACGTTGACTGACTGTATTTTATCGACACGTTGACTCTGACTGTAGTTTATTGACACATTGACTCGAGTTTATCGACACGTTGACTGACTCTAGTTTATCGACACGTTGACAGTAGTTTATCGACACGTTGACTCTGACTGTAGTTTGTCGACACATTGACTCTCTGTAGTTTATCGACACGTTGACTGTAGTTTATCGACACGTTGACTCTGACTCTGTAGTTTATCGACACGTTGACTCTGACTCTAGTTTATCGACACGTTGACTCTGACCGTATTTTATCGACACGTTGACCCTGACCGTAATTTATTGACACGTTGACTCTAGTTTATCGACACGTTGACTCTGACTGTAGTTTATCGACACGTTGACAGTAGTTTATCGACACGTTGACTCTGTAGTTTATTGACACGTTGACTGACTGTATTTTATCGACACGTTGACTCTGACTGTAGTTTATCGACACGTTGACTCTGTAGTTTAGACACGTTGACAGTAGTTTATCGACACGTTGACTCTGACTGTAGTTTGTCGACACGTTGACTGACTGTAGTTTGTCGACACGTTGACTCTGACTGTAGTTTGTCGACACGTTGACTCTGACTCTAGTTTATCGACACGTTGACTGACTCTAGTTTGTCGACACGTTGACTCTGACTCTAGTTTGTCGACACGTTGACTCTGACTCTAGTTTGTCGACACGTTGACTCTAGTTTGTCGACACGTTGACTCTGACTCTAGTTTGTCGACACGTTGACTCTGACTCTAGTTTGTCGACACGTTGACTCTGACTCTAGTTTGTCGACACGTTGACTCTGACTCTAGTTTGTCGACACGTTGACTCTGACTGTAGTTTGTCGACACGTTGACTGACTGTAGTTTGTCGACACGTTGACTCTGACTGTAGTTTGTCGACACGTTGACTGACTGTAGTTTATCGACACGTTGACTCTGTAGTTTATCGACACGTTGACTCTGTAGTTTATCGACACGTTGACTCTGTAGTTTATCGACACGTTGACTCTGTAGTTTATCGACACGTTGACTCTAGTTTATCGACACGTTGACTCTAGTTTATCGACACGTTGACTCTAGTTTATCGACACGTTGACTCTGACTGTAGTTTATCGACACGTTGACTCTGACTCTGTAGTTTATCGACACGTTGACTCTGACTAAAGTTTAGACACGTTGACTCTGACCGTATTTTATTGACACGTTGACTCTGACCGTATTTTATCGACACGTTGACTCTGACTGTAGTTTATCAACACGTTGACAGTAGTTTATCGACACGTTGACTCTGTAGTTTATCGACACTTGACTGACTGTAGTTTATCGACACGTTGACTCTAGTTTATCGACACGTTGACTCTAGTTTATCGACACGCTGACTCTAGTTTATCGACACGTTGACTCTGACTGTAGTTTATCGACACGTTGACTCTGACTGTAGTTTATCGACACGTTGACTCTGACTCTAGTTTATCGACACGTTGACTCTGACTCTAGTTTATCGACACGTTGACTCTGACTCTGTAGTTTATCGACACGTTGACTCTGACTCTGTAGTTTATCGACACTTGACTCTGACTGTAGTTTATCGACACGTTGACTCTAGTTTATCGACACTTGACTCTGACTGTAGTTTATCGACACGTTGACTCTAGTTTATCGACACGTTGACTCTGACTGTAGTTTATCGACACGTTGACTCTGACTGTAGTTTATCGACACGTTGACTCTGACTCTAGTTTATCGACACATTGACTCTGTAGTTTATCGACACGTTGACTCTGTAGTTTATCGACACGTTGACTCTGTAGTTTATCGACACGTTGACTCTGTAGTTTATCGACACGTTGACTGACTGTAGTTTATCGACACGTTGACTCTGACTGTAGTTTATCGACACGTTGACTCTGACTCTAGTTTATCGACACGTTGACTCTGTAGTTTATCGACACGTTGACTCTGTAGTTTATCGACACGTTGACTCTGTAGTTTATCGACACGTTGACTGACTGTAGTTTATCGACACGTTGACTGACTGTAGTTTATCGACACGTTGACTGACTGTAGTTTATCGACACGTTGACTCTGTAGTTTATCGACACGTTGACTCTGTAGTTTATCGACACGTTGACTCTAGTTTGTCGACACGTTGACTCTGTAGTTTATCGACACGTTGACTCTGACCGTAGTTTATCGACACGTTGACTGACCGTAGTTTATCGACACGTTGACTCTGACCGTAGTTTATCGACACGTTGACTCTGACCGTAGTTTATCGACACGTTGACTCTGACCGTAGTTTATCGACACGTTGACTCTGACCGTAGTTTATCGACACGTTGACTCTGACCGTAGTTTATCGACACGTTGACTCTGACCGTAGTTTATCGACACGTTGACTCTGACCGTAGTTTATCGACACGTTGACTCTGACCATAGTTTATCGACACGTTGACTCTGACCATAGTTTATCGACACGTTGACTCTGACCGTAGTTTATCGACACGTTGACTCTGACCGTAGTTTATCGACACGTTGACTCTGACCGTAGTTTATCGACACGTTGACTCTGACCATAGTTTATCGACACGTTGACTCTGACTATAGTTTATCGACACGTTGACTTTGACTCTGTAGTTTATCGACACGTTGACTTTGACTCTGTAGTTTATCGACACGTTGACTTTGACTCTGTAGTTTATCGACACGTTGACTCTGACTCTGTAGTTTATCGACACTTGACTGACTGTAGTTTATCGACACGTTGACTCTAGTTTATCGACACGTTGACTCTAGTTTATCGACACGTTGACTCTAGTTTATCGACACGTTGACTCTAGTTTATCGACACGTTGACTCTGACTCTAGTTTATCGACACGTTGACTTTGACTCTGTAGTTTATCGACACGTTGACTCTGACTCTGTAGTTTATCGACACTTGACTCTGACTGTAGTTTATCGACACGTTGACTCTAGTTTATCGACACGTTGACTCTGACTGTAGTTTATCGACACGTTGACTCTGACTCTAGTTTATCGACACATTGACTCTGTAGTTTATCGACACGTTGACTCTGTAGTTTATCGACACGTTGACTCTGTAGTTTATCGACACGTTGACTGACTGTAGTTTTTCGACACGTTGACTGACTGTAGTTTTTCGACACGTTGACTCTGTAGTTTATTGACACGTTGACTAGTTTATCGACACGTTGACTAGTTTATCGACACGTTGACTCTGTAGTTTATTGACACGTTGACTCTAGTTTATCGACACGTTGACTCTAGTTTATCGACACGTTGACTCTAGTTTATCGACACGTTGACTCTGTAGTTTTATCGACACGTTGACTCTGACTCTGTAGTTTATCGACACGTTGACTCTGACTGTAGTTTATCGACACGTTGACTGACTAAAGTTTAGACACGTTGACTGACCGTATTTTATCGACACGTTGACTGACTGTAGTTTTTCGACACGTTGACTCTGTAGTTTATTGACACGTTGACTCTAGTTTATCGACACGTTGACTCTAGTTTATCGACACGTTGACTCTGTAGTTTATCAACACGTTGACTCTAGTTTATCGACACGTTGACTAGTTTATCGACACGTTGACTCTAGTTTATCGACACGTTGACTCTAGTTTATCGACACGTTGACTCTGTAGTTTTATCGACACGTTGACTCTGACTCTGTAGTTTATCGACACGTTGACTCTGACTCTGTAGTTTATCGACACGTTGACTCTGACTAAAGTTTAGACACGTTGACTGACCGTATTTTATCGACACGTTGACTCTGACTGTAGTTTATCAACACGTTGACAGTAGTTTATCGACACGTTGACTCTGTAGTTTATCGACACGTTGACTCTGACTCTGTAGTTTATTGACACGTTGACTGACTGTATTTTATCGACACGTTGACTCTGACTGTAGTTTATTGACACATTGACTAGTTTATCGACACGTTGACTGACTCTAGTTTATCGACACGTTGACAGTAGTTTATCGACACGTTGACTCTGACTGTAGTTTGTCGACACATTGACTCTGACTCTGTAGTTTATCGACACGTTGACTGACTGTAGTTTATCGACACGTTGACTCTGACTCTGTAGTTTATCGACACGTTGACTCTGACTCTAGTTTATCGACACGTTGACTCTGACCGTATTTTATCGACACGTTGACCCTGACCGTAATTTATTGACACGTTGACTCTAGTTTATCGACACGTTGACTCTGACTGTAGTTTATCGACACGTTGACAGTAGTTTATCGACACGTTGACTCTGTAGTTTATTGACACGTTGACTGACTGTATTTTATCGACACGTTGACTCTGACTGTAGTTTATCGACACGTTGACTCTGTAGTTTAGACACGTTGACAGTAGTTTATCGACACGTTGACTCTGACTGTAGTTTGTCGACACGTTGACTGACTGTAGTTTGTCGACACGTTGACTCTGACTGTAGTTTGTCGACACGTTGACTCTGACTCTAGTTTGTCGACACGTTGACTGACTCTAGTTTGTCGACACGTTGACTCTGACTCTAGTTTGTCGACACGTTGACTCTGACTCTAGTTTGTCGACACGTTGACTCTAGTTTGTCGACACGTTGACTCTGACTCTAGTTTGTCGACACGTTGACTCTGACTCTAGTTTGTCGACACGTTGACTCTGACTCTAGTTTGTCGACACGTTGACTCTGACTCTAGTTTGTCGACACGTTGACTCTGACTCTAGTTTGTCGACACGTTGACTCTGACTGTAGTTTGTCGACACGTTGACTGACTGTAGTTTGTCGACACGTTGACTCTGACTGTAGTTTGTCGACACGTTGACTCTGTAGTTTATCGACACGTTGACTCTGTAGTTTATCGACACGTTGACTCTGTAGTTTATCGACACGTTGACTCTGTAGTTTATCGACACGTTGACTCTAGTTTATCGACACGTTGACTCTAGTTTATCGACACGTTGACTCTAGTTTATCGACACGTTGACTCTGACTGTAGTTTATCGACACGTTGACTCTGACTCTGTAGTTTATCGACACGTTGACTCTGACTAAAGTTTAGACACGTTGACTCTGACCGTATTTTATTGACACGTTGACTCTGACCGTATTTTATCGACACGTTGACTCTGACTGTAGTTTATCAACACGTTGACAGTAGTTTATCGACACGTTGACTCTGTAGTTTATCGACACTTGACTGACTGTAGTTTATCGACACGTTGACTCTAGTTTATCGACACGTTGACTCTAGTTTATCGACACGTTGACTCTAGTTTATCGACACGTTGACTCTGACTGTAGTTTATCGACACGTTGACTCTGACTCTAGTTTATCGACACGTTGACTCTGACTCTAGTTTATCGACACGTTGACTCTGACTCTGTAGTTTATCGACACGTTGACTCTGACTCTGTAGTTTATCGACACTTGACTCTGACTGTAGTTTATCGACACGTTGACTCTAGTTTATCGACACGTTGACTCTGACTCTAGTTTATCGACACGTTGACTCTGACTCTAGTTCATCGACACGTTGACTCTGACTCTAGTTTATCGACACATTGACTCTGTAGTTTATCGACACGTTGACTCTGTAGTTTATCGACACGTTGACTGACTGTAGTTTATCGACACGTTGACTGACTGTAGTTTATCGACACGTTGACTGACTGTAGTTTATCGACACGTTGACTGACTGTAGTTTATCGACACGTTGACTGACTGTAGTTTATCGACACGTTGACTGACTGTAGTTTATCGACACGTTGACTCTGTAGTTTATCGACACGTTGACTCTGTAGTTTATCGACACGTTGACTCTGTAGTTTATCGACACGTTGACTCTAGTTTGTCGACACGTTGACTCTGTAGTTTATCGACACGTTGACTCTAGTTTATCGACACGTTGACTCTGACCGTAGTTTATCGACACGTTGACTCTGACCGTAATTTATCGACACGTTGACTCTGACCGTAGTTTATCGACACGTTGACTCTGACCGTAGTTTATCGACACGTTGACTCTGACCGTAGTTTATCGACACGTTGACTCTGACCGTAGTTTATCGACACGTTGACTCTGACCGTAGTTTATCGACACGTTGACTCTGACCGTAGTTTATCGACACGTTGACTCTGACAATAGTTTATCGACACGTTGACTCTGACAATAGTTTTTCGACACGTTGACTGACTGTAGTTTTTCGACACGTTGACTCTGTAGTTTATCGACACGTTGACTCTGTAGTTTATCGACACGTTGACTAGTTTATCGACACGTTGACTAGTTTATCGACACGTTGACTCTGTAGTTTATTGACACGTTGACTCTAGTTTATCGACACGTTGACTCTAGTTTATCGACACGTTGACTCTGTAGTTTTATCGACACGTTGACTCTGACTCTGTAGTTTATCGACACGTTGACTCTGACTCTGTAGTTTATCGACACGTTGACTCTGACTCTGTAGTTTATCGACACGTTGACTCTGACTCTGTAGTTTATCGACACGTTGACTGACTAAAGTTTAGACACGTTGACTGACCGTATTTTATCGACACGTTGACTGACTGTAGTTTTTCGACACGTTGACTCTGTAGTTTATTGACACGTTGACTCTAGTTTATCGACACGTTGACTCTGTAGTTTATTGACACGTTGACTCTAGTTTATCGACACGTTGACTCTAGTTTATCGACACGTTGACTCTAGTTTATCGACACGTTGACTCTAGTTTATCGACACGTTGACTCTAGTTTATCGACACGTTGACTCTAGTTTATCGACACGTTGACTCTAGTTTATCGACACGTTGACTCTGTAGTTTTATCGACACGTTGACTCTGACTCTGTAGTTTATCGACACGTTGACTCTGACTCTGTAGTTTATCGACACGTTGACTCTGACTAAAGTTTAGACACGTTGACTGACTGTAGTTTATCAACACGTTGACAGTAGTTTATCGACACGTTGACTCTGTAGTTTATCGACACGTTGACTCTGACTCTGTAGTTTATTGACACGTTGACTGACTGTATTTTATCGACACGTTGACTCTGACTAGTTTATTGACACATTGACTAGTTTATCGACACGTTGACTCTGACTCTAGTTTATCGACACGTTGACAGTAGTTTATCGACACGTTGACTCTGACTGTAGTTTGTCGACACATTGACTCTGACTCTAGTTTATCGACACGTTGACTGACTGTAGTTTATCGACACGTTGACTCTGACTCTGTAGTTTATCGACACGTTGACTCTGACTCTAGTTTATCGACACGTTGACTCTGTAGTTTATTGACACGTTGACTGACTGTATTTTATCGACACGTTGACTCTGACTGTAGTTTATCGACACGTTGACTCTGTAGTTTAGACACGTTGACAGTAGTTTATCGACACGTTGACTCTGACTGTAGTTTGTCGACACGTTGACTCTGACTGTAGTTTGTCGACACGTTGACTCTGACTAGTTTATCGACACGTTGACTGACTCTAGTTTGTCGACACGTTGACTCTGACTCTAGTTTGTCGACACGTTGACTCTGACTCTAGTTTGTCGACACGTTGACTGACTCTAGTTTGTCGACACGTTGACTGACTCTAGTTTGTCGACACGTTGACTCTGACTCTAGTTTGTCGACACGTTGACTCTGACTCTAGTTTGTCGACACGTTGACTCTGACTCTAGTTTGTCGACACGTTGACTCTGACTAGTTTGTCGACACGTTGACTCTGACTCTAGTTTGTCGACACGTTGACTCTGACTCTAGTTTGTCGACACGTTGACTCTGACTCTAGTTTGTCGACACGTTGACTCTGACTCTAGTTTGTCGACACGTTGACTCTGACTCTAGTTTGTCGACACGTTGACTCTGACTCTAGTTTGTCGACACGTTGACTCTGACTGTAGTTTGTCGACACGTTGACTCTGACTGTAGTTTGTCGACACGTTGACTCTGACTGTAGTTTGTCGACACGTTGACTCTGTAGTTTATCGACACGTTGACTCTGTAGTTTATCGACACGTTGACTCTGTAGTTTATCGACACGTTGACTCTGTAGTTTATCGACACGTTGACTCTAGTTTATCGACACGTTGACTCTAGTTTATCGACACGTTGACTCTAGTTTATCGACACGTTGACTCTAGTTTATCGACACGTTGACTCTGACTGTAGTTTATCGACACGTTGACTCTGACTCTGTAGTTTATCGACACGTTGACTCTGACTAAAGTTTAGACACGTTGACTCTGACCGTATTTTATTGACACGTTGACTCTGACCGTATTTTATCGACACGTTGACTCTGACTGTAGTTTATCAACACGTTGACAGTAGTTTATCGACACGTTGACTCTGTAGTTTATCGACACGTTGACTGACTGTAGTTTATTGACACGTTGACTCTAGTTTATCGACACGTTGACTCTGACTCTAGTTTATCGACACGTTGACAGTAGTTTATCGACACGTTGACTCTGACTGTAGTTTATCGACACGTTGACAGTAGTTTATCGACACGTTGACTCTGACTCTGTAGTTTATCGACACGTTGACTGACTAGTTTATCGACACGTTGACTCTGACCGTATTTTATCGACACGTTGACTCTGGCCGTAGTTTATCGACACGTTGACTCTGACCGTAGTTTATCGACACGTTGACTCTGACCATAGTTTATCGACACGTTGACTCTGACCATAGTTTATCGACACGTTGACTTTGACTCTGTAGTTTATCGACACGTTGACTTTGACTCTGTAGTTTATCGACACGTTGACTTTGACTCTGTAGTTTATCGACACGTTGACTCTGACTCTGTAGTTTATCGACACTTGACTGACTGTAGTTTATCGACACGTTGACTAGTTTATCGACACGTTGACTCTAGTTTATCGACACGTTGACTCTAGTTTATCGACACGTTGACTCTGACTCTAGTTTATCGACACGTTGACTCTGACTCTAGTTTATCGACACGTTGACTTTGACTCTGTAGTTTATCGACACGTTGACTTTGACTCTGTAGTTTATCGACACGTTGACTCTGACTCTGTAGTTTATCGACACTTGACTCTGACTGTAGTTTATCGACACGTTGACTCTAGTTTATCGACACGTTGACTCTGACTGTAGTTTATCGACACGTTGACTCTGACTAGTTTATCGACACGTTGACTCTGACTCTAGTTTATCGACACGTTGACTCTGTAGTTTATCGACACGTTGACTCTGTAGTTTATCGACACGTTGACTGACTGTAGTTTTTCGACACGTTGACTCTGTAGTTTATCGACACGTTGACTAGTTTATCGACACGTTGACTAGTTTATCGACACGTTGACTAGTTTATCGACACGTTGACTAGTTTATCGACACGTTGACTCTGTAGTTTATTGACACGTTGACTCTAGTTTATCGACACGTTGACTCTAGTTTATCGACACGTTGACTCTGTAGTTTTATCGACACGTTGACTCTGACTCTGTAGTTTATCGACACGTTGACTCTGACTCTGTAGTTTATCGACACGTTGACTGACTAAAGTTTAGACACGTTGACTGACCGTATTTTATCGACACGTTGACTGACTGTAGTTTTTCGACACGTTGACTCTGTAGTTTATTGACACGTTGACTCTAGTTTATCGACACGTTGACTCTGTAGTTTATTGACACGTTGACTCTAGTTTATCGACACGTTGACTCTAGTTTATTGACACGTTGACTCTAGTTTATCGACACGTTGACTCTGACTCTAGTTTATCGACACGTTGACAGTAGTTTATCGACACGTTGACTCTGACTGTAGTTTATCGACACGTTGACAGTAGTTTATCGACACGTTGACTCTGACTCTGTAGTTTATCGACACGTTGACTGACTAGTTTATCGACACGTTGACTCTGGCCGTAGTTTATCGACACGTTGACTCTGACCGTAGTTTATCGACACGTTGACTCTGACCATAGTTTATCGACACGTTGACTCTGACCATAGTTTATCGACACGTTGACTTTGACTCTGTAGTTTATCGACACGTTGACTTTGACTCTGTAGTTTATCGACACGTTGACTCTGACTCTGTAGTTTATCGACACTTGACTGACTGTAGTTTATCGACACGTTGACTCTAGTTTATCGACACGTTGACTCTAGTTTATCGACACGTTGACTCTAGTTTATCGACACGTTGACTCTGACTCTAGTTTATCGACACGTTGACTCTGACTCTAGTTTATCGACACGTTGACTTTGACTCTGTAGTTTATCGACACGTTGACTCTGACTCTGTAGTTTATCGACACTTGACTCTGACTGTAGTTTATCGACACGTTGACTCTAGTTTATCGACACGTTGACTCTGACTGTAGTTTATCGACACGTTGACTCTGACTAGTTTATCGACACGTTGACTCTGACTCTAGTTTATCGACACGTTGACTCTGTAGTTTATCGACACGTTGACTCTGTAGTTTATCGACACGTTGACTGACTGTAGTTTTTCGACACGTTGACTGACTGTAGTTTTTCGACACGTTGACTCTGTAGTTTATCGACACGTTGACTAGTTTATCGACACGTTGACTAGTTTATCGACACGTTGACTCTGTAGTTTATCGACACGTTGACTCTAGTTTATCGACACGTTGACTCTAGTTTATCGACACGTTGACTCTAGTTTATCGACACGTTGACTCTGTAGTTTTATCGACACGTTGACTCTGACTGTAGTTTATCGACACGTTGACTCTGACTCTGTAGTTTATCGACACGTTGACTGACTAAAGTTTAGACACGTTGACTGACTGTAGTTTTTCGACACGTTGACTCTGTAGTTTATCGACACGTTGACTCTAGTTTATCGACACGTTGACTCTAGTTTATCGACACGTTGACTCTGTAGTTTTATCGACACGTTGACTCTGACTCTGTAGTTTATCGACACGTTGACTCTGACTCTGTAGTTTATCGACACGTTGACTCTGACTAAAGTTTAGACACGTTGACTGACCGTATTTTATCGACACGTTGACTCTGACTGTAGTTTATCAACACGTTGACAGTAGTTTATCGACACGTTGACTCTGTAGTTTATCGACACGTTGACTCTGACTCTGTAGTTTATTGACACGTTGACTGACTGTATTTTATCGACACGTTGACTCTGACTGTAGTTTATTGACACATTGACTCTAGTTTATCGACACGTTGACTCTGACTCTAGTTTATCGACACGTTGACAGTAGTTTATCGACACGTTGACTCTGACTGTAGTTTGTCGACACATTGACTCTGACTCTGTAGTTTATCGACACGTTGACTGACTGTAGTTTATCGACACGTTGACTCTGACTCTGTAGTTTATCGACACGTTGACTCTGACTCTAGTTTATCGACACGTTGACTCTGACCGTATTTTATCGACACGTTGACCCTGACCGTAATTTATTGACACGTTGACTCTAGTTTATCGACACGTTGACTCTGATTGTAGTTTATCGACACGTTGACAGTAGTTTATCGACACGTTGACTCTGTAGTTTATTGACACGTTGACTGACTGTATTTTATCGACACGTTGACTCTGACTGTAGTTTATCGACACGTTGACTCTGTAGTTTAGACACGTTGACAGTAGTTTATCGACACGTTGACTCTGACTGTAGTTTGTCGACACGTTGACTCTGACTGTAGTTTGTCGACACGTTGACTCTGACTCTAGTTTGTCGACACGTTGACTCTGACTCTAGTTTGTCGACACGTTGACTCTGACTCTAGTTTGTCGACACGTTGACTCTGACTGTAGTTTGTCGACACGTTGACTCTGACTCTAGTTTGTCGACACGTTGACTCTGACTCTAGTTTATCGACACGTTGACTGACTCTAGTTTGTCGACACGTTGACTCTGACTCTAGTTTGTCGACACGTTGACTCTGACTCTAGTTTGTCGACACGTTGACTCTGACTCTAGTTTGTCGACACGTTGACTCTGACTCTAGTTTGTCGACACGTTGACTCTGACCCTAGTTTGTCGACACGTTGACTCTGACCCTAGTTTGTCGACACGTTGACTCTGACTCTAGTTTGTCGACACGTTGACTCTGACTCTAGTTTGTCGACACGTTGACTCTGACTCTAGTTTGTCGACACGTTGACTCTGACTCTAGTTTGTCGACACGTTGACTCTGACTGTAGTTTGTCGACACGTTGACTGACTGTAGTTTGTCGACACGTTGACTCTGTAGTTTGTCGACACGTTGACTCTGTAGTTTATCGACACGTTGACTCTAGTTTATCGACACGTTGACTCTGTAGTTTATCGACACGTTGACTCTGTAGTTTATCGACACGTTGACTCTGTAGTTTATCGACACGTTGACTCTGTAGTTTATCGACACGTTGACTCTAGTTTATCGACACGTTGACTCTAGTTTATCGACACGTTGACTCTAGTTTATCGACACGTTGACTCTAGTTTATCGACACGTTGACTCTAGTTTATCGACACGTTGACTCTGACTGTAGTTTATCGACACGTTGACTCTGACTGTAGTTTATCGACACGTTGACTCTGACTCTGTAGTTTATCGACACGTTGACTCTGACTAAAGTTTAGACACGTTGACTCTGACCGTATTTTATTGACACGTTGACTCTGACCGTATTTTATCGACACGTTGACTCTGACTGTAGTTTATCAACACGTTGACAGTAGTTTATCGACACGTTGACTCTGTAGTTTATCGACACGTTGACTCTGACTGTAGTTTATTGACACGTTGACTCTAGTTTATCGACACGTTGACTCTGACTCTAGTTTATCGACACGTTGACAGTAGTTTATCGACACGTTGACTCTGACTGTAGTTTATCGACACGTTAACAGTAGTTTATCGACACGTTGACTCTGACTCTGTAGTTTATTGACACGTTGACTGACTAGTTTATCGACACGTTGACTCTGACCGTATTTTATCGACACGTTGACCCTGACCGTAATTTATTGACACGTTGACTAGTTTATCGACACGTTGACTCTGACTGTAGTTTATCGACACGTTGACAGTAGTTTATCGACACGTTGACAGTAGTTTATCGACACGTTGACTCTGTAGTTTATTGACACGTTGACTGACTGTATTTTATCGACACGTTGACTCTGACTGTAGTTTATTGACACGTTGACTTTGACTCTGTAGTTTATCGACACGTTGACTCTGACTCTGTAGTTTATCGACATGTTGACTCTAGTTTATCGACACGTTGACTCTAGTTTATCGACACGTTGACTCTAGTTTATCGACACGTTGACTCTGACTGTAGTTTATCGACACGTTGACTCTGACTGTAGTTTATCGACACGTTGACTCTGACTGTAGTTTATCGACACGTTGACTCTGACTCTGTAGTTTATCGACACGTTGACTCTGACTGTAGTTTATCGACACGTTGACTCTGACTGTAGTTTATCGACACGTTGACTCTGACCGTATTTTATCGACACGTTGACTCTGACTGTAGTTTATCAACACGTTGACAGTAGTTTATCGACACGTTGACTCTGTAGTTTATCGACACGTTGACTCTGACGTTTATCGACACGTTGACTCTGACTAAAGTTTAGACACGTTGACTCTGACCGTATTTTATTGACACGTTGACTCTGACCGTAATTTATTGACACGTTGACTAGTTTATCGACACGTTGACTCTGACTGTAGTTTATCGACACGTTGACAGTAGTTTATCGACACGTTGACAGTAGTTTATCGACACGTTGACTGACTGTATTTTATCGACACGTTGACTCTGACTGTAGTTTATTGACACGTTGACTTTGACTCTGTAGTTTATCGACACGTTGACTCTGACTCTGTAGTTTATCGACATGTTGACTCTAGTTTATCGACACGTTGACTCTAGTTTATCGACACGTTGACTCTAGTTTATCGACACGTTGACTCTAGTTTATCGACACGTTGACTCTGACTGTAGTTTATCGACACGTTGACTCTGACTGTAGTTTATCGACACGTTGACTCTAGTTTATCGACACGTTGACTCTAGTTTATCGACACGTTGACTCTGACTGTAGTTTATCGACACGTTGACTCTGACTCTAGTTTATCGACACGTTGACTCTGTAGTTTATCGACACGTTGACTCTGTAGTTTATCGACACGTTGACTCTGTAGTTTATCGACACGTTGACTCTGTAGTTTATCGACACGTTGACTCTGTAGTTTATCGACACGTTGACTGACTGTAGTTTTTCGACACGTTGACTGACTGTAGTTTTTCGACACGTTGACTCTGTAGTTTATTGACACGTTGACTCTAGTTTATCGACACGTTGACTCTGTAGTTTATTGACACGTTGACTCTGTAGTTTATTGACACGTTGACTCTAGTTTATCGACACGTTGACTCTGTAGTTTTATCGACACGTTGACTCTGACTGTAGTTTATCGACACGTTGACTCTGACTGTAGTTTATCGACACGTTGACTCTGACTGTAGTTTATCGACACGTTGACTCTGACTCTGTAGTTTATCGACACGTTGACTCTGACTAAAGTTTAGACACGTTGACTCTGACCGTATTTTATCGACACGTTGACTCTGACCGTATTTTATCGACACGTTGACTCTGACTGTAGTTTATCAACACGTTGACAGTAGTTTATCGACACGTTGACTCTGTAGTTTATCGACACGTTGACTCTGTAGTTTATCGACACGTTGACTGACTGTATTTTATCGACACGTTGACTCTGACTGTAGTTTATTGACACGTTGACTCTAGTTTATCGACACGTTGACTCTGACTCTAGTTTATCGACACGTTGACTCTGACTGTAGTTTGTCGACACGTTGACTCCGACTCTGTAGTTTATCGACACGTTGACTCCGACTCTGTAGTTTATCGACACGTTGACTCCGACTCTGTAGTTTATCGACACGTTGACTCCGACTCTGTAGTTTATCGACACGTTGACTCTGACTCTGTAGTTTATCGACACGTTGACTCTGACTGTAGTTTACAGACATGTTGACTCTGACACTGTAGTTTATCGACATGTTGACTCTGACTCTGTAGTTTATGGTAGTTCTGAAGGGAAAGGGGTCCAACAAGCAGATGGGACCTTATTCAGTGATCAGTGGGTGTAAATGTCCTGAAAACACAATGAAGCTATGCAGCTTAAGGCATGTTAGTAACAAGTAGTCAGTATAGCTACTGCAAACCCGCTTTCAGTTTATTAAATACCTTTCCTGTACAGATGTACGTCGCGAGAGTTATAAAGGTTGAAACTTCAGTTAGCATTTTAGCATAGAGATAAATTAGCTTCATAGCAACTAAGCTAGCACGTGACTCCATCACTAAAAGTTATGCTAGCGACTTTAAATGCGCCAAACTCTCGCTGCTACTTTTAAAATAACCTTAAAAACGCACTTTGTCATAAAAATATTACCTGAAGTGAAGTGAGCAAGTTGCAACAGTAATAAAAAGCTCCAGAACCAGCGGGACTCCATTCTCCCAGTTTACGCTGAGGAGCGTAGCGCTCTGGGATCTGCTGCTTCTGTCTGATGTGATCTGCTGCTTCTGTCTGAAGCGTCCTTACGGTAATATACGCGCGCACCCTCATCCTCCGCTGCTGCCGTAATGTCGAGAAGAAAGCGCAATTTTAATTTACTGATTACATGTAATTTTTAGAAAAATTATTTAATACAGATACAATGGTCCATACCACAGACCATATCTGAAAGATGGACGGAGTCTTCGGCGGTTAAAAGTGAAGCCTATGCAGAAGTGCATAAAACTGCAGTTCGCCCCTCATCCACTAGGGGCTCAAAAACAGAGCAAATCCCCTTGTTAAAAGGACCGACTTCACAACAGAAAGAAACATGTTTACAGCAGAAATAAACATGTTTACAGCAGAAATAAAAATGTTTACAGCAGAAATAAACATGTTTAAGTTTTAGGTTTAACAGGTCAGGTTTACCTTCATGACAACTGTGGAGGGAGTGAATTTTTTTCTAACTGGCCTGTTTAAAAGTAATTTAATCTTGAAGCTTGGCATATTTAGGAGCGTGTTCTTTAGATTGACAGGCCAGTCGAGGCACATGGCTGCCCTCCCTGAACCTGGTTGTGCCGGAGGTTTTCCTCCTGTTTTCCTTCCCACTGTCGCTGCGTGCAGCTCAAGATGGGAGATTGGATCAAAGTCATGATTCGATGCAATCAGTTGGTTTCTATTATAGGATATGTGTGAATTGGCTTGAAATGATGTGGATGTAAAGTGTCCTGTGACAACATTGTTGTGAAGTGGCGTTGTCCAAAAAAAGCTGAATTGAATTGAATCATCAAACATAGATACACAAATTAGTCCATGTGACTGTTAAACAGCTCTCAATCCAATGTTTCCTCAGCACAGACGTAGAGCGACAACAGCTTATTAAAGCCTGTATGACTTGTACATTATATACCTGTATATTGACTTTATTGCAAAGTTATTCTTGATGGAAAACAAACAAACAAACAACACTCCACCACCATCCTTTTCCTTGTTAACGATGGTAACATTAACTGAAAGGTCAGTAAAACACCTATAAACATTCTTATCTCTGAATTTCTGTTAATATGAATGATGGCAGTGCTTAAAACGTGTTGAACACAACCAGATGTGGGATAAAAAGAGGAGGAGGAGGAAAGATGTCCTCCTGGGATCTGGGCTGTAAGACAGCGGAGGAGATAGAGGACAGGTGGAGAAGGGAAGCAATCAAAGGAGAGCAGACAGAGTAGAAATAGTGCAGAAATATTAGAGATTTTATTTCATATTTGTTCAATCTGTGAATGCATTTAGCTCTTGTGGGATTTTCCTAAAGTTTGGACTTGTTTGAGGCTTTGCAGACCCGGTTTATTCTCCACGGCGGAGCAGCAATGCAGAAAGTGTGTCTGTCTCTCCTGTCTGGCTTATGCCTTCAGCTGGTCTTCTTCTGCAGCGCAGAGGAAGGTCTCGAGTTCCCCAACTTTGACGGGAAAGACAGGGTGCTGGACATCAACGAGCGCAACTACAAGAAGGCGCTGAAGAGATACGACCTGCTGTGCCTGTTCTACCATGAACCTCTGCCGGCTAACAAAGGCCTGCAGAAGAGGTTCCAGATGACGGAGCTCGTGCTGGAGGTCAGTAAAGGGGGTGTGAAGAGGTGGGAAGAGGGGAGGTTAGAACCGCAGCAAAGGAAGGAAAAGCCAAAGATCAGAACTGGTCTTCTGTCTGGCAATGCAAAGAGTTTTATAACTGAAATTCAGAGAAATCCAACATCATTGTTGCAATAAAAATATAATAGAAGTGAATTTCTTCCCATCAGCTGATGCAATCGTTTCTATTTTCCTCAGTTTCACATGTGACACCATGAGTTTGGAACATTTTCATTTTTATAACATGTAAATTCTCCTAAATGTCCACAAGAAAACTATTTAATCACATGTGAACCTCATGTAAAATCCCATGTGAAACTGATATAATCACATATGAATCCAGTGTAGGTTGAAATCTACAACAACATGTAAGACATGTGCAGCTTCATTAGTTTTACATGTTATAACCAGAGATGTTCCTATGTGCATAACGTGTTTCACATTAGCGAAGCCGCATGGGCTACACATGTGAAATATGGTTTTCTGGACGGGATAAATCAGCGGTAACGTTTCTGCTGATGTCTTCAGGTCAGCACCGTTACCTGCAACCTGCCAACAACATATCAGATAAAAAGCCGAGTTGAGGGACGTGTGTGCTGTAACACACGGAGCAGTGAAGGCGTCATGGAAGACCAAACAATCTGCAGGTTTCATCAGATCAACTCACAGCAGAACAAGTGTTTCCTGTAATCATAACAATCATGCATTTAATTTAAAAGCACATTTCAAGTCACTCAAGGACAATAAAAACAGGCATTGAAACAATAAAAAACCATGAAAAGAACAAAGAAGTGTTGGACAGGGTGATTACAGGGAGTATGCTTTGTTGAACAGGTGTGTTTGAACAGATGTAAACAGATGTCTGGTGGGATGGCGTTCCACGCTTGTCTTGTTCTCCTGCAGCAGGGGATCAGGACAAACCCTCCCTTGTCCTCCAAACATGCAGACTTTCTGCACAAATATAAGCTGAAGTTTGACTGGCGAGTCTGGATTTTACCTTTCCACACATTAAAGTACCAAGCGGTGATTTTCATTTGGTTCCACGCGTCAGGGGAATGCTTCTAGGTCATTCCGTTAATTATAGCCAATTCCCATTCGCTGTCGGTCTGTGACTTGGAGATGGATCAACCTTCACTTCTCCTGAGCAAGAACTGAAGGAGAACACAGGAGTTTACACAGCATGTCGTCAGTTATCAGAAGAAAGCAGTTCTGACTTCAGCGCACACACCTAAAGCCAGAACCTGATGAGGACTCCTGGAGGTGCGAAGCTAAACGTAAGGTCCAGAAGGGGGGGGGGGCTTTGATGTGGAGCTTCACAGATAAAATGGCTGCTTTAGCTGTCAGGCTTTTCAGGGGAAACGACAGTCATGAGGTGTTATCAAAACACGGAGACTTCTCTCCTTCCCTGGCTTCTTGCTGGAGGCTTTTATACGTCCAGACTGGTGCGGTTCTACAGGTGAAACGTTAAAGCAGCGTCTTCACGAAGACGACTGGTTTATTTTGTGTCGATCTTCCAGCTTACGGCCCAGGTCCTGGAGAACAAAGACATTGGGTTTGGAATGGTGGACTCCCAGAAGGATGTCAAAGTAGCAAAAAAACTGGGTAAGACTTTTACGTTTTTATCACCTGGCGAGTGAAGCTAAGCGTCATGAAAAACGCTCTGTCATCCAACCAGGTCTGGAGGAGGTGGGCAGCCTCTACGTCTTCAAGGACGACCGAGTCATCGAGTTTGATGGGGAGCTCTCGGCTGACACGTTGGTGGAGTTTCTGTTGGATGTGAGTGGAACAAGTTTGTTTCACATGTGGATCCACCTTTAAAGCACATGTGAATCATGTGAAAATGTTCTTAGACCATCCCTTTGGTCACCACCTTTCTAAGCAGTGGCTGGTTAAGTTAACCAACACTGGAAGCACAGTAAGCTTCTATCTAAGCTATTTACACTAGCAAAGAGAAAAAACACATTTGCGGGGGACATGATCCACATGTGTATTCACATGTGATGTGTCTATGATTACTGTGAAAATGAACCATATTTCTATATTTGCTATACATGCTGAGAAAATGTAGCTTATGGGTCCTACATGAAGCACATCTGAAGCACATGTGAAGCACATAAGATTAACATGTGAAGCACACACACACACACACACACACACACACACACACACACACACATATATATATATATATATATATATATATATATATATATATATATATATATATATATATATATATATATATATATATATATATATATATATATAAACCTTTTTATGTGGATCACGTGGAATAAATCTGCCTGACAAGTGGCCCTCATGAAAATGTTCACAAACCATGTTTTCAAGTGTGGATCACACATGAAGCACATGTGAACCACGTATGATCCACATGTGGTTATTCTGTAGGGGATTTTATGACAATAACAAAGGCAAGTTGCTGATAATGATCCATAAATAATAAAATAATTTCCTTCATACGCCACAGTTCAGATTAGCTCAAAATTTAGTATTTTTTATAAATAAGTTTAATCTTTTTTACATCATATTGCAAAAAAAAGAAAAAGATGTTGGAAAAAAAATCACCAAAGATATTCCACGTCCAACTAAAAACACCTCCCAAACCTGGATATTTAATATAAACCTACTTTGTGCACCAGTTTTTTTTATAATTTCTTTCATAAGTTGGACTAAAAACCTACTTTCTAACCGCATTCCCCAGGTGCTGGAGGACCCGGTGGAGATGATCAATAATGCGATGGAGCTGCGAGCCTTTGAGAGAATGGAGGAAGACATCCGCCTCATCGGTTACTTCAAAGGAGAGGATTCACGTTCGTTTTTAATTTGAATTCATTTGTAGTGTGACGGCTGAAGACGCCCCTCACAGCGGCCTTACTGTGCTCCCAGGATGCTAATGGGATCCAGAGGCTAATGGAGCCACATCACCATGAAGCCTAACAGCCTGTTAAAGAGAAACCTGATTCCAGACACACTCACTCAGTCTCATGAGAGCCTTTAAATAATCTCTAGCTCTTCCATGTAATAGGTCAAACTGCAATTATAGTTTCTCCCTCTCACACAGAAAAGGAGGTAAAGCGAAGCAGGGAAGATGCTACATGGTATGATACAAGAGTGGCACAAATTTTCATTATGAAGCCCATATCAGTCCAGAGATGAGTTGCTCCTTGGTGCTGACCTTGTTGGTGGTAGAGCCAGAAGCACATTACAAGCGTATAAAACTGTATTAGGAGAAACTTGGTTACAGGAATGAAGACAGTGGAATCATGATGCTGGGAAATTGAATGAGGAGAATGAGCTTTACAGCCTGCCTCCAACATCTCAAATCTCAGATTTGTCTCAGGATAAGCCCTGAATGTGAAAACTGAACTCTAACACTGACTTTACTTTTACTTTGTGTTCCTGTCAGTCATCCTTTCCTTCTCTGTTTTCTCAGATTTTAAAGCCTTTCAGGAGGCCTCGGAGCGCTTTCAGCCTTACATCAAGTTTTTTGCCACATTCGACAAATCTGTAAGTTTGTGTTTGTATGAATATTTTTCCTTTGCTTCGACAAACAAAAACCACCAAAAGGACTAAAACTGAAGTAAGAAAAGCAGACATGTTTTTCTTTTCAAATAAAATGGTAAAAAAAAAAAGGAAATTATTAAGAACACTACAGATGGGGCTGAAAGGTTAGCCTTATACAACATTCTGTATGCTTTGTATTTCAGAATGTATCATTTAAACCATTTTATTCATTAATTTTATTATATATCTATTTGCTGTCCAAAGCTTTGCTCAGGCTGTGTAAAAAAATTATATTTTTGGAAAAATGTTTATGTCATATCTGAGATAAAATCAGTGGATTAGTAGCCTTCAAATTTATGTTAGCTGAAAATTAATTAGCTTAACCTAGCACAAACATAGCCTTCACTTCTCTAAAGGCAGTAACTACTTGCTAGCCTGCTAGCTAACAAACATGTAACCAAACTACAGAAGTTTAACTGTTCAGAAATTATTTTAGCTGCCGTACAACCTATAAAACCTGTATTTTGTAAAAGGTTTTTAGTTATTACTTAGCTTTGGCAATACAAGTTTGTACATTTTACAGCATGTGCTAATGTAAGGATATCTGCCTAGCCTCTTTCTCATCTCCTTAACTCATAATTAGAACCAGCAGGTTGATTTATGTACATTTTTTGTATGCTAAAAACTAAGTGACAAACTAAGTGAAAAACTAGTGACCTAGCACAAACCTAGCCTTTGCTTCTCTAAAGCTAGTAACTACTTGCTAGCCTGCTAGCTAGCCATTGAAATTCAACTGTTCAGAAATAATTTTAGCTCCCGTAAAACCTGTAAAACCAGTATTTGTAATACATTTGTAGTCATTACTTTGTTTTAGCAATTAAAGTACGTGATTTTAATAGCATGTGCTAATGTAAGGATATCTTAGCCTTAGCCCATTTCTAGTGTCCTATACACATACTTAACTTTCAAAAGATTGATACATGTTAAATTTTTGTATGCAAAAAGCCAATAAGCTTCAGTGAGCACAAATTTAGCCATTTGGTTCCCAAAGAAGAGAAACTTGCTGGCATCAACCTTGGTGACTGCTAATTAGTATGTAACTGAACTACAGAAGTTCATCTGGGTTAAAAACTATTTTTTACTTTATTAACAAAGCTGTTAGCTTCCTAGCTTAGCTTGTTAGCTTTTAGCTGGCATATTTAAATATACAGATGTAAAAACAAGTGTTCCATCTCCCAGGAAACAGGAAATGAATGTGTAAACTATAGTTTCAGTAAATGTAAACACTGAAAGGTCATAGTTGTTTAATGGCCATCTATTGATTAAAATTAGCCCTTATACTTACATCATTTGACAACTTGGATTGTTTATTTTGTTTAAGGTTGCCAAACATCTTTCCCTGAAGATGAATGAAGTGAATTTCTATGAGCCATTCATGGAGGAGCCAGCCATACTGCCCGGCAGACCTCTGTCAGAGATGGACATTGTTGAATTTGTCAACCAACACAGAAGGTTAACTTGAACTACACATGAAGGTTCAGATACAACGAGACTTGTATTAAGTCGAGTTTTACTGCTAATGTGCTTTCTCCAGGGCGACGTTGAGGAAACTACGGGCAGAAAATATGTTTGAGATATGGGTGAGTAATTATTTGGTCCAATTAAAGTATAAATAATGACTTTCTAAACATATATTATGTTGTTTTTATACAAACACAGCTTGTTTTGGTAATTCATTGTCCACCTCCAGGAGGATGATATGGATGGGATACATATTGTTGCCTTTGCTGAAGAGGAGGACCCTGGTCTGTAGCTACATTTCAGACCATTTTGTTGTTTCTTTCTTTTACACTAATGATACAGTACAACTGCCCTGTTATCCCCAGATGGCTACGAGTTCCTGGAGATCCTGAAAGATGTGGCCAGAGACAACACCAACAATCCAGAGCTCAGCATCGTCTGGATCGATCCTGATGACTTCCCTCTGGTCCTACCTCCTCATTAAATGGACTTTTATAACAAAAACATTTACTAAAATCATCCTTGGCAGGAATATATAACTTATTTACAAGCTCTTATCTAAAGAACTTTATCTTATCCTCCAGCTGACTACTTACTGGGAAAAAACCTTCAAGTTGGACCTGTTTAGGCCTCAGATTGGAGTGGTTAACGTCACTGATGTGAGTAGGGCTTTAGAAATAAAATATAAACTAAAAATACCAAAGAATGAAGTTCTTATTTGTTGGTTTTACTGTGTGTTGTTTCAGGCTGACAGCGTTTGGCTGGACATGTCCAACGACGAGGACCTGCCCACTGCAGAGGAGCTGGAGGACTGGATTGAGGACGTCCTGTCAGGGAGGGTGAACACCGAGGATGACGACGAGTTCGCAGACGACCTGCAAGACGACCACTACATCACAGAAGATGGCAGTGACACTTATGACCCAGATGAAGAGGAAGATGGTGATGATTAAAACTACAAAAGGCTTTTCTTTGAATAATTCTGCAGTATAGACAATATAGATGGTAGCTTTCAAAGATAGAAACAGATGTGATGTGTTCATTGTGGGAGTATTCGTGACATAGTTTATGTTTTACAGTTTTTTGCCACTTGGGGTAGCATTGGACCAAACAACAGCTTAATGAGAAAAATAAAAATGAGCCGTAAGAGGAATAATACTAAAACTAACATCCCATAATGTTAACAATAGTTTATTCACTGATTAAATGTTGATTAATGTTTATTCCTTAAATTTACAACTGTATGTACATCCACTTAAAGCGTTTAAAGGTTCAGCGTTCAGGATTTACTGACACCTAGTGGTAAAGATGGGCATAGCGATGAGTTCAAATGTCCATCATATCATCGGTTTCCACATTTTTTTTTTTTTTTTTTTTTTTTAACATATTAGCTTTTTTCTTACCTTTTTAGTTCCCCCTATGAACAGCAAAAGTACTTGTTTCACATCCTGAGAGGAAGCTGGGGTGATGGTACTATTTATTTACCAGGAAGTACGATGCTTTTTACAAACTCCTATACGTCTTTATTCTAGTTGTTTCTTTTTGTTTGTACTGCTACTTTTATTAACACTTCACTTGCAAACATTTTAACTCTTCCTTTAAAAAGAATGTAACCAATAAAAATCAACAATGACCATGTTGATGTATTTTCTGTTCATGTTCTGATTTTTGTCCATTCAGAGACACCATAGAAAAAATGAGGGGTCGGCCATTTCACTATTTAATCAAATTATCGCAATGTAACACGTGTCGGTTACGTTTCATAAATGTTAAAAACTGATTACTGTTCATCATAACACCTAAAAGACAGAAACGGAGCTGTGACATCAGGCACGAACATACTGTAAAAATCGCGAGTGGCGAGTAAACAACAGTTAGCATTGGTCCAATGCAGGGTCAACGTACTTCGAAGTGTGGATTTGTCGGCTACATACATCGTGGTAACACCAAGCTGTCCACCCTGCTGTCCCGATCTTTGTTTAGCATGTAGCAAAGGCTACAAGTGGCGGCTCCTTTTCCCCCTGAATTCATTTCACATAAAAAAACTGTGGATGCGCAGCAGTCAAGTGTGGAGGAACACATTGAGGATGTATATGTGTGAATGTATTCAAAATTCGCCTTTACACAGAGGACTTTTTACTTTGCTGTATAGATCTGCAGCATCCAGAACGCAGAGGGCAGCATAGATCTGTTTTCATCACCAGACTCTGGCTCGTTTCTTTGAGGAAAATCAGGTTTTAATAATCAAATGGAGTTTAGGTCCATTTGCTACAATGGACAGACGAGCTGGGACTGCAAAAACTTGGATTATGGCCGACTAAATGACAACAAATTAATTTAATTCCAGGTGTCTTAGCAGTATGATGTTTTATTACAGGCAACGTTACCTGGAGAGGTGAACTCTCAGTCTAAGGAGAACTTGACTGGGCCACCTCCTCCATGTTCTACGTTACCACCCACAGGACAAAACGCCTTTCCGGATTGGTCGATTGTGTATCTGTTCAATGCAAATATAAAGAAAAATCTACCTGGGTAGAAAAATTAACCGAGGTAGGTTGTAAAATCGCTGGACAGAACTTCATCCTTGGTGTGAATGGGAGCGTGCTTATCCGGGGTCGGGTCGCGGGGGCAGCAGCCTAAGCAGGGAAGCACAGACTTCCCTCTCCCCAGCCACATTTGCCAACTCTGCGGGGGGATCCCGAGGCGTTCCCAGGCCAGCCGAGAGATATAATCCCTCCAGCGTGTCCTGGGTCTTCCCCGGGGTCTCCTCCCAGAGGGACGTGCCTGGAACACCTCACCAGGGAGGTCCAGGAGGCATCCTGACCAGATGCCCGAGCCACCTCAACTGGTTCCTCTCGATGTGGAGGAGCAGCGGCTCTACTCTGATCTCCTCCCGGATGACCGAGCTCCTCACCCTATCTCTAAGGGAGAGCCCGGCCACCCTGCGGAGGAAACTCATTTCAGCCGCCTGTATACGAGATCTCCTTCTTTCGGTCACGACCCACAGCTCATGACCATAGGTGAGGGTAGGAACGTAGATCGACTGGTAAATCGAGAGCTTCGCCTTCTGGCTCAGCTCCTTCTTCACCACGACAGACCGGCGCAGAGTCCGCATTACTGCAGACGCCGCACCGATCCGATCGATTGAGTGGTTTTGACTTCATTATAAACCCAAATTTGACAGATTTACTGTTTAGTGAAGGAAGAGAGCAAAGAAGAGTCAGGACTAAAGACAGGTTCTGAAATCCAGCAAAGACCTGAACCAGGACCTGAGAGATGATACTTGACCTTCAGCTGATCTATCTATGCTGGTCGAAGCCTCATCAGAAATGGTCTCCATGGATACATGGCTGTCATGAAGCCAGAAGAGGCTTTGGCCAAGAACTGGAGTGACAATCAGTGGAAATTCAATTCAATTCAATTCAATTCAACTTTATTTATATAGCGTCAAATCACGGCAATGCCATCTCAAGACGCTTTACAGACAAGGGGAAAACATAATGAAGGCCAATTCATAACAGCCTATATAAGGAAACCAACAGATTGAGTTGAGTCCAACTCAATCTCCCATCCTGAGCAAGCACACTGGCAACAGTGGGAAGGAAAAAACTCCCTTTTAACAGGAAGGAAACCTCCGGCAGAACCCGGCTCAGGACAGGCAGCCATCTGCCTCTGCTGTGTGGGGGGAAGAGGACAGAAAGACAACAGACAACAGGAACTGCTACTCCCGGCCAGGAGACCTGCTGAGACAGGAGACATACATGTTAATGATGCAACACTGTTGGGGGGGGGGATAAAAGAGAGAGATAAAGAGAAAAAGAAAGAAGCTCAGTGTATCAGGAAATGTCCCTCAGCAGTCTAAACCTATAGCAGCATAACTAAGGGATGCTAACCATCCCTAGCTATAGGACTTATCAAAAAGATAAGTCTTCAGCCTAGTCTTAAAGGTGGGGAGGGTGTCTGCTTCCCTAACACTAACTGGGAGCTTATTCCATAAGAGAGGGGCCTGATAACCAAAGGCTCTGCCTCCTGCTCGGCTCTTTGAGACTCTAGGAACCACAAGTAAGCCTGCAGTCTGCGAACAAAGTACTCTGCTTGGTATATAAGGAACTATGAGGTCTTTGATATATAGTGGTGCCTGGTTGTGGAGGGCTTTATATGTAAGGAGAAGGATTTTAAATTCTATTCTAGATTCAACAGGCAGCCAATGAAGAGAGGCTAAAACTGGAGAAATATGATCTCTCCTGCTGGTTCTGGTCAGGACTCTGGCTGCAGAATTCTGGATCAGCTGAAGGCTTTTCAGGGCATATTTAGGACAGCCCAGTAATAGAGAGTTACAGTAATCTGGTCTCGAAGTAACAAAAGCGTGAACCAGTTTTTCTGCATCACTCCGAGACAGAATGTCCCTAATTTTGGCTATATTACGTAAATGAAAGAAGGCTGTTTTAGTAACCTGCTTAATATGTGGGCCAAAGGACAGGTCAGGGTCAAATATTACTCCAAGGTTTCTCACTGTAGCACTGGAAGCTAAAGTAATGCCATCCAGGTTCATTACAAAACCGGAAAATTTAGCTCTGAGTTTTTCAGATCCAACGAGAATTACTTCAGTCTTATCTGAGTTTAAGAGGAGAACATTTCTAGACATCCAAGTCTTTATGTCTATGAGACAATTTTGTAGCCTATCGGGCTGATTTGTTTCATCTGGTTTAAAGGATAAGTATAGTTGAGTATCATCTGCATAACAATGAAAGTTTATTCCATGCTGTCTAATAATTTTGCCTAAAGGGAGCATATATAGTGTGAAGAGTACTGGTCCAAGTACAGAACCTTGAGGAACTCCGTGACTTACTGTAGTTTGGGAGGAGGACTTGTCATTTACATGAACAAACTGAAGTCTATCAGATAAATATGATTTAAACCAGCTTAACGCTGTACCTGTAATTCCAACCACCTGTTCTAGTCTCTGTAACAGAATGTTATGATCGACTGTATCAAATGCAGCACTAAGATCAAGCAAGATAAGTACGGACACAAGTCCTTTGTCTGAGGCCATAAGAAGGTCATTAGTAACTTTCACCAATGCTGTCTCAGTGCTATGATGAGCTCTAAATCCTGACTGAAACTCCTTGCATAAATTATTTCTGCTCAGGTGGGCATGTAGCTGAGCGGAAACTATTTTCTCCAGAATTTTGGACATAAACGGGAGGTTAGATATAGGTCTATAATTTGCTATCACCTCTGGATCCAGAGATTGCTTTTTAAGTAAAGGCTTGATTACGGCAGTTTTAAATGATTGTGGTACATATCCTGTCACTAAAGACATATTGATAAGATTTAGTAGTGATGTATTAATTAAAGGGAAAATGTCCTTAAAGAGGCTCGTTAGGAGAGGGTCTAAGATACAGGTGGATGGTTTAGATGAAGCTATTATTATAGTTAATTCAGAGGTTTGGACAGGACAGAAACTATTTAGATACAAGTCAGATCCTGGTTCTAAGGATGCTTCGGAGACCACAACAGGCTCAACATTATAGGTAGAAGGAAGAATATTGTGGATTTGATCTCTAATAGTGTCAATTTTATTCCTGAAAAAATACATGAAATCATCACAGCTAAGTGAGAAAGGAATACATGGCTCCACAGCGCTCCGGCTCCTAGTAAGCCTAGCTACAGTGCTGAAAAGAAACCGAGGGTTGTTTTTGTTTTCCTCTATCAATGATGAATAATAAGCTGTTCTTGCCATACGTAAGGCTTTTTTGTATACGATTAAACTTTCTTTCCAGGTTAAGTGAGACTCCTCTAGTCCTGATGAACGCCATCTGTTTTCCAAACGCCTTGACGCCTGTTTTAGAGCTCGAAGCTGGGAATTAAACCAGGGAGCCTTCATAATCTTACCTAATTTCTTCTTCTTTAGGGGAGCAACATTATCCAAGGTTGTACGCATTGAAGCTGTTATAGTATCAGCATGTTGATCAATCTGAGCAGGAGTAAGGCTTAAAGGGGGACTCTCAGTCATGCTAACACATGGTAGATGTGAAAAAATTTATTCAATTGATTGTTTAAATTTTGTAATATTATTGTCTGATAAACATCTACTATAGTAGAATTTATGTTTGGTCAGTGAGTAATCAAATAAAGTGAATTCAAAGGTTAATAAGAAGTGATCGGACAAGACAGGGTTTTGAGGAAATACTTTGAGCTTATCAGTCTCAATACCATATGTTAGAACCAGATCAAGAGTGTGACCATGAGAGTGAGTGGCTACATTGACATTTTGTGAAAACCCAATTGAGTTTAGAATAGAGCTAAAGGAAATGTTTAAACTATCATTTTCAACGTCAACATGAATATTAAAATCACCTAGTACAATGACCTTATCAGTAGTCAGCACTAACTCAGACAAGAGATCAGAGAATTCGGTCAGAAACTCGGAGTAAGGTCCAGGTGGGCGATACACTAATGCTAAAAGGAGCGGTTTCTCTGAATTCCATTTTGGATGAGATAAATTTAATGTCAGGAATTCAAAGGATTTATAGTTAGTTTTGTGCTTAGGATTAATTAAAAATTCTGACTTAAAGATAGCTGCAACACCTCCTCCTCTGCCTGTAGTTCTAGGAATGTGAAAGTTTAAATAGTTAGCTGGCGTAGCTTCATTAATACTAACATAATCCTCTTGCTGTAACCAGGTTTCCGTAAGACAGAATAAATCAATGTGGTGATCACCTATCAAGTCATTGACTAATAAAGACTTATTTGGGAGGGATCTAATATTCAGTAGGCCACACTTTATTGTCTTATTTTCAGATTTTATTAGATCCATTGTTTTTATTTTTATGAGGTTTTCACGATTAACCCCAGAAGTGTTTTTGTGTTGTTTAATTCTTACTGCTGGGGAGTTGTATAAGGTCGGAATGGGGTTTTGGGTGGGCGGCGGCAGGTGGGAAGCTGCAGAAAAGTGTGTAGGACTACAATTCTGCCTCCTGGTCCCAACCCTGAGTTGTCAATTTAGCTGACTAATAAAAGAGTCCATATTGCTAGATAAGAGAGCGGCTCCATCCAACGTGGGATGGATGCCATCTCTCCTAATAAGACCAGGCTTTCCCCAAAAAGCGCTCCAATTATCTATAAAACCCACGTTGTTATCGGGACACCACCTAGACAACCAGCGGTTGAAGGATGACATGCGGCTAAACATGTCATCGCTGATTAAATTTGGCAAGGGACCAGAGAAAACTACGGAGTCCGACATGCTCTTGGCAAAGTTACACACCGAAGCAACATTCATTTTAGTGACCTCCGATTGGCGTAACCGGGTGTCGTTACCGCCGACGTGAATTACAATCTTACGGTATTTACGTTTAGCCTTAGCCAGCAGTTTCGAATACGATTCGACGTGGCCCGCTCTGGCCCCAGGAATGCATTTGACTATGGTCCCCGGTGTCTCTAGAGCCACGTTTCTGACTATGGAACTACCTATAATCAGGGTTTCTGCCTCAGCGGGTGTGTCGCCGAGCGGGGAAAATCTGTTAGAAACGTGAACAGGTCGGTGGTGGCCAGTGGGTTTTGGTTTGGGGCTACGCTTCCGCCTGACCGTCGTCCAGCCCGCCTCGGCTCCCGGCTGTGCGGGAACTGCTGAGGGACGGCTCGGGATGGCTGCCCTGGCTGGTAGCTCCGCACTGGCTAATGGGGGCTTGCTGACTAACTGCTTCCCTAACTGAGGGCGGAGCTGGGCTTCTAACTCACAGAGCCTCGCCTCCAAAGCTGCCAAGCTGCTACACCTACCGTTATCACTAAAGGAGGCGGAGGAGTAGCTAAACATCAGACACACCGAGCAAGAAAAGGCAGGGGACCGGGGTGTGGGACGAGAGCTAGCAGCCATGCTAAAACCGAGTGCTTGAGCTGTTTAAGTCAGTAAACAGAAAGCCAAAGATCCCAAAAATAAATGCAATATATAGAACAGTGGTTTGGGAAGATATTGTGCGCTAAAGTGAGTGGTTGGTTAACAATAGATAGAAGTTAGAAAGAAGTTAAAGGAGCCAACGGCTCATAGCAATCCGCAGTGACACACGCTAGGGAAACAGGAAATGACACAATACGTTACCGCAACGTCAGCACGTCCAACTTTGCCAAATTGACGTGGGCAACCACGTCAAGGGAAACAGGTCTGATATGGGGATGGATCCTCCCTAGAACCTGGACCTTAACCGGATAGAATTACATCATTGATGTGAACATTCCCGTTGTCGCTGATTGGATAAAAAAATCATGTGAATTATTCGGATGAAATATACGAAGGAGGTGTGACACTTTACTCAAATAACGTGTTTTTATTCTCCTAAAGTGATTCGACCAATAGAAACACATTTCTTCATTACACATGAAATTTTCCTTTTACTCACCTTTGATTTTTTTTTTAAATTTTTTTTTTTTACCACATTTCACCTTTAATTTCACTTTTAAATTCCTCATTAATGCTTAAGAGATTTTTTTCCATCAATGAACATCCTTAACTTGAATTATTGAAACGCTGGTAAATAATTGAGTAAAATCTTTATTCTTAATGGAAGCGGGGATGTGGACGCTGGAGACAGCCTGCCAATCGAACTTAGTCCCACTGAACATGAATAAGTAATACAAGAATCATCCCCTGGTGCTAGATGTGCTGCTTGGTGTTGACAGGATGTTCGTTTCGTGGTGTTGGATTGACACTTCATCTGTGCTGCTGATGAGAGAACACTCAGCTCTGAATGTGCGAGTGTTAACATCTAAACGTGACCTGAGGCCAGTAAACATGTCACGCTCTTTCCAGAGGAGAAAAAGCCACAAGTTATGGTGCAAGTGTGACATTCTGCAGGGGTTTCATGTCAGATTTCCTACATGGATGTTACACTGAAGCCAACGAAAGGATGACACAAGCATGATGTCAGTGGAAAAACTGTAAAGAACAAAGCAAAGGTGCTTGAAGCAAGAAGGGGTTTCCTCTCATGACTCCATCAATACATAACCAAGTCATCTGAGGAGAAATGAAGGGTAGAAAACATCCTATTTAGATGCAAATGCTCCTCATTTCCCCCTCCGTGCATCCTCTTCCTCCTGCACGGAGCAGGCTGCTACAGGAGGAGGATTAAGCCAAGGACAGATGAGTTCCGACAGCCCGCCTCCTGCCCCCGGCTCGGGGAGGGATGAGGTTGCTGCTTTTCAGCACCGGACACCGACACTGACATTCATTTACCCACAAGGCTCGGCTGCGTGGCTGACAGGTTGACGGCGAGCCAATTACTGCTGGGCTCCATGACAACAAAAAGCCACCAAAATAAGGGCACAAAAAGAGCCGATATTTGGTCCAGACATGTCAGACGGCAGGGCGGGAGGCTTAATGTGCGGCGACAGAAGAGAGTGTTACCAAGCCTGCAGGGAGGGAAGGATGGTGCACATGGGGACGCCTGGACGTGGAACTGTGGGCTGGTTGGGAGGAAAATGTGATGATTTCTGTTGAAGATGAGGATATTTCAAACAGCATTTCTCATAGTTATATTATTATTGAATTATGTTATTTTACACGTTGATGGAGATTTTCACCCACCACCCACTTTGCTAGTGCCGGGTTAGACTTCTTTTACCTTCAGAACCACCTGAATTCACACAAATTCAGACTCAAGGCCTATTGGATGCAGACTGATGGACAGTTATGTCCATCTCGTGTGTAGTTTTCTCCGTTTTATACAAGATTAGCTGTCAGTCAATTCATACAATACCCCTGGAAATCCCGGGGGCAGTGTTGAGTTGTGTTGCAAACCACAGAAGAAGAATAACAAGATGACGACGACGCAGAAACAAATAAAAAGGGACTGAAAAAGCCGAGAACTGTAAAATAAATTTAAAAAAAAAAAAAAACAAAAAAAAAAACAAAAATGAAAAACTTGGTTTTATTCTTCTTCTGGTGTTTGTGGTTAGTTGTAAACAACTTTATAATGGCGCGTTACCACCACCAAGAGGTGTCAAAAATGAAATTGAACTCAGCACTGCCTACTAGCGGATGAACAATCAGCAACGTAAAAGACAAATGGAAGTATAACATTTACATACATAAGAGAGCAGAAATGGGCCATTAGCTGCATTTAATGTTGGTGGAATCACAAGCTAGCCAAGTTGCTATTAAGCTAACTCAACTTTGCTCTAAGCTAACTTTTAAGTTTACCCACATTGGGTCTCCAACTTTCACAAAGTGTAACTGTATAAAAAAAATAAGCTGGAATGGGTTTTTACAAAACTTACATTAACTACCTCAAATAAATGTTCCTCCCTAGCTTCATTGTATTTATGGCACATTTACACAGACTGGACACTTCATCCGGTATCCTTTGCTAGCATCGGGTCGGACCATTTTTTTCCTCCAGATCTGCCGTAATTCTTGGTGTGATAGATTCAACTACGTGTTGAAAACATGCAGACTTGTCTACATTTAATTTTAATGCAGTTCACTAGAGGCAGAAGCTAGCTAAATGGCTATGAAGCTAATTCAACTTAACGTTAAGCTAACCTGAATTTTCCCGTGTTTGCTAAGTGAAATTTTATAAATATGTATTTAATAAGCTAAGTGAGATTTAACAGTAGCTATGCTAACTGCTAACTACCTCAAATTTACATTACTTCTTAACTTTACTGGTTGTGTTTATAGCACATTTACACATACTTTTCAAGTACTGGGTTGGACTCCTTTTCCTTCCAGAACAGCTAGCTAAGTTGCTATGAAGCTAAATCAACTTAGCTCTAACTGTTGAGTTTGCCTGCATTAGCTTTAAAGTGATTCTCGCCAAGTGAAGAAAATTTGATAGTTTTCAGTCTGTTAGTTGTCTTAAACAGAAAAAGGCAGCAATAATATTCTACTTTATTCTTGTTTTTGTGGCCTGAGAAGCAGGGTAAAGGTAATATTTGTTGGCCAGGAACTGCAATGCGTATTACTAACTTTTACTGGTCCTTATACTATCAGTTGTTCTAGGAATTTTGAAAAAATTTTGCCGGATTTACAGGCTGGGAACTCACATCTTTCAGAGATTCCAGATATTAAAATGGCCACCAGGAGCACATGAAGTCCTTTGCTGTCTTTACTAACCCCTGGAGTCCTCGTGCTGTCATATGAGGATATCAAATATTTGTTTGTTGAACAGTAATACTAATTTCTGTGTTACTGGAACCTGTTGAACAGTCTTCCATTTGTTGGGGTCAGAAGAGCTGTTGTTTTTCATTTTAAATATATTTACATCATGTATAATAAAATAAATGTAACAATATGTTTAAGGGTAAATCATAAAAATGTATGTACCGGCTCCTCTTAACTACAATTAGCTATAAGATATCTCTAATGCAAGTCAAACTGAAGCTCGGGCTCAGAAGGTAAAACTCTCTGTAATATATTTTCTGTCTGTTAAGTTTTTTGGTGTAAACAGCAGCGAGTTGTTATTGGAAACTATGTTGTGGCGTTCTTTTTCATGAACAAAAAAAAAAATTGCATCAAAATGTGTGGTTTAATAATCCTAATCACTTAAATTGGCCCGTGTTTGCACATTTTCACAACAGGTTTGTGCTTTTCTTTTTGATACAACATTTGCAGACGCTCACACACTGGTTGATTTGGAAGCACTTATCTTTTACGAGTTGGTGCAACTGAAGCGGCGACTACCCGGGATTGATGTCACATGTTCGATAACTCAGATTCAACTGGGACACACTGGCTGTGTCCGAATGTCCACCAGATTCCTAACCATCCATTTACTAGGAGGGCTACACCACAAAGTGCACTCCTTTTGTCGATGATTCGGACAAGAAGCTAGCTGTTTTTCTTCTCGTCGCAGATCACATGACTACTGTCTGTCACCATGGCAACCACCAAATCAAATCCAAACTCGAGGAAAATAAATTTTATTTTCATATATTGTATTTTCTTTGTTACAGACTTATTCAACAAATAAAGATATAAAATGAATTCTATAGTTTTTTTCCTCAACCTACTTTGATGTCACTTGCACCACTTGGAGCTCCTGCCTGCAATGCATTGTGGTCTATATTGACCCGTCTAATGACCATCTTTGCTCATTACTTTTCAAGATGCATTGTGGGTAATTTTGATGGCAGTACTTTTTTCTCTCTGGACATTCAGACACCCATAGGGCACGATGTAGGGGATAGGATGCAAATTAGGACAAAGCCACAACAAGCGACTGCTTCCTCTTCTTCTTTTGGCTCCAAAGACTAAATTTACCGTGATGCCCCATCTAGTGGTAGAAAGTAGCATCACAATAAAAAAAGGATCCAAGTTGTGTATCTCAGCTGCATTGTATGTGCTTTTCCTTTCACTTCTCTTTAAAAAAAAAAAAAAAGAAAGAAAAAAGATTGTTCTGTCTTTATTTAAAGCTACTGATAACCAAAGTTTGTGCAAAAGAAAATATTTGTCACCACTAAAAAGGCTCCTTTAAAAGCTCGACATGTATGAGATCCATAATTCAGGAAACAAATCTAACAGCAGCTTTAGTCAATTTATAAGACATTGAAAAGGTTTTACTAAAGAAGTCACTGCAATAAAGATTCCTGAGATGCCATAGGATCTTCTTTATAATCCTTTTCTGGACTTTATGTATTTTGGCTGAAAATATGAACATTTTGACACTTTTACTTCTTCTATGGACCATAAAGTCTTAAACTTCTCCAACTCAAGCCTTCATGTAAAGCAAAGAGCTTTTAACTTTAACTAAATGTGTGATAAAGTTGTCGTTAGACTACGATTCATCTGCAGCAGTGGACGTCTGGCGAACAACAGCAACACCTGAGCAGACATTTAACAAATGTTCATAAAAATCTTTTATTGGTGTTTTACAAATAATATTAAACTTGTGGGGAAAAAGAGGTTTTTTACAGCAACGTCACATCGTCGTCACAAAAACCATCCATCAAAAAGCACACAGTGACAGAGCGGGGGGGGGGGCTGTAACCTGGCAACAGTGAGACAGATGGAGGAAGAGGAGGGGGTGAAGGCTGGGTGTGTGAGAGGGAACACACACATACATGTGCTTGTTTACATAAATAGATACAGTGTAAAAACAGGAGGCACAGTGACATCTGGATGGTCAGTAAATATAAACTAAATAAGCCGAAGTGGATCAGCTGCGCCGTCTGACCCAAAGCGGCACGTTTTCATTTCCTCACCTTTAAACAATCCCAGAGTAAAGAGTCCTGTTCAGCCAGCAGGGGGCAGCAGAGTCTGACCTCTCGCTGCGAGACTCCAGGTCTGACAGGCGAGACGTTTCTGTCGTTTTTAGTTGGATTTGTCAGATTGGTGAGGAGGAATAATCTGTTGTGAGACGGAGGAGGAAAACCCAGACGGTCCAGTTGGGACGAGGTTCCACCAACTTTATCATAAAACTTTCTGGTTGTCTCTAATTCGTCCCTCTTGATCTGGTTTTCCTGCACAGTGAGGCGGTTTATTACCTCTTATTTCTGTTAAACCTGGTTGCTCTGAGTTACTTCTGTCTGAAAAGGGCTGTATAAATAAAGTTTGAATGATTTAGAAATCCCTGCATGTTTGTTCTGTTTTCCTGCTGATGATTAGAGAGAAATTTAAAGCCTCTGATCATTCCAGGACACTGAAGCTTCGAGACGGTTTGGAAATCGTGGTTTTATCTGAGGAATAAAAGCTAGAATATATTTATGTGAATTTCCGGCAGACGGGAGCGATCAGTAGTACGTTCTCGTTATTTCTGATGCGTCAGATACGACAGCCCTGAGAAGAAGACGGGCCATGTGGGTCTCTTTCCTTTGCGGCTGTATGTGAACCGGATGCAGCTGAAGCCAGGTTTTCCGGTCTTTCCTTTGACTTCCACCGAACCCTTCGGAGTTCGTTGACGTCCTAAAGCTTCGAAATGTCCGTCAGTTTTCCGCCTCTTCAGTCCGAAGGGCTTGTCTGTCTCCGTCATGTTCGGCATCTCGAACGTGATATGAAACAAGTGACTGTACAGACACAGTGATCACACACATCCGGCATGCGCACGCAGCTGTTTGAATCCTGCGTCCGTTCTGCTTTTCATTCCAGGCGATGAAACACCCACAGCTTCAGACGTGTGATTTAGATTCATATATAATATATAAAAACTTTAAAAAAGTACAAATAAAAACTTCAAACCCAAAGTGAAAATGTTTGAGAGCAGCGCCGCGTGGCGGGGGGCTGAAAGCGAGGCGTGGCCGTCCTACACGGAGGTTTCCGACTGTAGCCGCAGGACGAACTTGTGGGATTTGGGGTCGATGTACTCCTCCGACATCTGGATGTAGGGGATCTTCTTGGAGGTCACCACCAGGCTGAAGTCCACACATTTCAGCAGGAAGACGGTTCCGTCCTTCAGGCCGCTGGTTACCGACGCCTCGCTGATCAGGGTCCACTGACGGGCCAGCCAGTGGTCCCGGCTGTACTGCAGGGTCGGACCCGGAGTCAGGTAGCTCTCCAGGAACGCCTGCGTAGAAGAAACAGGGATGAAGATCAATCGGTGACCAGATCAACGTCTTCAGCTGGAAGGAAAGTTTCTGGTTAAAAATGATCCAAAAACAGTTTATTATTTCTCTACGATGTCAAACCAAACGTCTACTCTCCTGAGATGAAGCTAAAACTTCTGGTGATAGAAACCTCCAGAAAAGCATGAAGCAACATGTAGACGTTGTCAGTCAGATTCCCAGAGCCGAAGTGGAACAAAGAAAAGTTCCAGAAGCCGTTAAAGGTCACGCAACGCTGCCGCACTGTCTATACACGCATCTATAGCTCTTCTTCTGTGGTGGATTTAAGGATATGTGATCCAAACAAGCAGCAACTTCCGGCATTTAAAAGTGAAGGCGAGATAGAAGTGTAGAAACCTGCAGTTCCTCCTTCATCCACTAGGGGCACCAAAACAGGGCGAATCTCCATAGACTCCCATGTTAAAAAGACCAACTTCACAGCAGAAATAAACATGTTTACAGCAGGAATAAACATGTTTACAGCAGAAATAAACAATGTTTACAGCAGAAATAAACATGTTTACAGCAGAAATAAACATGTTTACAGCAGGAATAAACATGTTTACAGCAGAAATAAACATGTTTACAGCAGAAATAAACAATGTTTACAGCAGGAATAAACATGTTTACAGCAGAAATAAACAATGCTTACAGCAGGAATAAACATGTTCACAGCAGAAATAAACATGTTTACAGCAGGAATAAACATGTTCACAGCAGGAATAAACATGTTTACAGCAGGAATAAACATGTTCACAGCAGAAATAAACATGTTTACAGCAGAAATAAACATGTTTACAGCAGAAATAAACAATGTTTACAGCAGGAATAAACATGTTTACAGCAGAAATAAACAATGTTTACAGCAGGAATAAACATGTTTACAGCAGAAATAAACATGTTTACAGCAGGAATAAACATGTTTACAGCAGAAATAAACATGTTTACAGCAGAAATAAACAATGTTTACAGCAGGAATAAACATGTTTACAGCAGAAATAAACATGTTTACAGCAGAAATAAACATGTTTACAGCAGAAATAAACAATGTTTACAGCAGGAATAGACATGTTTACAGCAGAAATAAACATGTTTACAGCAGGAATAAACATGTTCACAGCAGGAATAAACATGTTTACAGCAGAAATAAACATGTTTACAGCAGAAATAAACATGTTTACAGCCTGGTGCAAAAATCCATTTTTGGTTTATAGGTCAGGTTTACCTTCATGACAACTGTGGGTGGAGTGATTTTTTTTTTTTTAACTTCTCTGTTTGGATGTAATTTCATATTGAATTTCGGCATATTTAGGGGCGTGTCCTTTTGATTGACAGGTACCCGATCTCCCGCTTCAAGTCAGAAGAACGTAGAACAACCGCGGTTTTTAGCCGGTTAACAATGTGACTTAGCTTTAGCCCGCTTACCTCCGTTAGCTGGTTATCTCCTGTTATCTCCAGGTTAGCTCGGTTAGCTCTTAGCTACAGAAAGCTTGGAGTTCGCTCGATGTCAGTCATCCACCATGACGCTCACAGCCCCCCTCTCAGGTCCAGAAAAACCACATGTGGTTTTGGAACATTTTCAAATGATTCACATGTGAAGCACATGTTTGTAGATATATATATGTGTGTGTGTGTGTGTGTGTGTGTATGTAGACATGTAGACAAATGGAGCACATGTTCATGCACATGTGAACCAAGTAGTCCACATGTAAAGCACATGTTAAGCACATGTGGATCACATCAGTGCAACTTGTGATTCACATGTGAAATCTATGTGAATTATGAACTACGTGAATCATGTGAATCCCATATGTTTCATGTGGTTTGCATATTTTCTATAAGTCTGGGTAAGAAGAGTGAACACTATTAGTAACTCCGACTCTGATTAATACGACTGACCCACGTATTAATCGAGGAATCCAGTAGAATGCCGCTGATGTCACCATGGTTACGTCCATCTGATCAATCATCACGATAAGGAGGGAAATATTTCTGACAGACAATGACTGACACCAGTCCTCAAATCTATGTTACTTAGTGGAAAATAGTGATTTCGGACAGCGAACATTAAATCTGCTTTACTCCTGGTGGAAGACCAGACATGTTGTCCCACCCGTTTAACTGGACATTACGCCATCGCTGGAGGTGTTGCGTGTTACTTAAGACCTGGACTCGGACCTTTGGTGTCATGTTGTTGGTGATGCAGAAGGCCAGATGCTGCTGGATGCTCTCCATGCTGTGGCAGTGCTGCTGCTTGGTGGTCCTCAGGTACTTCTGCAGGGCTCGAGCCATGGAGGGGAAGATGGCCTGAGCCGCCTCCCGAGGGTCCATCACGTCGCCCGGAGCCTTTTTCTGCTCCTCCTCCTGCATCCGCTTGATGTGGGTGAAGGCCTCCTCGACTGCCACCACCAGCCTGGAAACACAGGAGCTTGGATTGACCCTTAAAACTCCAAGGCACTAGTTTCTTGTTTATTTACGTATTTTTATGTAAAACATGCTGACTTTAACCCCAGTCAGCATGCAGACGTGATGTTTTCAGCTTCAGCTGTCAGATTAGGAGGCTAAAATAATGGAAAATGAATGTATAACTTATATATCAAGCAGCTGCTCTGCTCACCCGTTGATCCTTGGCTGCTCCTGATTGAACATCACTGTCAATTTAAGATGTCTTATTGATGGAAAGTTTGACAGGAAGACGGACAGTTTTGTTCGCTTCCTGTTTTAATTACGAGCATAATTACTAACATTTTCAGGGGGCTTAGCTGACCGTCACTGAAAATGAAGGAATACCGTCAGAAACCACCGGGGCCAGTGTTGAGTGCAAAGCTGACACACAATCAGCCCAAGGAACAAACCAGAGAAGAAGATGCAGAAGTTGAGGAGAACAGTGTTCCCGCTACCAACCAGTGTCAGAACATGTAAATGACCTCTGAACTCAGCACTGCCCCCTAGTGGACGGACCGTTTTAACAACCGTGGCAACGTAAAAGACGTAAAAGTATGAGGGATGTTAAAATGGATGTACTCATTTCCGTACGTAAGGGAGCAGAAATGGGCCTTTATGGGTTGGGAGGGGGGTTAAGGGTTAACATAAACAATGCAGCGATGGTTAAAACTCACCGCGCTTTGCGCTTGCGGACGCGCCGCTCGTGCTCGGCCTCTTCGTAGTACAGCTCGTTGTGACTGGTGTCTCGGCGGCGGGCGGCGGCCGCGATCATGGCTCGGGACTGGGAGTGGGCGAGTCCAGCAGCTGCGTTGTTTCCTGGACCTGCAACGGCAAAAATGAGAAAGATAAGTCTCATTACATGTTGCAGGTGGAGAAAGGATGCCCATGATGACAATGCAATGCGACAAAAGAAGAGGAGGGTCACTTCCTTTTATTCCCTCCAAAAGGACAGAGACGTGAATATCTAACACATGCAAGGTGCTCGGGGCCGACTCTCTCCGGTCTTGGAGGACTAAAAGTCCATATTTTCGGAACGAGGATGGAAAGCTGCTGATGAAGCGTCAGATGTTAATGCAGGTTAAAAGCAGGCTGAGCTGCTGAATTATTAATGTGTTGCAGAAATCAAGCATGAGCAGAATAATTCATGGACAGACAAGGAGGATGCCGCCCCTCCCTGCTTCTGGTATGAGATGCGATGTGAGAAATCAGGGTGTCGGAGGAGAATTTATTATTTTACATGAAGATTTTCAGATTTAAAGTCATTTGTATGTGTATAAGCTGCAGTAAAACACTTTATCCAACTACAGACAGACTAAACCCAAAGTTTTTCAGGCTTTATCTCATTAGCTTCATTTGTGGATCCACACTGGACCATCACATTGTTGGAACGTGTTGGGAGTCGGACAAACCAGTATTCCAGACCGTCAGGCCAGAAGAAAAGGACGCCATGTGCTCCAGACCTTAAGTGCAGCTCAGCGACCCCCATGATGATAATGACCATTGTCAGAAGTGTTCCCTTGCCCGGACGCGGGTCATGGGGCCCCCCCTCTGGAGCCAGGCCAGGGGGTGGGGTACGAGAGTGAGCGTTTGGTGGCCGGGCCTTTGCCCATGGGGCCCGGTCGGGCTCAGCCCGAAAGGGTTACATGGGCCCCACCTCCCTTGGGCTCACAATCTGCGGGAGGAGCCGTAGGGGTCGGGTGCAGTGTGAGCTGGGCGGCAGCAAGGGGCCTGACGATCTGATCCCCGGCTGCAGAAGCTGGCTCTAGGGACGTGGAATGTCACCTCTCTGGTGGGGAAGGAGTCTGAGCTTGTGCGCGAGGTTGAGCGGTTCTGGCTAGATAAAGTCGGACTCACCTCAAATCATGGCTTGGGCTCTGGAACCAGAACTCTCGAGATGGGCTATACCTTTTTCCACTCGGGAGTAGCTTATGGTGAGAGGTGCCAAGCGGGTGTGGGTATTCCCATTGGCCCCCAGCCTGGTGCCTGTACGTAGGGATTTACTCTGATGGACTAGAGGGTAGCCTCCCTCCGCCCCTTCGGTGGGGGGACCAGTCCTGACTGTGGTCTGTGCCTATGCACTGAACAGCAGTTCAGACTAGCCACACTTTCTGGAGTCCTTGGAGGGAGTGTTAGAGGGTGCTCCTTCTGGGGACTTCCTTGTTCTGCTGGGGGACTTCAATGCTCACGTGGGCAATGACAGTAAGACCTGGATGGGAGTGATTGGGCCCTGCGATGGACTGGCGAGCTGTCCAGGGTGTACCCTGCGTTTCGTCCTAAGACTGCTAGGATAGGGTCCAGCTTCCCCGCGAACCTGGATTAAGTGGTTAGGAAAATGAATGAATGAATGAATGAATGAATGAATGAATAAATGGGAGTGATTGGGAGGCATGGTCCTCCCCTCTGAACCCAAATGGTGTTTTCTTGTTGGATTTCTGCGCTCGTCATGGATTGTCAATAACGAATACCATGTTCCAACATAAGAGTGTCCATATGTACAGCTGGCATCAGGACTCTCTGGGCCGCAGTTTGATGATCAATTTTGTAGTCGTATCGTCAGATCTGCGGCCACATGCCTTGGACACTTGGGTGAAGAGGGGGGCGGAGCTGTCAACTGATCACCACCTGGTGGTGAGTTGGCTCATATGGTGGGGGAGGAAACTGGCCCAAACATGTCGGGGGGATCTACTGGGAACATCTGGCAGAGTCCCCTGTAAGAGCGAGTTTCAACTCCCACCTTCAGCAGACCTTCAACCATGTGTGTGAGGAGTGAGACACTGAGTCCGAATGGGCTGTGTTCCGTGCCTCTATTGTTGAGGCTGCCAGCCGGAGCTGTGACCATGAGGTTGTTGGTGCCTGTCATGGCGGTAATCCCAGAATTCATTGGTGGACACCAGCAGTGAGGGATGCCGTCAAGCTGAAGGAGGAGTCCTATCGGGCCTTCTTGGCCTGTGGGACTATGGAGGCAGCTGATGGGTACCGACAGGCTAAGCGGCATGTGGCTTCAGCTGTCACCAAGGCAAAAACTTGGGCATGGGAGGAGTTCGGCGAGGTCATGGAGAAAGACCTCCGATTCTGGTCCACCATCCGGCGACTCAGGAGGGGGAAGCAGTGCTCCATCAACACTGTGGGGAGCTGCTGACCTCAACTCGGGACGTTGTGGGTCGGTGGGGGGAATACTTTGAAGACCTTCTCAATCCTACCAACTCGTCTTCCGATGAGGAAGCAGAGCTGGGGGACTCAGGGGTGGATTCTCCTATCTCTGGGGCTGAGGTTGCTGAGGTGGTTAAAAAGCTCCTTGGTGGCAAGGCCCCGGGGGTGGATGAGATCCGCCCGGAGTTCCTTAAGGCTCTGGATGCTATGGGGCTGTCCTGGCTGACACGCCTCTGCAGCATCGCGTGGACATCGGGGGCAGTACCGCTGGATTGGCAGACTGGGGTGGTGGTCCCCCTTTTTAAGAAGGGGGACTGGAGGGTGTGTTCCAATTAGGGGCATTACACTCCTCAGCCTCCCTGGTAAGGTCTATTCAGGGGTCCTGGAGAGGAGGGTCCGCCGGATAGTCGAATCTCAGATTGAGGAGGAGCAGTGTGGTTTTCGTCCTGGTCGCGGAGCAGTGGACCAGCTCTATACCCTCTTTGGGGTCCTGGAGGGGGCATGGGAGTTTGCCCAACCAGTTTATATGTGCTTTGTGGACCTGGAGAAGGTACTCTGGGAGTATGGGGTACCAGACCCCCTTGTACGAGCTGTCCGGTCCCTGTACGACAGGTGTCAGAGCTTGGTCCGCTTTTCCGGCAGTGAGTCGGACTTCGTTTCCGCCAAGGCTGCCCTTTATCACCGATTCTGTTCATAACTTATATGAACAGAATTTCTAGGCGCAGCCGAGGTGTTGTGGGAATCCGGCTTGGTGGCCTCAGGATTGGGTCTCTGCTTTTTGCGGATGACGTGGTCCTGTTGGCTTCATGTGGTCTTGATCTCCAGCTATCACTTAAATGATTCACAGTTGAATGTGAAGCGGCTGGAATGAGAATCAGCACCTCCAAATCTGAGACAATGGTCCTCAGCCGGAATAGGGTGGATTGTCCTCTCCGGGTCGGGAGTCAGGTCCTGCCTCAAGTGGAGGAGTTTAAATATCTCAGGGTCTTGTTCACGAGTGAGGGAAGGATGGAGCATGAGATTGACAGATGGATCGGTGTGGCGTCTGCAGTAATGTGGACTCTGCGCCAGTCTGTCGTGGTGAAGAAGGAGCTGACCCCGAAAGGCAAAGCTCTCGATTTACCAGTCGATCTACGTACCTACCCTCACCTATGGTCATGAGCTGTGGGTCGTGACCAAAAGAACGAAATCTCCTGAGGGTGGTCGGGCTCTCCCTTAGAGATAGTGTGAGGAGCTCGGTCATCCAGGAGGGGCTCAGAGTAGAGCCACTGCCCCTCCACATCGAGAGGAGTCAGTTAAGGTGGCTCGGGCATCTGGTCAGGATGCCTCCTGGACCTCCCTGGTGATATATTCTGGGCACGTACCTGTGGAGGGAAGACCCAGGACACACTGAAGGGATTATATCTCTCGGCTGGCCTGGGAACGCCTTGGGATCCCTCCACAGAGTTGGCAAATGTGGCTGGGGAGAGGGAAGTCTGGGCTTCCCTGCTTAGGCTGCTGCCCCCGTGACCCGACCCCGGATAAGTGGCGGAGAATGGATTGATGGATTGAGCTCCAGACCCAATATGAGAAGGAAAATCTAGACTATACACCACGCTCTGTTGTAGCCATGATCTCGACTCACTGAGAGCAACACGTGCTGCCTTCAAACGCTCATCCTGTCCAGGAAAGTTCATGCATGTTTCAACCAGTAAACTGGGTCCAAAACAGGCAACATTTTGGCAAAATTGTGACATCACAAGACTTGTTTCCAGAACAAGACCAAAACCCCTGAAAGACTTTAGCTCGTTTTGTTTTTACGACATGTATCAACACTTTCATCAACTTCACAAAAACGAGATGAGATCCAGAGTCTGCTTCTGCATCCTGCAGCAGAGAATATGCAGATAGCAAAATCTGGACCAAATCTGAACCAAATCAGTCCGAAATTGTTCCTATATCTGGCGCGACCTGGAGGACGCAGAGTACATAATTACAAACAGGAATGTCAGATTTAGATTGCCTACCAGTAAGCACTTTCCCACTCTGAAACAGTCCATTTTAAACAAGCCCACATGACAGAACGTTACTTCTGGACCAAGTTTAAATATGGCTTCTGTTCATGATAGAGCTTTAGCTGTATCTGTCGATGGCACAGAGGACTGTGTTACCCAGCAGTGGTTTCTGGACCCATATAGTAACATGAGTGTTGTCTGAGGACCTGACAACCATGGGCATACGATAAAGGTCTTTAGCCTTGTCCCTGACATACAGAGATACCTTCAATTTCTCTGAATCTTTTGATGATGTCACGTTAATACCTGATATAGATTTTCTAATTTGATGCTTGCTGATATAGACCTGCGACAAGCATCAATTTAGAAAATTAAGCTCAATTTATCACATTTGTTACATATTATTTGCATTTGGAGCTTCGTCGGCCTTCAGTCAAGCAGACTTTCGTCTGCGTTTAGTTGGAATTATTTACTCTATCATGTGGTTGCGGAAAGGAAAAGGGAAGTGGCTGGAGACCCGAGATAAGAGACGGAGGAGTCTGTGCAGCTGCTGCAGGATGAAAATGAAGGATGGTGAGACTCCAGAGAGAGAAGACAAGACAGTCGGAGTAATAGCTATTGATTTGTCAGCCATCTTGTCCTGCTAATTTGAAAGGATGTGGAAGGAAAGAGGGAGACAAATGGCAGCAGAAGAAAGAGGATTGAAGCTTGAGGACACTTAAGGGACGGCGATAATTTAATCGAGGGTTTGTGTTACATTCTGCCAGCTGTAGTGAAGACGACTGAACTTTACATCAACCTGTGGCATGCAGAGTGAAAGTGTGAGTTAGTGCACATAAAGGAGAGTTCATCGTGTTAGAAGGTGCTTTAGTTTGCTGCAGACATGTTTTTACTTACTGTCAAAAAGGTAGGCTTTCAGTTTAGCTTTATAGGAGTCTTAAAGGTTTAGCGTGGTGTGAGGAGAAAGCATAAAGACAGCAGAGTCAGCGGTTAAAAATCTGATCCCTGCTTTCTCGTTACATTCACAGGGATTTCTGGGATGGAAATCAACTGAGCACGCTCACTTTATTGCAAGTTGTAGGATGAATAAACATTCTGGTGACTCACTCGATACTTGGGGGTTATCCCCGATTATTTTTTATTTTAAATGTTTGCTGAACTAATGTGGGGCCACGCAGCACCTCATCAGCCAGTTCATGTGGACTTTAATGAAACACCTCACCAATTAAGCTTTCAGTATGATTACTATTTTGTTTTAGTTAATTATATCTGTGCTTAAGCCATGCTTTAGCATCATTTTGCAGTGTTTTAGCTGAATTTTGTCTTGTTTTAGGCTGTGCGTTACCTTTATTTTTTGCAGTGTTTAAGCTAGTTTTTACTGAATTTTGGCTCCCCCCCCCCCCCATCTATTAAAAACTATCTGTTTTGGTTATATTTTAGCAGTGTTTTGACTAGGTTTTAGTTATATTTTAGTTAGTTGAAGCTATTTTTGTATTGTTAGTCTTAAACTGTGCTTTAGCTGTACTTTTGCAGAATTTAAACATTATTTTAGCTCGTTTCAGCTGTGTTTTGGCAAATTTTTGTTACGTTTAAGGCCATATTTAAGCTGTGTTTTGGCTAGTTTTAGCGGTGCTTTGGCTGTCTTTTAGCTTTGTTTTGGTTTTTGTATTTAAACTAGTTTTAAGTTGTGTTATAGCTGTGTTTTAACTGTATTTTGGATATTTTTAGCAAATTTTAGCTGTGTTAACGTTGTGTTTTAACTGTATTTTGGCTGTGTTATAGCTGTGTTTTAAGTGTATTTGGCTCATTTTAGCTGTGTTAACGTTGTGTTTTAACCGTGTTTTAGCTAGTTTTAAGCTGTGTTATAGCTGTGTTTTAACTGTATTTGGGCTATTTTTAGCTAATTTTAGCTGTGTTAACGTTGTGTTTTAACTGTATTTTAGCTAATTTTAGCTGTGTTAAAGTTGTTTTAACTATTTTAGCTCATTTTAGCTGTGTTAAAGTTGTGTTTTATCCGTATTTTAGCTAGTTTTAAGCTGTGTTATAGCTGTGTTTTAACTATTTGAGCTATTTTTAGCTAATTTTAGCTGTGTTAACGTTGTGTTTTAACTGTATTTGAGCTAATTTTAGCTGCGTTGTAGCTGTGATTTAACTGTATTTGGGCTATTTTTTTTTTTTTTAGCTAATTTTAACTAGTCTACTTTCATACTAGTTTTTTGTGCCCTGGTGTACACATTTGGCACTGCAATGTCACGGTACTAAAAAATGCCATGCAATTTAAAAAAGAAAAAAATTGTCTAATGGCAAAAAGAGTTCAGATTGAAAAACAAAACAGAATTTTCTGCCATTTACTTCTTGGGTCACGGTTTAAGGGTCTAAAAGGTACCCATCACAGAAAAAAAACTTTCCTTAAATTCATGATTATCTTTTATTACTTTCTTTAAAAATATATATTAATAAAAGAAATAAACATTTAAAGAAATATAAGGTCCTTACAATGAGAGACTTTTAGACAAGAAAAATGGAACCAATGCCAAATGGAACCAAAATGGCTGAACTTTTCATCCTGTAACCTCTCCAGGATATTCAATTTCATCCTAGAAATATTTTTAGTGCAAGCCTAGAAGTTTTTCCATTCCATGCATTTATTATACATCCATACCACATAGACTGATATTGTGTGATCTATCTGGCCCCAATGTGTTTATATAGTTGTGTTTAAAGACAGATACTAATTTCATTTTCTGGATTAGATTTTTGTGGTAGCCTAAATTACTGGTACAGTGCTCAAAGGGTTAATTATGAAATTATCTCTGTAAAATTGTAGAATATTTACAGCCAACAAAATTAAACACCACCACAATAAAATTTATTTATGCAATATTTTTTAAAAATGGGATGATTAAAATAGAAGAAAGAACCACTGAGCATCCCACTCACCCTCAGCGGGGGCTGCCGCCAACTCACCATCCACGTTGTAGACCTTGAGGCCAGCCAGGTGCTTGGCAGCGCGGGACTTTGAGGCGGAGAGCAAAGCAGGATTATGGATGGGGAAGTCGCAGTAGTAGTGCTCTACGATAGCCAGAGCTGCCCGCTGAATGCTGCAGAGGAAGAAGCAGAGATGCGTTTTCATCCTGAGGGAAATCAAAGTGGTTCAGGCTACCGCCAGCTCCGAGATGGAGAAGAAAAACGTAAGAAAAATTAGCCACAAGACGTTTTTTCACTCGTTACACTATAACTCTTGGAAATCCCTGCTGTAAGTCGACTGAATACAAAAGAGCTGGAAGAAGACGAGAACAGACTGACTTTTTTTGGCTTTAAATCAAACGTCTTTCAGGAATAAGAAAAAAAATCCCTTCAGTGTTTCTTCAGAATAACAAGTATCATCATCATAAAGCAGTAAAAAAAAGGAGAATGGGGTAGTTGGTGGGAAATGAAAGATCCTCAAGCAGCAATCACAGAATTCAAATGAGAATAACTCATCAAACATTTCCCACCATAGATTCAATGCTGAAAAACACAGCTTTCTAGCAATATATATCGTCTGCAGGTTTTAGAGGCAACCCAACTTTAACAAGACAAGGTGACATGAATGTCTGTAACAGGATGTAAAGAACAAAAGAGGCAGTTTATGAATCTGAATCAGGTGTGTTGGAGCAAAAACACGTCTTAGACTTGCAGCAGCGTATGTCCTGATGACCAGAACCGAAAAGACACTGGCATAGGTTTATGACTACGATAGCAGTATTGTAGCGGTGCTTCATGTGTTTTGGGTAGTTTTAGCTATTTTTAGCTCGGTATTAACTATTTTTATAACCAAGTTTAAGCTATTTCTAAGAAAATAATGTCTAGTTTTAGCACTGTGTTTAGCTATTTTTTGGCTGAGTATTAACTGTAGCAAACGTAGTTTAATCTATTTCTAATGACATTTTGGTTAGTTATAGCACGGTTTTGGCTAGCTTTAGCTGTGCCTAGCATTGTTTTAGGTGGTTTTAGCTTAATTTTACCTATGTTTTAGTGGTACTTGGGTTCATTTTAGTTGTGTTTTAGTTATATTTCGGCTATTTAGTTGTGTTTAGCTATTTTTGGCTGAGTATTTACTGTATCAAACCTAGTTTGAGCTATTTTAATGATATTTTGGCAAGTTTGATCTGTGTTTAGAATTTTTTTTAGCTGGTTTTAGCTGCATTTTAGTGGTTTTAGAGGTGTTTTGGCTAATTTTAGTTGTATTTTAGCTATTTTAGACAGCTTTAGCCTCTTTGTTAGGTGTGTTTATTAGGTTTTTTAGTAGTAGATTTTTTAAGGCAGTTATAGTAGTGTTTTAGCTCTTTGTTAGCTACCTTTAACTGTGTTTTAACAATGTCTTAGCTAGTTTTAGGTATTTCTAGCAATGCTTTGGACATGTTTAAGCAGCGTTGTAGCTAGTTTTAGCTGTTTTATAGCAGCATTTAAACAGTGTTTGTCAGGAATAAGAGAAAATCTGAAACATTTCTTGAGAATAACAAGTAGTATCATAAAGCAATAAAAAAGAGGGGGGATGACTGACAGATCAACTTAGATAAAAGTTCTTAAATCAGAAAAAATACAATGAAATTTCTCAGACATCTACATCTACAAGACATCCTCCAGAGATGGACATAACTCGATTAAGATAGTGTTTTCAGGCTTCATATTAGAAGAGAAGCAAGACAAAAAAAATAAGAATAAAAAGCACTGATGATCCACATTTCTCTGGAATTTTGATTTAATTCAGATAATCAGATAATTCTCGCAGCTCTATCTGGCATATCTTTAACAGGTCAGAGGTGATGTAACGCTTAAACCAGGATCCTAAATCCTGGTCCTGGAGGGCCGGTGTCCTGCAGGTTTCCCTGCTGCAACACACCTGACTCAAATCAATGTGTATGGTTAAATTATGTTTTTTCATTCAGAATTAATTATCTGGATTATAATAATTTGGAATTAATGTTCTCTGACGAGTTTCCATGAAAATAATCATTCCAAATGAACGCTTACATGAAACATGTCCTCACATAATTCCTCTTTAGAGCGGTGGGTTGGGAAGGGTTCTGATTGGACAGAGGGTGCACGTGACGTATGACGTAGACCGGAAATAAACAAAGTTAGCTCCCTGCTTCTTGTCTTTTCAGTCGTAACTTGTAAAAACTACATAATAAGAACCAGTTTGACCGCTATTTTTATTATAAATGTGAAGTAGCAGCTCAACACCAGCATACTACTTCACTTTCTGCAGTAACTGAGAAGGAGAAGAAAGATAGACCACCGAGCAAAACAACGCAGTCAGGTGTGTTCCAGCAGGGAAAACCTGCAGGACAGTGGAAACCAGGACCAGGATCTGTGGCCTAAACGATAACAGAAAAAGTAGAAACCACGACTTTGTGATGTTGGAAGCAGTGGAAAGTGTCAGAGGCATCAGAGTCCAATACTTCACACTGCTCATCAGAACATGTTGCGTCTCGTCCTTCACAGCCTGGCGTCATTAAACCGGCTGCACACAAGTAGGTGTTTTCACACGTTTCCTGCTATAAATCATCTCTTCTTTTATAATAAACCCTTCTGTGCTCCTGGAGGAGTTTAACAAAGTCGTAAATGCACCCATACATAATTTACCACGCTACATCCCTACATACTTTGCTAGAACTGACAGTTTCTGGTGACAAGCTAATGCTAGCACGCTCTAAATATCAAATACTCTTGTGTTTCACCGTGTCGGTTCACTGACTCTCCTTTGGAAATGTTCTGAAGCAAAGTCTTAGTTGGACTTATAAATATATCATACTAATGATAAAGTTTGTTTTACCGGTTAAAAACACGGTTTGTCTGCCTGCTCGGCTCAACTTAAGTGCAAAGTTTTGGAAGAGTTGGGTGTTTTCTACGGCCGTCTGATCAGGAAGTGAAAATGAAACTGACGGTTTTATTTCATTTTTCATGATTAAACACTGTTGTGAGTCATCACATCATCATACGTTAAGAGTTTTACAAGGAAAAACTCAGAAGCGGCTTTGGAAAGTGGAAAACCAGCGCTACCTGCATCAGCTGCAGCTCTCCTAACAACTTATATATCACAGTTTGCTGAAATCTAACAAATACAGGCGGTCCTTGGGTTACGCACTTCTCCACTTGCGTTGTTTCGACTTTACAACACTTTGCGACATAAATGTGAAAAAAAAAAATACAGCAAGTTTTGAAGTTACGAGGATCTGTAAAGCTCTCATGACATGTAACGCGGACGCTAAGACGACACCTCTGTGCATGTAAATTTATTCTATTTTAATTTAAACATCTATTTTATTTGCCTGTACTGTTTTTCCATTAATACAACGTATAATACGTGAATTTAGATAGTTATTTAGTGGTTAAGGGGGAATTTAGGGGTTAAAATCTGACTCCCGTGGAATTGAGAGGGTCTTGGCGACAGCCTGGAGAATGAGGCGCGGATGGATATTGGGCGTAGTAGGATGTCCAACCCCTCAGCATTTTGATTGGATTAACCTTAACCCTAACCACGCCTATTTGGCACCCCGCCCCGCCCATTTGATGTCCAGCCCCGCCCACTTGATGTCCAGTCCCGCCCATTTGAAGTCCAACTCCGCCCACTATCAAGCCCTGCCCATTGGACGTCCAGCGCCGCCTATTGGGTGTCCAGTCCCGCCCATTGGACGTCCAGCCCCGCCCATTGGGTGTCCAATCCCGCCCATTGGATGTCCAGTCCCGCCCATTTGACGTCCAACCCCACCCAATATCCAGCCCCACCCCATTGTCTAGGCTGTGGCCGAGGGTTATTGGTGGAGTTTGGGGTTACGTCACGGTGTGCGAACGGATTTCGTTTGTAAAACCCGCCTGTATCGCTTTTACTTTGTGACGTACTTCTCTGTGTATGTTACCAGTAAAACCAGTATGTACGCAGTAGCTTCTCTGCTTTGGCGCTGCTTTCTACGGTGGCCCTGAAGTGCAAACCACAACTACAAACTAAAAACAAAACGAACCAATCAGGAGAGGGGACACGAGAAATCATCCAATCAGCAGTTTTCATGCTGCCGTCGGCGTCTTAACGACGTCAAGTTGTGTTTAAATCGTGACGCGTTTTATTTCCTACAGACATGTAAACACACACACACACACACACACACACACACACAAATGAGTCAGTGCCAACGCTGCCTGTCCTGTCCACGTGGGAAGATAACCTAATATACACGGTCTGCAGCGTGCGCATCCTATTATCCCGCCAGAGGATGACAGCACGACCCCCAGATGGCTTCTTCCTGACCTCCTCCTGCCTCTTCCAAACAAACTGCGGCTCATTTCAGAGTCACGGCGGCATTAAAAGCTCGTTGTAACACTTCGCCATCTGGTGACGGTCACATGCAGCACGGTCCGACGCTGTCGCATCACAAAGCAGATGTTCTGATTTGCAGAGAACATCTGGAATGTAGGAAAACATTTAGATATCACAGTTTTTTCTATTTACAGGGAGGATGGAGCCGTGGAAGGTGGTCATGTGGTCAGATGAGTCCAGATCGACCCCCTTCCCGGCTGATGAGCCTGTATGGGGGGGAGGTACGATCCCTGCGTGCGAATGATCAGGTCTTAATCGATGCAGCGGCTGAAATGAATTGTTATTTACATGGAAAATTAACCGTTTGATGACTAATCAGGTCAACTGGCGACATGGCAGTGACGTTTCAGAATTAAAGGAACATTTCAGAGAACCTCTCACATATGATCAGACTTTAAAGTTTCCACCGTCTACTCATGATTCAGAAATTACAGAGGAATCTCTGTATGCTGGGGACAAGGCTGATGCTGGTGATCTTCTGTAGTAACAGTAGACATGAGACTGGAAACCAGTACATGGAAGCTTCCAGAAACCAGTGTAAACCCAGTTCAGGCTGATATCCACACATGCAGGTTAAAGCTCCATCATATGTGAAGAGGATCCAGAAACACGCCGTCTTCTCTGGACCAAAGCTCATTTAAAATGTTCTGAGTGGAAACCTGGATGAAGATGTGGAATTGTTTGTGGACAGCATGGACGGCGTGTCCTGCAGACTAAAGAGAAGAGGGAGCATCCTGATGGTGGAACAGGAGAACTGGTCCAACAGGACCATGCTGAACCACATCCTGATGGTGGAACAAGAGAACTGGTCTGCTGCAGTCCAGACCTTCCACCAGTCCAAATATCTGGAGCTTCATGGAAGCAACTGGAATTCTGCATCAGACCAGAACGGGACAACATTCCTCTCCTAAAAGTCCAGCAGCTGCTCTCATATCTTCCCAGATGTTAAAAGACAGATGTTAAAAGAAGAGATGCTAACAATGCTAAACATCCTGGAACTACTCTTTACGAATGCAACAACTGCTCGCAATGCTAAAACTTGTTCAAAAAATACTTTTTATACATGCTAACAACTGCTTACAATACTAACCATCACCTTGGAATTACTTCTTGCACATGCTAACAGCTGCTAGCAAAGCTAAACATCACACTGGAACTACTTTTTATACATACTAACAACAGGATAACAATGCTAAAAATAATCCTGGAAATACTCTTTACAAATGCAACAACTGCTAGCAATGCTAAAAAAAACCCCAAAAAACCTGGAATTACCTTTTACACATGCTAACTGCTGCTAGAAATCCTAAACATGACCCTGGAACTACTTTTTACCTCTGCTAACAGCTGCTGACAATGTTAAAAATCAACCTGGAACAACTTTTATACATGCTAAAGGCTGCTAACAATGCTAAAAATCACCCTGGAACAACTTTTATACATGCTAAAGGCTGCTAACAATGCTAAAAATCACCCTGGAACAACTTTTATCCAAGCTGCTAAAAATGCTAAAAATCACACTGGAACTACTCTTTACAAATGCCAACAGATCCTGGCAATGCTAAAACCCATTCTGGAACAACTTTTATCCATGCTAAAAGATGCTAATAATGCTAAAAATCACACTGGAACTACTCTTTACAAATGCCAACAGATCCTGGAAATGCTAAAACCCATTCTGGAACAACTTTCATCCATGCTAAAAGATGCTAATAATGCTAAAAATCACACTGGAACTACACTTTACAAATGCTAACAGGTCCTAGCAATGCAACAACCCATTCTGGAACAACTTTTATCCATGCTAACAGCTGCCAATGATGCTGAAAATTATCCTGGAACTACTCTTTCCAAATGCTAACAGCTGCTAGCAAAGCAGACAATCACACTGGAACAACTTTTATACATGCTAACAGCTGCTAACAATGCTAAAAATCACACTGGAGCTATTTTTTCAAATGCTAACAGCTGCTAGCAATTCCAAAACTCATTCTGGAGCTACTTTTTATACATGCAAACAGCCATCCAAACCTTGCAGATTTCAGCAGGAGCATGCCGAACCACATCCTGATGGTGGTACTGGAGAACTGGTTTGTTGCAGTCCAGTCCTTTCACCAGTACATCCTGGCAAGTTTTACAGATGTGTTGCTGCATCAGGTTCACAATCAGCTCGTAAAATGTCTCAGTTTCAACATGATGCTCATCTTCTACTGGGAGTAAAACACAGCTTTGTAAAGCATATTTATTTACAGTAAACTCAGTTGTTTACTTGTTGTTCTACTGGAACGTGAAACAGAACCTGACGTCTCAGATTCAGCTGGAAACCTGACCTCAGTAGGGCCAAACTGAGCCCAACAGGGGCAAACTGAGCCCAGCAGGGGCAAACTGGGCCCAGCAGGGCCAAACTGGACCCATTAGGCCCAAACTGGGCTCAGTCAGGCCAAACTGGGCCCATTAGGCCCAAACTGGGCCCAGCAGGGCCAAACTGGACCCATTAGGCCCAAACTGGACCCATTAGGCCCAAACTGGGCTCAGTAGGGCCAAACTGGACCCATTAGGCCCAAACTGGGCTCAGCAGGGCCAAACTGGACCCAGTAGGGCAGAGGGAATGGAAACACCCCCCTCTGCTCGGCAGCTAGGCGTCGAACCCGGCGCAGACAGAGAGCAGCGATCTGGACTGCGGGCGTCATCAGATGCCGATGGCCGGCTGCCAGAACGGCGAGCAGAGCTGAGGCCAGTGAGAACCAAACGCACACACTGCTCACGTCAGCGCTACTCGTTCCCAACGTGCACGTCTGAGCAGATGCTGCGCTGCGTCTGCAGGGAGCTGCAATTAGCTGCGTTTGCAGACGGACAACTGGCCTGCCGCCGGCCGAGCGGGACGGATGTCACAGCTCGCCGTAGGACAACGCCCCCAAGGCAGCGAACTGACGCGCCGAGCGCTTGTTACGCACACGCGCTGTAAGTAGTCATCATCAGCTGGGTTGTTGGGGTTCCTGGTTAACGGAAGCTCCTCTCTGGGCGAGATGCATCAGTCGGGTTTCATCCTGCAAACTGCACCGCTTGCTTCTGGTCTGTTTACCTTTTCATCCCGGAAAACATCCAGTTGTCAGATTATGAAGCTAAAATCATGTTTGTGTAGAAAAAAAAGCAGCAAAAAGGCCAACCAGAACTACCTGTGTCACTCCAAAACTCAAGAGCCTGCCCATGAAAGGTTTGTGTCAGAAATGAAACCAAACAATCGAGAATCAAAACCAAAGACTGTGCAACCAAAATAGCGAGAAGAGTGAAAGAGGAAGAGAAAACTGCAAACAAAACTACTCAATTTAACTAAATAAAATCCTGATAGTTTTCATGATGATTGATACTTTTTGATTTTGAGATAATTTATTTTACTTAAGTTTTGGTTTTAATTGTTTTTTGCTTGAGTTTTAAAATGTTTTGCTTGGAGATTCTGAAACAAATCGGATTCCACTTATTTCTGTTTGTTTGCCACATCTCCAAAAAATACCAGTATCGGTGGATATCGCTATCGGGAACTAAGCGTTGGAAAAAGATCGGTATGTCGGATATTAATAGAAAAGCCGATATGTAACATCTCTATGAGACACTAGTAGATAATGTGGTGCATTGGGTTATCTCCACATTCTGCTCTGTTCGTATGGCATCCCACAAGGTTCAGTATTCAGCCCACTCCTGAAACGAAGCTGATCATCCTCCGGTGGTGATGAAAGGTAGTTTTCCACGTCTTTATTCCCATTCTACTGGATTACTCTTTATAAATGAGTCGATTCTTATTGTTTCTCATGTTTTTATGACTGTAGTTATCGTCGTGCTCAGACCTCTGGTCCACTGTGGATAATTTTTAAATGCTTTATAAGTAAGACTCGACTGGACTGCTGCCCAATCCAACTTTTAAATACTAAATAGTTTGGAGTACTGGCTGGACGTCAGAGGTGTACTTTTACATTCTGCTTTCTTTTATGGCGTCCCACAAGGTTCAGTATTCAGTCCACTCCCAAAATGAAGCCTATCATCCTCAGGTGGTGATGAAAGGTGGTTTTCCACGTCTTTATTCAAATTCTACTGGATTACTCTTTATAAATGAGTCGATTCTTATCGTTTCTCATGTTTTTATGACTGTAGTTATTGTGCTCAGACCTCTGGTCCACTGTGGATGATTTTAAAGCTTTATAAGTAAGATTCAACTGGACTGCTGTCCAATCCAACTTTTAAATATTCAGGTCAGCGGTGTACTTCTGCATTCTGCTCTTTTCTTTTATGGCGTCCCACGAGGTTCAGTGTTACGTTTCCTTTACATCTGCTCCCGGTTGGTTTTATACTCTGGAAAAACGGATTTTATGTCGATGTTGTGCAGATGGAAGTCACATTTAAACATCTGAACTGGTATGAAGTTCTGGTTTTCGTTGGGATTACTGGTAGATCCGGTTTTTGGGGTACAAGCTATTTGTCATAAATCTGTCATTTTAAACTTGACAGTCAAATCAAGGTAACTAAAGTCGAGCTGGCAGCCATCTCTGCCATGTCAGCCGATACATCTTCATCCCTATTCAACCGGATTACCGCTAATAAATTATTCAGTTGTTATTATTTATGATTTCATGGCTGTGTATTTGTTCTTCTACACAGGACTCTGGCCCACTGTGGTTGTTTTTAAAGTGCTTTATAAATAAAGTTGGATTCAACAGCAGGGAGAAGGAGGAGAGCCGCTCTTTTTGGCTAAAAATGGACTTTTCCTGTTTTTCCTCTGAGACGATAAGGTCATAAAAACCTGCTTGGCATAGCCGAGCAGCTCTTTCCTGTGTGCTTGAACACATACGCTCGCTCATGCACAGATTCTGCAACCCCACCCTCCGATTAAGTATTAAATCCTGGTTCTGTGATTTCTCCCTGCTTGGGTCTCCAGGGTGTTTCCTCTCCTCTCCACCCTCTTCCTGCAGAATTTCCTCTCCCAAGTCTTCTCCTCCCTTTCCTTTTTCTTTTCCCTCCTGGCATGATTCCTCCCCCATCAGCCTCCTAAATCTTCACATTTTCTTCAGCCTTTCACCCCCCCTCCCCTCTACCAACTTCCCTACATGAAATCCTTCCTCAAATCTCTGAGTAATTAAGCTTCTTATTTCTCCACGTCTCTGACTTGAAGTGTCCCAGTTTCTGCCTTCATGTCTACAGTTTTCCCTCCCGTTCCTTTCCTCCTCCATCGCCTCATCAGCTCAGCCGTTTTGTCCTCTTAGTCTCGCCGTCTTCCATCTCCACATGCAGACATCCGGGTTTTCTACGTTTTAACTCTAAGAAACCAAGAATGTGAACATGCAGAGGAAGATTTGCCTCTGAATGGGAGTGAACCAGCATTTACCGCCATTAGAGGTTGTAAATTCTGTCTGAACCTGAACAACCTGTTGGTGGCGGCAGGTCGAGACACTCACAAAAACGTTTTTAGAAGCTGCAAACGTTTCTACACAAAAAACTTTAAATCCGTTAGTTTATTCATTTTAGCATTTACTCAACAGACACAAGGAAAAAGAAACGACTCAGGTTTGTTTACTGAACAATTTTATTGGATTTAGCAAAATTTTTAATTTTTAATTTGAAGCCAGATTAACTCAAATTAATCATAATAATAACTAGAAAAGCACTCGGAGAGCGCAGACTTCCGCCAAGCATGTTGTGATTAACAGCCAACATAACTTCAAAGTGATCCAGAATCCAGGATCTCTTCTGGATCTCCACCAAAATGTAATCATTTGTTCCTTGTGACACCCCAAACAAACCCTGGAAATATCATCAAAATCCATCCATAACTGTTAGAGTAATGTTGCTGAGAGACAAACAAACAAACAAACTCCGGTGAAAACATAACCTCCTTAATTAAAAGACCAAGTAAACAAAGTCCAAAGAAATACGTAAATAATAACATTGGACCCTCGTGTCCTCCCAGCGGCATGGAAACAAACAAACAGCACCTCTACTGAAAGCACACATCCCACAGATTCCAGTCATACCAGTTTAATGTCGCTATGACCAAGATTCACTCAACCAGAGTCAAAAGGCTGAATTTATGCATCACGTTGGAAAAACATCATTGCATATTCTGTCTTACATTTGCTGTTTTGCCTCCAAAATTTTAATCCACCAACATAAAACTGCATTCAGTAAAGCGACTACGTTTCCCACGTTGCTTCGGGAGTAGTTAGGCGGACAGAATTATAGTTTTCTGCCCGGTAATAGCAGTTTGATTGGGCGACAGCAGGTGTCAGTCATTCAGCGTCACAAACATTTCCTGCTTTGTTGATTGGTCACATTTATGTAAACGTGATGACATCAGCGTGATTCCACCGTATCACACGATTAGAAAGAGGGGTCGGTCGTATCGATCGGCCAATCATAGCCAAAGTTATGCGCATCACGCATACGCTCAGTGCATACGATAACGTGGTCAGTGTATGCTTTGTACTTTTTATTTAAAACCAGGATCCAGGATCTCTTCCGGATCTCCACCAAAATGTCATCATTTGTTCCTCGTGACACCCCCAACATATCCCAAAGATTTCATCAAAACCCATCGATAACTATATGAGTAATGTTGCTAACAGACAAACAAACTCCGGCGAAAACGTAACCTCCTTGGTGGAGGTAATAACAATAATAATCATGAAGGAATAAAGACAAACAAAAGAAGTTTAAATAATTTACTACTGATGCTATTCTGTTTCCGGTAAGGGTGTCAAGATTGGGTATAAAAGTAGCAAAGGTGTAGTTTTTCTGAATAGGGATGGGTTGTGTGTGCCAAACTCAGTCAGAGAACCATCAAAACTTTCCAAAACATATTTCTCTGTATAAGATCGCAGGTAACTTTGGTCTTCTAACATCCAAAGTGCATAATATTCTGAAAAGATTAAAAACTTTTGAGTCTCAGATGTTTAAACCCATCTACAAACAGAAACTAGTGGCTGAGAAACCATCATGTCACGTAGATCGTTACAGATAGCCTCATGGGTTCAGGTGTAGCTGCAGAAACCGTTGTCACTTTCAGGATAATGGATGTTTAGGACAACGGATATGCTGCCACTGGTTCCTGAATCACAGCGACGCTGTATCACAGCAGAATGTGTGACACAATATGTGATTAAGATCATTAATAAGATCATTAAGGTGAAAAAAATGCCTCATAAGTGGCTAAAATCCTGGATTCTGCAAAAACAATCATTCCTGTGAAAAAAACAGATTTTCTAAATAATCTAATAAACATTAATAGAAAATAAATATTCAACAAATATTTTAAAAATAAGTGTAAATAAAAAAAAATACAAACAACTTAATAATTTAATTCAATCTAATTTAATAATTTTTTTATTGATTTAATTTTAATGTGATGTCAGCGACCTGACCGTCTGCTCTGATGCTGCGTGTCTCACCTGAGCTGTCCCAGGTTGTACTGCCTCGTCTCCCCGTCCGTGGACCGCGTGACGCAGACAGAGAAACACGGCTGAAGCTGCCGCAGCTCCAGCAGGACGACGGCCAGGTAGTGGATGAAGAGCAGAGCATCCACCAGCGACACGGCGTACTGCACGATACCCTGGTAGTTGTCATCCTGCAAACAAGACGCCATCTGTAAGTTCTCCGAATGTTTGCCCCGGATGATGTGCAGGAACGTTTCAGAGCAACGGATTAGCATGACGTTCCTCCGCAGGGAGGAAACGTGTAAGGCTAGATATACAGGAATATTTTCACAGGAGGGCAAGCTTAGACCGTCCTGCAAGCAGTCTGTAAACATGCAGACGTATCTGCATTGGTTGTTCTGACAGTGTTTAGATCCTCGTTTAAACGTGTTTTAGTTACATGGAAAAGCAGAAACCGGATAACTGGACCAGAACCGGGACACGGTTTCTAACTGGCAGTAAGGTGTTTAACATACCTGTTAACTTGTATATAAGTCAGTGTACATGTCAACTTTACAAGTAAAAAACATTTGTTCCACGTTTTTATACGTCTACTTTTGAACCAATCAGATTCCACTAATCCTGACCAATCACAGGCCAACACGACCATCATTTATTCCTGAAGTTTAGTCAGTTTATGTGGATAAAAAAAACCTTTAAGAGCCCTTTTAGCGACATACTACATACTACTGGTACTTTTCCTCATCATTTAAAGTTTGGTTGGGGAGAATTTTAGCCCTTTGATTGGTTAATGAACGGAGAAATCTGATTGGTTAATGAGCCGAGAAATCTGATTGGTTAATGAGCCGAGAAATCTGATTGGTTTTCAATACGTGACAAATGTTGTACTTGTAAAACTAACTTTTATTTTCTGGTATTATGGGACTTGTAAAATGTACTTGTTCATCTTGTAAAACATACTTATATTTTTGTACTTGTAAAATATGTGTATATTCAATTTGTAAAAAATACTTCTGATCTTTAACTTTAATTGTTCTGTCTTGTAAAATATATTCAAATTGCGTGACTTGAAACAACTTGTACTCATTCAACTTGTACATAATTGTTATTTTACTTGTAAAGTTTTATTGTATTTTTCATTTGTTAAATTTACTTTTACTTATTCCATTTCTAAAATGTGTGAATTATTTCTCTTGTAATATTTTCTTGTACTTTTTTGCCTTTTGTGACTGAAAAAAACTTGTACTTGTTAAACTTATAAATTATTTTTAATTTTTAAAATTTTATTGCATGTTTTCACTTCTAAAATGGAAATGCATCTTTTTACGATTAAAATGGACTTGTGCTTATTCCATTTGTAAAATCCTGGAGTACTGTCATGTAATTTTTAACTTCCACTTGTTCCTCCTATAAAATTTACTTATATCTTACAGCTGAGAAAGCAGCATTTACTGTCACTGAACCAGTGTCCGAGTACGAGATTAATCCTGGTACAACCGTCCAAAAATAAAATTTTAGAAAAAACTTCGAAAATAAAAGTAAATTTTATTATTTAAGTATATTTTTACTACCTATAAAATCTACTTTTAACTTGTAAAACACATTTATATTTGGTGACTTGTAATATTTAGGTGTATATTTGTACATTAAAATTGTAGCTGTAAAATGTACTAATGTTACTAATGTACTAATTTATTTATTTAACACACCTGTAAGTCGAGGATCCTGACGCTGTAAAAGAGCCAATAGGACGCTACGAACAGCAGCACCAGCACGATGAGAAGGACCCGGAAGACGAAGACCCGCGGGAGTCCAGCTCGCGCCGGTCTGAAGAACAGCGCCCAGACGGCCAGAAGCAGGATGAGCAGCTTGAAGGCCACGGAGATGAAGAGGCCTTCGCAGGCCGTCCCGCAGCTCTGCAGCTTCTCCGGCCAGAGGACATGGGGGAGCACCAGGAAGGCGAGCGGCGTGAGGAACACCAGCAGGCCCAGGATCACTGCTAAGGTCCGGGTGAGGTAGCGCCGGCAGTCCAGCCCTACGCTGTCCTCCAGGTCCTTGGTGATGCGAACGATGTCCTCCTGGGAGAGGCTGTGCTCCGACGTGCCGGTGACGGCCGTGGTGGTCTCGCCCCAGTTGTCATCCTGAGAAGAAGAAGACGCATCAAACCACACTTTCACCACTTCATCATCCCTCTCCTCTAAATCCCCTCAAATCCCCCGTCGGGAAAAATCACATCGTTTTAGTCCTGACCTTTCCTTTTTTTTTTTTAAACACGTCAGAAAGAAAAAACAGAAACTGGGAAGTGGAAAAAGAAAACACAGCGATCTGCCGTTGTGTGTGTGTGGGGGGGGCACTGACGTCGGGGCCGACTGCATCCGTAGATAACGGTGTCAGCGGTGTCAAGGCAGAGCTGCTACAACAACACTGATTAGGCTCTGCGTGGCCGCCACAACATGCTGCTCTCTGAAGCTCCAGGAGCTGAAGTCGCATTTAGGGATCAGCAGACCTGCAGGGTGGGGGGGGGGGGGGTGGGTGGGTGGAGGAGATGTAGTATGACTGGTGGTGTGTGGAGGGGGGGGGTGCAGTGGACAGAGGGTTTCTCTTTGGCCTCTGGGTTAAAGCAGCAGAGACGAAGCAGAACAATAGAAGAACCCATTATGATCCGCCCGTCTTTAACCCGTAAAACACCAAAAACTAGAAGCTGAAACCTTTTATTCCCAGTCAGACGCCATGTTTCCATGGAGACGTGACGTTTCCATGGAGACGTGACGTTTCCATGCAGACGTGACGTTTCCATGCAGACGTGACGTTTCTTCTGTTATGATCACTTGTTGATCTTTGGCTGCTCCTAATCTGACATTAACGTCTCTTTCAGTTCTCTGATCGGTGGAAAGTGAAAAAATGGTGAAAAGGACGGGGCTTCTGGTCTCTCAGCAACAACGTAGTTTGGTCCAAAAATGTTTTGCTTCCTGGGTTAAAATCAAGCAGCAACATCAGGTGGTTGAAAGTGAAGCCTATGCAGAAGTGCATAAACCTGCAATTCCCCCTTCATCCACTAGGGGCTGCAAAACAGAGCAAATCCCCATAGACTCTCATGTTAAAAAGACCAACTTCACAGCAGGAATAAACATGTTTACAGCAGGAATAAACATGTTTACAGCAGGAATAAACATGTTTACAGCAGAAATAAACATGTTTATTTTAATTTATCCATTGGGTTTTATTTAAACTTGAAGTTCTTTATAATTAGGGGCGTTTCCTCTTGATTGATTTCCGGCAGGGCGACGGCAGAATGTAGAACAACCGCGATTTTTAGCCGGTTAACATTTGAACATAATTGAAAATAGAAAATAAATAAAAATTAACATGACTAAAATATAGTTGAAATATTTTTTAAATTAATAAAATAAAACATACTAAATAAATGTTAACATAAAATTATTGCAAAATGAACATAAATCAATCTTAACAAAAGTAACAGTTTAAATAAAAAAAATCAAATAAATAATGTTAACATCAATTAATCCAATGAATAATATTCATTTTAAAGTTAATTAAATCACACACATGAAAAATATAAACATAAATACAGTTTGAATTTAAATAATCTAATAAATCATATTAAAGAAATAAAAATGTCAAAACAAAAATAAAACCTTTTAATTACATAAGACCTTCTTTAAATAAAACTGAAATTCATTCATTTAAAAATGTTGACATGAAAAATGAAAAACATCTTAAATGTTAACATAAACAATGTTGAATGAAAAATGTTGATTCAAAAATTAAAATAAATATGAAATCTTCCTAAATTAATTTAAAAAAACATAAATCAAAGTCAAATATGTTTATAATGTTAAGACAAATGCTGCATAAATTAATGTAATGCATACTTTTCCACATATTAAAAATATTTCTGCATTATTGTCGGATTTTTTACAGCAGCGATCTTTAGTATCAGCCTTCTGATTGGCCAGCATGGCTGCAGGGGCGGGGCTAGGAGGATGTCTACTCTGATTGGCTCCTGGCTTCTTCATCTGTTCTTGTGGACCAGCAGAGTTTTATTTCTTTGTTTTAATCAGCGGTGACGTATTGATGCTTGTTATTAGTCCAGGTTGGGATTTAAAAACTGTTTGTGGTAAAAAGTTGGAGACTAAAGACACAAAAAGCGGCTGTAAAATCAGGACAGCGCCTTCATTTACGGGCGATGACATGTTAAGCGTTGACTGCTCGGTGTGGTTTTCACTGACAGTCTCTGATGAAGTCCAGATCTGAGGGCGGGATCGGGTTCATCTGGCCTCTGACAGGAGGCTGTAAATAACTGTCAGCAACTGCATTTCTGTGGAGGAGCTGAACATTCCTCCTGACCCACCATGAGACCTAAACTGGGTTCAAAGTGTCACAGAAAACACATGTAACCACCTTTCTGTGGGCGGGGGAAGCCAACGCTGCAAAGTCTTCATTTGTAGCACCAAATACACCAAAGATCAGAGCGAAAAAGAAGAAAAGTTCAGCTTTAAACTAATGGCAAGTATTCCATACGGAAAGCTAAAGCAGCAGAACCGTGTCGTTTTATGCAGGACGAAATGCTTCAACAGCCGGCAGAGCCGCACGCTTTGACTGCAGCAAGCGTTAAATCACCAACAACTGGAGGCCTGGACACCAAACAGCACGAAGCTAAGATATGCAACCACACAGAAAATCTATTCTCTACATGAAGCCACAACTGTTCTTGTCCTCGAAGCCGGAAGAACAAAATGACGTAAACTAGTTCTTACAGCTTCGTCGAAAGACTTCCTTCTCCAAGCGGTATCGTGTGATTGGTCGGGCATTTCAGCTGGGCGTGGTTAATCGGGGTGGGGGAATAAATCGCGATTCTTTTTTTGTTTTACAATTTTTAAAATCGATTGTTTTTGGTCAAAATAATTTTTTTCCAATATGTTTCTATGTTTCGATTCCAGATGGAGAAGAAGTTGCAGCTTCTCTCCAGCAGGGGGCGACATGTTTCTGTTAGACTGTCTCGTAACACAACGTTAAGTCTGTTCTGGAAAACACGTAAACAGAAGACGGAGAACGGCGACAACCTGCAGAGATGAATCCTCCATCGTCATGTTTTAAGCCTGGAAACGTTTTGGATGTTTTGCTTTATAGTGAAACCAGAGCTGGCCGTGGAAAGCTGGAAACTCTGTAATACACATGTAGCGTACTGCGGAAACACAACGTTACTGTCCACCTAGCTAGACGCCGTTCTTCAGCGCTAACAGCCAAAAGTAGCGCAGCAGGGAGACAACAGAAAGTCAAAGCAGAACTTTTACATGCAGTTCCAGCTTCTGGAACAAGACGTTAACCAGTTGGTTCAGATTTATTGCTGTGTGACGCTGTAACTGTCCCTAACATTTACCTTTTCTCATATTTGTCCCTTTGACTTTATTCTGTTATTTCTGTTGCCAGGAACCGTGCTGCACTTACGATCCCGGGTTGTTAGTGTTTGCATTGTGTTACCATTTAACATTATTCTTTGTTTAACTCCAACTGGAAGGATAAGTTGGGGAATGGCCAACCCATCGCTGGTGTCAGGGACTTGCTAGGAGGATTTCCTCTTCTGGAGTTCCTTTAAGTATGGGCTAAATAGTGTTTTAGAACTGGTATTACTTTTGTGTATTTTTGTTTGTCCAGGATTTTGGTTTGTTTATTATTGTTGGTGTAGAATAAGGTTGCTGGGGATGGTGATATGGGGAAATGGTTTCAGCTAAATCACATCAGGTGTGTGTCTTATGGGGTACATAAGTAGTCAGTTTTGGGAGCTCGCGAGGAGAGAGAGAGAGAATGAAAGGATGTGAAACTGGTGACGGATTGCCCACAGATCTTTGAAACTGTACGATGGACAACTGTTGGAAAATAAAATGTTCATCTTTAAGGAAATCCAAGAACTGCTGATTCTGTCTACGTCTGATCTTCTTCAACCTTGGACACATTACCTCACACGATGCTGAAATAATCTGAAAAACTGACACACTGTTGATGTTTTTATTCAGGAAATCTGCCGCGTGATTTAATCTGTAAACTTGGTCGTCATGCAGCTTTTTTACATCGTCTGGTGTTTAAAAAACAAAGTAAAAATCAGCAGCAATCCTAAGGAAATGCATTTAAAATCAAATCTGGACCTAAAACTGGTAAAAAATCTAATTGTAGGGGTGGGATGTCAGTGCTTTTATGGACAAGGAACCTGGTTGTTTCATTGGCCTTGTTTACATGCGAGTTTTAATTCCTCTTTAATTCTGAATAAAAGTTAATTCTGCTTTAAACGGGTGAAAACTGACCATGTAAACACCGGACTCTGAATGAAAAAGTCCATTTGCAAATGAAAAAACAGCTGATTTATTCACATTATTAATCCGAAACTGATTGATTCCTCGCTCACGTAGAACTCTGATCGTTCTGAGCATGCTCGTTACCTTGACCCGTCTCGATGAAGCACATATTTCGCGCGTTGTTTTGCCTCCCGTGTTCGGTGGTCTGTCTTTCTTCTCCTTCTCAGTTACTGCAGAAAGTGAAGTAGTATGCTGGTGTTGAGCTGCTGCTTCACATTTATAATAAAAATAGCGGTGAAACTGGTTCTTATTATGTAGTTTTTACAAGTTACGACTGAAAAGACGAGAAGCAGGGAGCTAACTTTGTTTATTTCCGGTCTACGTCATACGTCACGTGCCCCCTCTGTCCAATCAGAACCCTTCCCAACCCGCCGCCCTGAAGAGGAATTAAGTGTTTCATGTAAACCTTCATTCAGAATTATTTCCACGTAAACCCACAAGAGAATACCATTATTTGTAATTATTAATTCCAAATCAAAAAAATCAGAATGATTAATTCTGAATTAAAAAACATCATGTAACCGTAGCCACAGTGAACAGACCATTTGTTCGCGGTAGGGTGGGTTGTGACGCTTTGTGCTTTTTCATGTTGACCACGCCTCAAACGTCTGACCGATCACGCGAATCTTCTCATAGCTCCACGAGAAAATAGCGAACGAATGCGAGAACGAACCGCTAGACGTGTCCGTTCACGTCGGCGACAACAAAACGACGCGGTTTTGTCCTGGTGAGAAGATGGAAAGTCGGAAGGAACAGGATCCTGTCGGTGGAAACGATGATGATGATGAGGAAGGAAATCAGCACTTCGACATCACCTCCGGGATGCATGAATCACCATGGTGACGGGACGCAGTCGTCACTCCGCCCTGACTAACTGAAGGACTCCAGAAACGGAAAAAAAAACTTAAATCCCAGCCAACCCGCATGTTTGATTCTCTGCCTAAAGCTGATGTGGGATCATTGCTGTGTTCCTGGGCCTCCCTCCCATCAACGTCCCACGTTCCCCTGGAAACCAGTCATCACACGGCTGATCTGGTTCCTACCATGGAGACAAGAGCAGGAGCAGGAGCGGAACGAGGCGCCGCTCCATCAGACCGCCAAGGCGAGCAGAGCGATGGTGGAGACCAGCAGATCAGCCGACATGAGCAGCTCCTGTCAGCTCGGATGTATCCACACGGACCAGCTTTCCACAGCGGGACGCGGCGAGGTAAACAGCTGAGTCATGGAAACGTCTGACACGCCGTGTTCTCGCTACAGCGAGCGGAGCGGAGAGACGAGTCGATCCGGGCTTTAGAAACTTCTGGACCCACCGTCCAGAACCAACCGCAGGAACCACGACAGAACAGTTTTGTAGGGTTCTAACTCACGTAGACGTAGATATCTGGTCCCGCTAAGGTCCAGGTTCTGTTGGATCCGTCCCTCCATCAGACCCGCTAAGGTCCAGGTTCTGTTGGATCCGTCCCTCCATCAGACCCGCTAAGGTCCAGGTTCTGTTGGATCCGTCCCTCCATCAGACCCGCTAAGGTCCAGGTTCTGTTGGATCCGTCCCTCCATCAGACCCGCTAAGGTCCAGGTTCTGTTGGATCCGTCCCTCCATCAGACCCGCTAAGGTCCAGGTTCTGTTGGATCCGTTCCTCCATCAGACCCACTAAGGTCCTGGTTCTGGGTTGGATCCGTTCCTCCATCAGACCCGTTGAGGTCCAGGTTCTGGGTTGGATCCGTCCCTCCATCAGACCCACTAAGGTCCTGGTTCTGGGTTGGATCCGTCCCTCCATCAGACCCACTAAGGTCCTGGTTCTGGGTTGGATCCGTCCCTCCATCAGACCCGTTGAGGTCCAGGTTCTGGGTTGGATCCGTCCCTCCATCAGACCCACTAAGGTCCTGGTTCTGGGTTGGATCCGTCCCTCCATCAGACCCACTAAGGTCCTGGTTCTGGGTTGGATCCGTTCCTCCATCAGACCCACTAAGGTCCTGGTTCTGGGTTGGATCCGTTCCTCCATCAGACCCGTTGAGGTCCAGGTTCTGGGTTGGATCCGTCCCTCCATCAGACCCGTTTCCGTTGATCTTCAGTCCAGTTCTCGGGTCATGTGACCTCAGCCTCTTCTGGCGTCTTGACAGCTACGTTTCCATGGAGACCGTATCTGGCGGACCGGCAGTAGATGGATCAGCTGCAGGTCTAGATGCGTCTCTCAGGACCTGGTTCGGGTCTTTGCTGGATCCCTGTAGGCCGTTTTTCTTCTTCTGTGGTCCTCCAGGTGTTGGTTTGGTCCTCCAGGCTGAGACTCGACGTGTTTCCTGCTGCTGAGTCCAGTTTTCTGCCGGATCTTTGCTGTTTTTACAGATAAAACTACAGAAATGGGAACAAAGACGCTGCTGGTTCTCCCTCTAGCTGGAAGCAGGTCCACGACTTCCTCGTTACGGCAGAGGACCTGAAGAAGCCTCTGACTGAAGCGCTCTGCTGGCCCCTGGTTTCAGGAAAGTCTGGGTTGTTTCAGGCAAAAGTACGAAGAAGTGAAGGATTTTAGAGACTTAATCACACAAAAATCATCCAAACTGGAATCTGAGGTAATAATTTGTAACATTTTCTATTTGGAGTTATAAAAACGTTGTTTTATAAAACAACTGATTGATAAAAACGTTGTTTTATGAAAACAACTGATTGATAAAAACGTTGTTTTATAAAACAACTGATTGATAAAAACGTTGTTTTATGAAAACAACTGATTGATAAAAACATTGTTTTATAAAACAACTGATTGATAAAAACGTTGTTTTATGAAAACAACTGATTTATAAAAACGTTGTTTTATAAAACAGAAATTCCACCGAAGTAAAAGTAGAAAAAAAGCAGCTTTATTTAACCTCTTTACTCCTGGTCCAGAAAGCAGGACGGGGATTTCACGCCCTACTTAGAAAAATCAAACTCAAGAGAGCATGAAGTCGGAGTTTAGATGGAAAAAATCTAAAATTCACGCTTTTCTATCTCGCCATCTCATCGCTATAGAAACCGCTGAGTGGACGCCGTTTCCAAAGCGGCTGGTTGGATGTAAGAACATGGCAGCATCAGAACGTTTTAACACTTCCAGAGCATCACAAGCTCTTCTGAAAGCTATTTTCCCAGATTAGATAGGAAAAACGGGGAGGCTTGCTGATCCGTGCACCGCACCAACAGCTTTTACACGTGTTTCCAGCCTCCGCCGGAGTTTAAACAGCAGCGATTGTCTCTCAGAGTAAATCAACCGTCAGCTAAAAGCTTGTTTTCTGTTGTTCAGGTGGAAGTGGAGTGCAAACAAAGCTGGAGCGAGTGCACTATCCCCTCTCTGGGAAGCAGAGCATGCTTCACAAGCATTTAAACACAGTGTGCATGGTGTGTGTGGCTGCAGGAAACTTGTCAGGACAAGGACTTAACAACACATCTACTGTGGAACTGAACGATAGCGGTTAGCATTCTAGCATCGTCTTCTCATTAAACCCCAAAAGAAACATCAGAAAATAAACGTAATGTGTACACATGTGGTTTAAAACATCCATCATCTTGTTGCAGTTCAATGCTTTGGTTAACAGAACACCATGTATAACAGTGGAGAGGCAGCGTGCCGCTAAAGAACCCCAACAGATCCGCATCAGAGAAACAGCTCAGGTACAAAGAGCTTCAGGTGATGACGGGTCTCTGAACGCTTCTGCTGACAGAGCGACGGGGGATTAATGAGGGTTCTCTGGAACCAGCCAGATCCTTCCAGCAAAGGTTCCTCCAAAGGTCCCGTCCCGGGTCAGAGCTCTGCAGGTCAGAGAGGGTTTGGCTCAAACTGCAACAAGTGGTTTCTATCTAACTCAGCAGGTCAACACCTTTCAGGACAACATCTACCTGCTTCAGCAAGCTCACTGTCATCTGGACCCATCAGGGAGCACTTTGACGATCAGAGACTTTAATAAAATTATGTGAGAAGCTACATGAAATCCAGATGGAAACTTCCAGCAGCAGAGCACCATAAGGAGCGGTACTCTCCCCTTTTCCTTGCCAAATGAGCCACAATATGTGTTCACAACCACTGCTGTATTCATATGACGTTTTTTACACGTTGCTCTGACATGAAAAGTCGGGAACGTGGAGTCTTTAGGTCCGAATGTTGCGTAGCAAATTTTAAAGGGAAATAATTGATGGACTCCATCAGGTGAACAGGTGCAAACCTTCGGAAGTGAATACAATGCCAAAGCAAAAGCAATGCTAAAGAGAAAGTAATGCTAAAGAGAAAGTGATGCAAAAGAGAAAGCAATGCTAAAGAGAAAGTAATGCTAAAGAGAAAGTGATGCAAAAGAGAAAGCAATGCTAAAGAGAAAGTGATGCAAAAGAGAAAGCGATGCTAAAGAGAAAGCAATGCTAATGCGAAAGTGGTGCTAATGCGAAAGTGATGCTAAAGCGATGCTAAAGAGAAAGTGATGCTAAAGAGAAAGCGATGCTAAAGAGAAAGGAATGCTAATGCGAAAGTGGTGCTAATGCGAAAGTGATGCTAAAGCGATGCTAAAGAGAAAGTGATGCTAAAGAGAAAGCGATGCTAAAGAGAAAGGAATGCTAATGCAAAAGTGGTGCTGAAGAGAAAGTGAGGCTAAAGAGAAAGCAATGCTAAAGAGAAAGCGATGCTAAAGAGAAAGCGATGCTAAAGAGAAAGTGATGCTAAAGAGAAAGCGATGCTAAAGAGAAAGCAATGCTAATGCAAAAGTGGTGCTAATGCGAAAGTGATGCTAAAGCGATGCTAAAGAGAAAGCGATGCTAAAGAGAAAGCAATGCTAATGCGAAAGCAATGCTAATGCGAAAGTGGTGCTAATGCGAAAGTGATGCTAAAGAGAAAGCGATGCTAAAGAGAAAGCGATGCTAAAGAGAAAGCGATGCTAAAGACAAAGCAATGCTAAAGACAAAGCAATGCTAAAGAGAAAGCAATGCTAAAGAGAAAGCGATGCTAAAGAGAAAGCAATGCTAAAGAGAAAGCGATGCTAAAGAGAAAGCGATGCCTTAGAGAAAGCGATGCTAAAGAGAAAGCGATGCTAAAGAGAAAGCGATGCTAAAGAGAAAGCGATGCTAAAGAGAAAGCAATGCTAAAGAGAAAGCGATGCTAAAGAGAAAGCGATGCCTTAGAGAAAGCGATGCTAAAGAGAAAGCGATGCTAAAGAGAAAGCGATGCTAAAGAGAAAGCGGTGCTAATGCGAAAGCGATGCTAAAGAGAAAGCGATGCTAAAGAGAAAGCGATGCTAAAGAGAAAGCGATGCTAAAGAGAAAGCGATGCCTTAGAGAAAGCAATGCTAATGCGAAAGTGATGCTAAAGCGATGCTAAAAAGAAAGCGATGCTAGAGCGTAAGTTATGTTAAAGAGAAAGTTATGTTAAAGTGATGCAAATGCAAATGATATGAAAGTAAGAAAAGCGAAGGAAAGCTGAAGCTCTGGATTTCTATTTCGGAGAAACAAGTCGATCCGTGTTCCCACCAGGTCGACTGCGCAGCACTTCCAAAGCATCTAAAATAAACTCAATGTGCAGACTGTAGATCGTTTTTTACTCTGTTACCGCATGATAACCGGCATCGCGGACACCAATGACATCCGGTGAGACGTCCTCTGTGGATGATGAGACGTTTATCTTGGAGGTAGAAAGCCTCTGTTTTGTCGACACCATGCATGCAAAGACATGACGCGGATGGAACTGGTTAGTTACTTTTTGGTGGTCTCTATGTTCTCCACACTGCTCCAACTATCGCAACATGATGGAGCGAGCTGCAGAATCCATGTTCAGCAGGTGGAAAGCTCAGGATATCCTTCGCCATCGTGACAGTTCAACATTTTAAATGAAGTCTGGTTGATCTTCGTAGACAAAGTGAAACAACGAGAACTCTTCTTGTCTCTGTGAAAACACAGGATGTGATGAAAGTGATCACGCCGTTGGAACTACTTTCTGGTCCAACTGTGATCAGAAAAACAACAAACACCAGAGTCTCCTCTCCACCTTTCATGCATCAGGACAACAGAAAGCTCCTCTGATCATTCTCCATAAAAACAAACTAATGAGCTGCACACTTTGCGCCTGAGCGGATGTTCCCTCCAGTTCATGCAAATGATTTCATCAGAGATTAAAGCAACACTAAGCATGAAACCTAAACATCTGTTGTTTACACAGAATAATCATCATGAAAACACAAAGCCCGAACTGCATCGTCGGACCTACCTGGCTTGTTTTAGTCTCCGCTCCACAGCTGGCAGCTGGAGGTGAGTCATTAGCAATAGACTCTTCTTCTATGATGGAAACAAACACTTCTTTCCCCTTCTCTCTCACCTCGCGAACCTCCAGCACCTGCAGAACTTCCTCTCCCAACTCCATGGCTGCATCCAGAAAGCCTGTACCGCCTAGTCCGGCTCACGGGAACGTCCTGGACGAGCCACCGCTGTCCTCCCCCCGATACATCCCAGAGTGTGACCTCACTGACTCTCCTGATCCTCGGTCCAGCCCCTCGCTTTATCCGTCTTTATATAGAAATGTCTCGCATCGCGCCCCGGGAGGTTATTGTATGGGACGGTGCGCTCGGCTGGCGCTTAATGTGAGAGGTTTTATGAAGACAGACAGAGCGAGGCGAGAGGAGGAGATGGAGAGGAGTTGGGAAGGGGGAGCGAGGAAGCGATCACATGGGTCGTCCTGACAGCCGCTGGACTGGAGGGGGGGGGGGGACTAAAGGAGCAAAATAAATAAAATCTGAGTCCAGACTGAAGTCTGAACAAATAACCAACCAATCAGGTGCAACCGTCATCCACCTCCGGATGTGTTGTCCCCCCCCCCCCCCCCCCCCACCTCTGCCTTCAGGCATCCTCTCATCCTCCGCTTGCCTCGTGCCTCAGCACCACTCTATCCATCGCTTCTGACCCAGTGAGCACTGTGGTGTCGCCCCGCCGTCACCGCATGTGGGTTCATGTGTTTATCAGGTCATAAAAAACACGAAACGACGACGGCGTGTCTTATCGATGACGTTCAACACGTTCCCTGGATGAGATCAGAGGTTCCCGAACATTTTCTGCAGAAAACCAGCCAAGTGGTTGGAAACACAAAGGAAGGTGAACCAGCATGTAGGGCTGCTCGATTATAACAAAAACTATAATCACGATTAATTTTACTCAAATTGAGATCTGGATTATTTAACACAATTATCCAGTATTTATAAACAACGCTGCGTGTCGTGGTGTTCTAGACTCCGTGTCGTACATTATAACCGTCTAATGGACGGTTCAGAGTTGTTTAATCTGCTTTTACCGCTTATATAGGAACTATTTTACGTTGGCCTGGATGTACGTTTTATACCAAACAACCGCTGTCAGGCTGCAGCACGTTTCTCTCATTCACCTGTTAAAAGACGGCTGATCTGAACTAGCTGGTTAACGCGTTGCTATGGTAACGCCCCGTAACGGAGGGATGTTACAGTGTTTAACTGGCCGAACTATGTATAGGAAAATAATGCAGCCAGTTGTCACTGACAATGGTATAAACTATGTGTAGGTGAACTTCCACAACCTACTGCAGTTATTCTACATGGACCTGCAGCCGGAGCCGACTGAGACTGGCCGCCTGGGAGTGCTTTAGGACGGGAGAGGCTCCCGCTGCTCCTTCCTTACAGTAACTGCAGAACAATATGTGCCTTCAAGTCAGTCGCCAAAACACCAGAAAAGTCTCTAATAACTCCAGTAAAAGCTGCTAGATTTGTCGCTTTTAACAAAAAAAGTCTCCAGATTTAGCGAGAAAGTCTCCAAGTTGGCAACAGTGTCTGAATGAAAGCAAAGCGGCTGTGGGAGGAGTTTACAGCACAGCGCTGCAACGCCAGAGACGCTCGATTAGCAGCTGAAGACAGCAGGAGAGGAAACTGCAGAGAGAAAAATAATCACACCCTTTTATTTTTATCATCGTTGTAAACCCAGATCGTAGTTTAGACTAAAATCCGATTAATCGCCCAGCCCTAACAGCAAGTAGATCTGCAACCTTCAGGCCTGTACACATCAGGACCGACGTCGGAAAACGACACAAATATTTCACATGGAAAATATCAATGTTTCTCACTCTGCACACCAAGTACGACGCAAAAAGGCAGAGAAATCATGGACAGTCTAAAACAAACTTGCAAATCTGGATTCCACATCAAGCGACGACGATGTCGTTCTGATGCTGCAAACGAAAATAAACTAAAAAAAAAAGAAGCACTGGGTTCATCCTGTTCTAGAAAAGACCGAACGTATTTAGTTCAGGACCTGCAGCTGGATGACGGCCGCTTCAAGAGGATGTCCGTGAGGATCCATGAGGATCTGCTTCAGCAGCTAGCTGCTAGCCTAAAGAACATCTAAAACAGTCACGTTTCCATTACGCTTTTTCATAAACTAAAAGTAATAGTTTGAAATTGTCATTTGCAGGTATTTCCAGAGAATGATGTTGAGCACATAAGCTGCAATTCTCGTAAAATGTCATCTGTGGGAAGAGATTTTATTATTACAGCTTATGCTAGCTAGCTAAGTGGCTAGCTAAGTAATGTGGAGGATTCTCCACGGCTTTTCGAAGCCCTTCTTCATTTCTCTTTCCAGTTCCTTGTAAAACTCAACAATTCCTTCTCTTTGCTATGAAGGATGGAGGTTTTCTTTTCTCTTTAAATATCTGTAAAAAGTTTTCCATTTCTTCCTCCGTTTACACAAACCGCGACATCTTTACGTGAACTTGTCACATGACCGCTACGTCACGTCTGATGATGTGTAAATACAAAAAAAAAATGTTGCCATCCTACTTTCGCATTAAACTCTCGACACGTGTGAAAAACCACCTCATAAGAGCGTAAAACATTTCAGCAATATTTGAGGTTTTTCTACATACGTCTTGTTATTGCGATATATATGGTTTTGCGTAATTTTAAGCGTAATGGAAACACAGCTAATCAGACGCTTTGCCATTCTGAGGTTTGAATGAAGTAGCAGTGACAAAGTGACACTTGCGTAACTCGCTAACTGTTTATCTGTCAGATGCAAATTAAAAAAAAAATTTGTTCAATCAGTTGGAAAACATAAAATTCGTAAAATAGCTGCAAATAATTTTGTGACTGATGTAAATGTTCTCGTTGAGTCCATAGAAAACCTTACTGGGTAAATTATTCGGACGAAATCTTCGTAGTAGGTGTGAAATGGACTTACGTGTTTCTTTTTGAGCAACAAATATGCTTTTAGGAACTGAAATGTACCTTTAAATTTTTTACAGATTTATTTCTATCATTTTCAGAAAACGTCATCCGGGTTGGGACGTGGCATCAGCCTTTTTCGTACGTAACTTTTATTTTGTCGAGTCTGTGAGAGCAAAATAACGTAGTTTTGTTTACATAAATTAAATTTAATGTGGATTTTTGTCATTTATAGCAGTGGTTCTGCCACTAGAAGACACAGGACAACGTGAGAGAGTGGCTGGATAATTATATAATACACATCCTACTGTTTTTCAGTTCAGTCACTGTGTGGAGGTTGTAGGGCTGTGACGATATGCTTTTGTCCTGATTTGATTTGATTTTGATTTTTTGGGTGCCGATTCCATTTAAATTGCGATTCTCACAACTTTTCATTATAGCTGATTATTATAGATTAAAAACAAAAGAAAATTTTTTTGCTCATTATTTTTCTTGATTTCAATGAGGAAAAAACAACCCAGTGGCCAGATCATCATTCTGCTGCTATAATACCCAAGAAGACAAGAAAAAAGATCAATAAAAACAATAAAAATGACAAAAATTTTCATAATGGATTAATTTTATTCATTTTTTAACAAAAAAATCTATTTTAAAATTGTGAAGCAAAAAATCACTATATTTTCATTCGATTTCCCACCCCTAGAGGTTGGGGTCATGAAAATTAACGAATGTATGTTATCTTACAATTCAAGAAGAAATAACACAAACTCCTGGATTTCCACCTTTATCCTCTCTGTTTCTTTGTTATTGCATAAGAAAAGCGTCACGAAGGCAAGACATTTTAATGTCGCCGAAGCATCGATCACTACCCAGCGTATATCTGAGGATATGACTGGCAGTGAAAATACGACACATCAAGGTTTACTGACCCAACCGCCACCAAACCGTCCTGAGCTTTGGAAGGTCTTTTTCTGGAGGCCATGGGTAGGATTAGTGGAACTAGTTTACATACGAGTTATTAATCATGTCTGAGGACATCTATAAATAATCCATTACATTATTATTGGAAATCATGACTTATGGAGCACGACTGGAATCAACCGGACTGAACGATTTCTTAAAAAACAAGTAAAGAAAGTTTTTCTAGGAAGGTTTAGACTTTGATAAAGACCAAATATTCAGTTTGAAGTTTGTTAGAAATCAATAAACTCATTATTTTACATTAATAAAATAAATCCCTGCAGCTATTTCTTCTCCTAAATCTTGTGTTTATCTTCCTGCAAAGTTTGCAGCATAAATCATGCAGACCGGAAACCAAAGCAGGGAGAACTCACCAGGTAGAAAGGATCCCAGACATGAACACAAGCTCTCTGCCGCCTCGACATGGCTGCCTTAACGCTGGTAGAGCCCAGAGCGGTGGAGCTACCTGCGCTGCGGTCTGCCGGTTGAATGTGGAAAGTTGTGCTGCTCTTCCCGTACCCTCCACATTCAGCTCTAGTTGGCAAATAGCTGAGATCAGAAGCAGCTGAGGTCAACTGGGCTGAATGAACTGGGATGCAGGGAGGGTGGGAGCCGGCTGGGACGGCAGAAGGTCAGGATGTCGGAGGCCAGAAGATGGAGACCATTTATAGAAGTAGATGCCTTTATTTTTCCAGTTTCAGAAAAGCAGCATGAGGCTGTGTAAGACGCCAACAGAGAGAAGACGGCTTCCTTTACTACGAGGCGCTAACCGCTCTTAATTAGACTGGAAGCGACCAACGTTACGCAATCAAAGGCAAGCCATGCGAAGCAAACAGCTTCAAGTGCATTTCAAGCTAAATTGCCTGTGATGCTACCTCGCCGGAGTCAAGCTGATCCCAGAACTGATGTCTGAACAAGCAAGGAAGCTGCTAACACCTAAAGAATCCTTCAGAAATGTCCCAAAGCTGCTGCATTTTAATCAGCCTGGCAGGTAAAAGAGCGTGAACTGACCCGGTTCCTGACACGGCTCGTGGTCAGAAAGCCGGTTTTGCTCCTCCATTACGTTCCCGGATGGCTTTACCACACACTGCCGACAGCATGCAGGCCCACGTGAAGGTTTTACTGCTGCATTCGCATGTTTTCATACATGAGCATACAGCCTGCAGCTTTGGACTGGTTCCTGAAACCGGAGCAACAAGCTGGAAGATTCTGTTCAAACACATCATGCAGCCATAAACCCAGACACTGGCTGAAAACCAAAGTCCAGGCCTGAAACAGAAGTTCCCAACGCCTCCCTCCCCTCCAGCAAGCCAGAACAACATCCAAACCTTTATTTACACCCCTTTCCACAACAGTCACACTTCTAGCTATGAACACGTCTTTTATTATTCTACTCTTTATTTATTCACTTCATTTTACTTATTTTACTATCAGTGTTTGGTTTTCATGATTTTATTTAGATTTGGACTTGTTGAAATAAAATTTTATGCTTTGTTTTGTACAAAAAAACAGAATGAAAAGGAGAGACGTTATAAAAAATGCTCTCAAGGCTGGAAAATAAAAAGATCCTGTCATAGAACTTGTCAACTTTGGAAAGAAATGCTGTAAATGGAGAGCTACAAATCCCACAAAGTGTGCATGTTTCTGTGTAGATAAAACAAATTTCTCTTATTACAGAACATACAAAATAAAATTAAAACTGAGATATTTCAGTATTTCATTAAAAAAAATCGGAGCCTGTCTCAAAATCAACGGCAGATAAATGTCCCAAAAAGGTTGCAACAGGAGCAAGAAATGGCTTGAAAAGTAAGTGGTACTAAAGATAAAACAGCTGGAGGAAGATGCTGGACGTAATCAGGTTAAACGTCAACAAAAAACATCGCAACTTAAGCCTCGTTTTTACCAACGGGTCAGGACGTTTAGCTGGAGCGCTGCTGCGTTCCTACAGCTAACTATAACCCTTCCACAGAGTATCAACTGGATGCCTAAGCTACGTAGTAGAGGTGGGAAAATCGAATCGAAAAATCAAACATAGGGATTTTTTTGCTTCACAATTTTAAAATCCATTGTTTTGTTAAAAAAAAAAAAAAAAGGTTTTTTTTTTAGATTAATGGAAATAATCCATTATAAAATTTTTGTAATTTTTTAAATTGTTTTATTGAGTCTTCTTCTGTTTTACGAGTTTTCTTGGGCATTATAGCAGCAGAATGATGATCGGGACACTGTGTTGTTCTTTCCTCATTGAAATCAAGAAAAATAACGAGCAAAATAAAGTTTTGTACATATTTTGTTGTTTTTAATCTACAAAAATCAGAGATATGAGAATTGCAATTTAAATATAATTGGCACCCAAAAAATTGGAATCGAATCGGGACAAAGGATATCGTCACAGCCCGACTACGTAGCATAACGCCATCGCAGCGAGACGCCTTCCTAAAAATAAAACCATCTAGGGTCTCGTCGAACGTCCACGTAACGGCACTTCATAACACCATTTTAAGATAAAAGAAACAAGGAGCCATTCCTGCTTTGTTTTCCAACCAAGTCGCGCCGAAAAATACGTTTCTTTTTTTCAACCAATCAAAGCACTGCAGTGTGTCAAGCCCCGCCCTTTTAGGTGGGATCAGTTAAACTGGTCACCCAATGGAAGAATCCCAAACATCCCAGTGTTGGCATGTTGAAAGGCAAAACAAAACAACCTGCCCCAACCTGCTGGCGGAAAAAAGGCTCTTCAGAGGTTTAAACTGATAAAAACCTGCGTCTACAAACTGTGGCGCAAATTCACAACAATTTTCTTTCATGTAAATTTCACAGACCATGAATATCGTATAAACCGCAGCAAATAATACCAATAAATAAATAAATCTGTGGATTCTGGAGACATCTCTGTGATGGAGATGAAAATAAATGTTGGATGCTTGGTAACTTATTTATGTTATTAATATTTAAATCTTCTGTCACGAAAGCAGTGGAGATGTGGTGTGGACCCAAACGCGGAGATGAGGGAACAGGGATGCAGGTTCAAGACTGATTTATTTTTAACCCAGGAAACTAAGAACAGACAAACTAACTGAGGTACAAAATGATCCAGCAAACAATGAGTGAACATGAGTGGTATAAATACACAGGAAAAACCGAACGAGAAACAGGTGAAACAAATGAACTAAATGAACCCAGGTGAACCAAATCAATGAACAGGAAATCTAAGAAGCTAACCAAGAACCAAGACAGGAAAAACTACAAAATAAAACAGGAAGCCCAAAAACAAAGCACAGAAAAACCCAAATCATGACAGTACCCCCCCCTCAAGGGCCGGCCACCAGACGGCCCAAAAAGGTCAGAGTCCAGACACGGGTGGGAGGAGGGGGCCCGGAGGAGGGACCAAGGGAAAAAACAAAGTGCAGGGGCACAGGGCCGGGGGAAGAATCCAAACGGCCCAGCTCAGGAAACAGTCTGGGGGCAGCCTCGGCTCTGGAGGACGGCCGGGAGGCCCAGACGACGGGGGCAGCCTCGGCTCTGGAGGACGGCCGGGGGGCCCAGACGACGGGGGCAGGCCTGGCTTAGGATCCCTCATGTTGGACACTGGAGGCGGAGGAGAAGGAGCGACCTCCTCGCCGGACACTGGAGACGGAGGAGAAGGAGCGACCTCCTCGCCGGACACTGGAGACGGAGGAGAAGGAGCGACCTCCTCGCCGGACACTGGAGACGGAGGAGAAGGAGCGACCTCCTCGCCGGACACTGGAGACGGAGGAGAAGGAGCGACCTCCTCGCCGGACACTGGAGACGGAGGAGAAGGAGCGACCTCCTCGCCGGACACTGGAGACGGAGGAGAAGGAGCGACCTCCTCGCCGGACACTGGAGACGGAGGAGAAGGAGCGACCTCCTCGCCGGACACTGGAGACGGAGGAGAAGGAGCGACCTCCTCGCCGGACACTGGAGACGGAGGAGAAGGAGCGACCTCCTCGCCGGACACTGGAGGCGGAGGAGAAGGAGCGACCTCCTCGCCGGACACTGGAGACGGAGGAGAAGGAGCGACCTCCTCGCCGGACACTGGAGACAGGGGAGAAGGAGCGACCTCCTCGCCGCACACTGGAGACGGAGGAGAAGGAGCGACCTCCTCGCCGGACACTGGAGGCGGAGGAGAAGGAGCGACCTCCTCGCCGGACACTGGAGACGGAGGAGAAGGAGCGACCTCCTCGCCGGACACTGGAGACGGAGGAGAAGGAGCGACCTCCTCGCCGGACACTGGAGACGGAGGAGAAGGAGCGACCTCCTCGCCGGACACTGGAGACGGAGGAGAAGGAGCGACCTCCTCGCCGGACACTGGAGACGGAGGAGAAGGAGCGACCTCCTCGCCGGACACTGGAGACGGAGGAGAAGGAGCGACCTCCTCGCCGGACACTGGAGACGGAGGAGAAGGAGCGACCTCCTCGCCGGACACTGGAGACGGGGGAGAAGGAGCGACCTCCTCGCCGCACACTGGAGACGGGGGAGAAGGAGCGACCTCCTCGCCGCACACTGGAGACGGGGGAGAAGGAGCGACCTCCTCGCCGCACACTGGAGACGGAGGAGAAGGAGCGACCTCCTCGCCGCACACTGGAGACGGGGGAGAAGGAGCGACCTCCTCGCCGCACACTGGAGACGGAGGAGAAGGAGCGACCTCCTCGCCGGACACTGGAGACGGGGGAGAAGGAGCGACCTCCTCGCCGCACACTGGAGACGGGGGAGAAGGAGCGACCTCCTCGCCGCACACTGGAGACGGGGGAGAAGGAGCGACCTCCTCGCCGCACACTGGAGACGGGGGAGAAGGAGCGACCTCCTCGCCGGACACTGGAGACGGAGGAGAAGGAGCGACCTCCTCGCCGGACACTGGAGACGGAGGAGAAGGAGCGACCTCCTCGCCGGACACTGGAGGCGGAGGAGAAGGAGCGACCTCCTCGCCGGACACTGGAGACGGAGGAGAAGGAGCGACCTCCTCGCCGGACACTGGAGACAGGGGAGAAGGAGCGACCTCCTCGCCGCACACTGGAGACGGAGGAGAAGGAGCGACCTCCTCGCCGGACACTGGAGGCGGAGGAGAAGGAGCGACCTCCTCGCCGGACACTGGAGACGGAGGAGAAGGAGCGACCTCCTCGCCGGACACTGGAGACAGGGGAGAAGGAGCGACCTCCTCGCCGGACACTGGAGACAGGGGAGAAGGAGCGACCTCCTCGCCGGACACTGGAGACAGAGGAGGAGGAGCGTCCCGACCTGGGACCCCCTCGGGAACTGGGGACAGAGGAGGAGCGTCCCGACCTGGGACCCCCTCGGGAACTGGGGACAGAGGAGGAGCGTCCCGACCTGGGACCCCCTCGGGAACTGGGGACAGAGGAGGAGCATCCCTCTCCTGGACCCCCTCGGGAACTCGGGACGGAGGAGGAGCATCCCAACCTGGGACCCCCTCAGGAACATGGGTCAGAGGAGGAGCGTCCATTTCCTGGACCCCCTCGGGAACTCGGGACACAGGAGGAGCGTCCATCTCCTGGACCCCCTCGGGAACTCGGGACAGAGGAGGAGCGTCCATCTCCTGGACCCCCTCGGGAACATGGGTCAAGGGAGGAGCGTCCCGTCCTGGGACCCCCTCGGGAACATGGAGCAAGGGAGGCGCGTCGTGTCCTGGGACCCCCTCGGGAACATGGAGCAAGGGAGAAGCGTCCCATCCTGGGACCCCCTCGGGAACATGGAGCAAGGGAGGCGCGTCCCATCCTGGGACCCCCTCGGGAACATGGAGCAAGGGAGAAGCGTCCCATCCTGGGACCCCCTCGGGAACATGGAGCAAGGGAGGAGCGTCCCGTCCTGGGACCCCCTCGGGAACATGGAGCAAGGGAGGCGCGTCCCGTCCTGGGACCCCCTCGGGAACATGGAGCAAGGGAGGCGCGTCCCGTCCTGGGACCCCCTCGGGAACATGGAGCAAGGGAGGCGCGTCCCGTCCTGGGACCCCCTCGGGAACATGGAGCAAGGGAGGCGCGTCCCGTCCTGGGACCCCCTCGGGAACATGGAGCAAGGGAGGCGCGTCCCGTCCTGGGACCCCCTCGGGAACATGGAGCAAGGGAGAAGCGTCCCATCCTGGGACCCCCTCGGGAACATGGAGCAAGGGAGAAGCGTCCCATCCTGGGACCCCCTCGGGAACATGGAGCAAGGGATGTGGACGAGCTCTGGGCGCTGGCGTGGGAGCCTGCAGCGCCGGAGACGTGGACCAGGGCGGGGACACTGGAGACGTGGGCCTTGGAGCAGGCGGGGACACTGGAGACGTGGGCCTCGGAGCAGGCGGGGACACTGGAGACGTGGGCCTTGGAGCAGGCGGGGACACTGGAGACGTGGGCCTCGGAGCAGGCGGGGACACTGGAGACGTGGGCCTCGGAGCAGGCGGGGACACTGGGGACGTGGGCCTCGGAGCAGGCGGGGACACTGGAGACGTGGGCCTCGGAGCAGGCGGGGACACTGGGGACGTGGGACTCGGAGCAGGCGGGGACACTGGAGACGTGGGCCTCGGAGCAGGCGGGGACACTGGGGACGTGGGACTCGGAGCAGGCGGGGACACTGGAGACGTGGGACTCGGAGCAGGCGGGGACACTGGAGACGTGGGACTCGGAGCAGGCGGGGACACTGGGGACGTGGGACTCGGAGCAGGCGGGGACACTGGAGACGTGGGACTCGGAGCAGGCGGGGACACTGGAGACGTGGGACTCGGAGCAGGCGGGGACACTGGGGACGTGGGACTCGGAGCAGGCGGGGACACTGGAGACGTGGGCCTCGGAGCAGGAGGCAAAGGGGAGCAATGTTGTTTGCAGTCCCGCCTCCTCCTGGCCATCCCAGCAGTCCATTTAAGCCCTAGCGATGGAGGAGACCAAATAGCCAATCTGGACCCCCAGTATGGATTGGGTGCTGGCTTACCCTGGCTTGGAGAGTTCATAGCAGCCCGTCTGCAGAAGAAAAATTACTCCATCATATGGGGTAATTTTCTCCGCTGGGTCCGCGTCTGGCTGGATCATTCTGTCACGAAAAGCAGTGAAGATGTGGTGTGGACCCAAACGCGGAGACGAGGGAGCAGGGATGCAGGTTCAAGACTGATTTATTTTTAACCCAGGAAACTAAGAACAGACAAACTAACTGAGGTACAAAATGATCCAGCAAACAATGAGTGATCATGAATGGTATAAATACACAGGAAAAACCGAACGAGAAACAGGTGAAACAAATGAACTAAATGAACCCAGGTGAACCAAATCAATGAACAGGAAATCTAAGAAGCTAACCAAGAACCAAGACAGGAAAAACTACAAAATAAAACAGGAAGCCCAAAAACAAAGCACAGAAAAACCCAAATCATGACATCTTCACATTTTCTTTTCTCCACACGTCTGAAAAGAAGAACGAAGACGTAAAATCCCTTTTGGCTATTATTACTAGTACTAGTTACAGCTTTGGAAACACGGTGACTCAACAGCTGTGTTTCCATTATTATGTTTTCAGGCCAAAAGGCGCAGCCTCAACCACGGAGTATATTTCTGTGCCCAAAGCGCACCGCGTTATTTGGAGCATGCTAAATCAAAGAAACAAAGCAAAACAATGAATTTGGTTGAACTTTATTCAACTACGGTACAACAGCTGGGCAATTTCGCCATCAAGCATGGCGGGTTCTCTCTCATCGTCGGAGTCTCGGTGCTGGGCGGCTGCTCGCCAATGATACCGGCTTTTACGAAAGCTCGGACAACAGTGAAAGTTGATACTGATATCTTAGCTCAGGGATCCATGCACATATAGTGGCGTAACTCGCTCGACGCCGCTTCTCAGTCTTCGTAAAGGTGAGGTCGCAGCCTCTCATCCATCGCTCCCATGACGCTCGCCACTTCACTTTAAACGTTTACACCAACGTCCAGTGGTTGGAGTTCTTTTCTTTATCCTTCTGGAATGATGGCAGGCTCCATTTGCTTCCCTTGATTTTTCCGTTTTAAAAGCGCAACGTCAGTTTTTTCGGAAAATGAAAGGCTTTTAAGTGTGTCTTATGGTGCGGAAAATACGGTACTTCAAAAACTGAACAAAGCCAATAAAAAACTGGTAATGGAAACACCTACATTTACAAAAACCTCTCAATATCACTGACAAGTTTCTACGCTTCGGGTGTAAGAAAAAATATTGACATTTCAAAATATTGCCATGTTTAAAAGCACTGTATCGATTTTATCAAACAACTGATCTTTACTAATGAGGCAGATTTTCATTTCTTTATTGATCTTGTACATAAAGATCAGTGTTTTATTTATCCTACAATGAAATGTAGATTTTCTGTTCTTATTCTGTAAGTTTATGCCAAACATGCAACAGTGTCTAGTGTTTACTGCTATAAAAGAAAAATTGTCATATATTGTTGTGCTTATCGTGTCATGATATATTGCAATATATCGTATTGTGGCCAGTATTGTGATTCATATCGTATCACCAGATTCTTGCCAAGACACAATCATAATCACAAATAAACAAGCTCTTCTTCTGTAAATGTCATGAGGCTCTGCAGAGAGCCATGAGAACCTTCCCTGCTGGGTTGTGAGGGCATCCCTGCCTTCAGGGATGTGTTTCTCCATCAGAACCCTGATTTAGTCCAGGAACGAGCACATCGCCAAACCGCCACACTCAAAGATGAACATAAAGGATTTGAGCTGAGACTTGCTCTCAGTTGAATCGGTGGTTCTGATTGCACAAACTAAAGCTAAAGCCTCCCTGATCTGCAGGCCACAGCATGAATAAGACATGAGGGGTGGCTGCGCTGTGTGGCAAATCCTGCCGTATGTTAAAATTAGACACAACACATGAACAGTCTGCCAACAAGTCATGCCACGAAAGAAACTAAGAGCCAAGTAGGTCAGTATTTCTCTGTGTTTGTCATGTTTTCCTTTCAGCAAGTTCTGCAAAACGCTTAATGAGAGTCGTCTGCCTGAGACAACGGGTCACTTATGAGTAAGCCGAAGTGCCGTGTGTTGCTGCATTGTAGGAATAGCATCCAGTTAAAGCTCCGTGTGTTGCTTAGCTCAAGGAATAGCATTCAGTTAAAGCTCCGTGTGTTGCTAAGCTAAAGGAATAGCATTCAGTTAAAGCTCTGTGTGTTGCTAAGCTAAAGGAATAGCATTCAGTTAAAGCTCCGTGTGTTGCTGCATTGTAGGAATAGCATCCAGTTAAAGCTCCGTGTGTTGCTTAGCTCAAGGAATAGCATTCAGTTAAAGCTCCGTGTGTTGCTAAGCTAAAGGAATAGCATTCAGTTAAAGCTCCGTGTGTTGCTTAGCTCAAGGAATAGCATTCAGTTAAAGCTCTGTGTGTTGCTTAGCTCAAGGAATAGCATCCAGTTAAAGCTCCGTGTGTTGCTTAGCTCAAGGAATAGCATTCAGTTAAAGCTCCGTGTGTTGCTAAGCTAAAGGAATAGCATTCAGTTAAAGCTCCGTGTGTTGCTGCATTGTAGGAATAGCATCCAGTTAAAGCTCCGTGTGTTGCTTAGCTCAAGGAATAGCATTCAGTTAAAGCTCCGTGTGTTGCTAAGCTAAAGGAATAGCATTCAGTTAAAGCTCCGTGTGTTGCTGCATTGTAGGAATAGCATCCAGTTAAAGCTCCGTGTGTTGCTTAGCTCAAGGAATAGCATTCAGTTAAAGCTCCGTGTGTTGCTAAGCTAAAGGAATAGCATTCAGTTAAAGCTCCGTGTGTTGCTAAGCTAAAGGAATAGCATTCAGTTAAAGCTCCGTGTGTTGCTAAGCTAAAGGAATAGCACTCAGTTAAAGCTCCGTGTGTTTCTAAGCTAAAGGAATAGCATTCAGTTAAAGCTCCGTGTGTTGCTAAGCTAAAGGAATAGCACTCAGTTAAAGCTCCGTGTGTTGCTAAGCTAAAGGAATAGCACTCAGTTAAAGCTCAGTGTGTTGCTTAGCTAAAGGAATAGCATTCAGTTAAAGCTCCGTGTGTTGCTTAGCTAAAGGAATAGCATTCAGTTAAAGCTCCGTGTGTTGCTAAGCTAAAGGAAGAGCATCCAGTTAAAGCTCCGTGTGTTGCTGCATTGTAGGAATAGCATCCAGTTAAAGCTCCGTGTGTTGCTAAGCTAAAGGAATAGCACTCAGTTAAAGCTCAGTGTGTTGCTTAGCTAAAGGAATAGCACTCAGTTAAAGCTCAGTGTGTTGCTTAGCTAAAGGAATAGCACTCAGTTAAAGCTCCGTGTGTTGCTTAGCTAAAGGAATAGCACTCAGTTAAAGCTCAGTGTGTTGCTAAGCTAAAGGAATAGCATTCAGTTAAAGCTCCGTGTGTTGCTGCATTGTAGGAATAGCATCCAGTTAAAGCTCAGTGTGTTGCTTAGCTAAAGGAATAGCATTCAGTTAAAGCTCCGTGTGTTGCTTAGCTAAAGGAATAGCATTCAGTTAAAGCTCCGTGTGTTGCTAAGCTAAAGGAAGAGCATCCAGTTAAAGCTTCATGTGTTCCGCATTAGCTAACCATGAACTGAAACATTTTGTTGAGTTGTAATTGAACCAAATCGTGAGGTACCTCCATTGGCAGACCTGTAATTGTAGATTGTTTAATACGTTGGGTTTTCAGTAGTTTTAGCATAGTTAATCAGTAGTTTAGCATAGTTATTAGCTGGTTTTGCCGTGTTTGTTCTGGTTTGTTTAGTAGGCGTGGGTCGATTCACTATTTAATCAATTCATCTTGATGCAACACGCAACAATTCTATTACGATTCGTAAATGTTCAAAAATAATTTTTCATAACAACTAATGACAGAAACGCAGATGTGAAGTGAGGCAGGAACATAGACTGTATATAAAAGATGGGCGGAGCCTCTGTGACATCACCTGTAGGTTTCTGAAGAGCTGAATTAAAGCTCGGTGGGCGGTTCCTACCATCGCCATCTTGGCTGGGGCATTCCTGTCGTCTCACCCAGAAAATACAAATATGGGCAAAGAGGTGGAGCTGAGAGGGGGGCTGTGAGAGTCATGGTGGATGATTGACATCGAGCGAACTCCGAGTTTTCTGTAGCTAAGAGCTAACCAAGCTAACCTGGAGATAACAGGAGCTAAAGAGCCAATGGAGGTAAGCGGGCTAAAGTTAAGTCACGTTGTTAACCGGCTAAAAACCGCGGTTGTTCTACGTTCTTCTGACTTGAAGCAGGAGATCGGGTACATGTCAATCAAAAGGACACGTCCCTAAATATGCCGAACTTTGAGATTAAATTACTTTTAAACGGGTGAGTTAGAAAAAAAATCACTCCCACCACAGTTGTTATGAAGGTAAACCTGACCTATTAAACCTAAAATGGATTTTTGAACCAGGCTGTAAGCGTGTTTATTTCTGCTGTAAACATGTTTATTCCTGCTGTAAACATGTTTATTTCTGCTGTGAAGTTGGTCTTTTTAACATGGGAGTCTATGGGGATTTGCTCTGTTTTGCAGCCCCTAGTGGATGAAGGGGGAACTGCAGTTTTATGCACGTCTCCACAGGCATCACTTTTAACCGCCGAAGGCTCTGTCCATATTTCACAGACAGTCTATGGGCAGGAAGGTAAAAGTTGCCACCTGGACACTTTTGGTCGACGGACCGGAAGTCCGTCCCACTAAACTGTCCAAGAAGCTAGCAGCTAGCCTTACAGCTAATGTTTCTGAGAGTGAGATTTCCTCATTGGGTCTGAAGGCAGAGTTTGGAAACATTCTGGTTTTTATGGACACGGAGAACAGACGAGACCTGGACAAGACTTCCTACATATGGAGGCTGCTTAAAGCCAAAATAAAATCAAATATTAAAAGTACAAACATACGACAGCAGCTCCGTTCCAGCCCAGCTAGTTGTTGCTAGCTGTTGCTAACACATTCCTCCTGTCGATTCCTTGGAAACATGTAAAGACAATATGAAAATTATGTTTGATGAAGAAAAAAAAAACTAATTTGACCAAAAAAAATGCATGAAAAAGGCTTTAATAATTAAATCGTAGCACTCCTTATTGTAGTCAATTAGAATAATGAGACATTAAGTCGTTTATTTAGTTTAGTTTACATCACGGTATGTTAGATAGGTATTCACACCATGAGTTGGAGGAAATACTCACTTAGACCTTACAGGACAGACAGTACTTGGACAATCTAAAATCTGCACATAAAAATAGAATTAAAACGTAAAGAAATTGATATAGTTCCAATACACGATTGACTATTTAATGTCTGTTTACTTCGAGCCATTTCATGTTTATTTACCCAGGGATATAAAGGAAGAAAATGTCCATGTAAGGATTTCATTTGCTTTGTATTGGAGTTTAAATCAGTGAAACAAAAACCACTTTGTACTTTGCTCCTAAGAGAAAGATTATTGTATTAATGTAAAAAATCATTTTCTTTATTTTTGTACATTTAAAATATTAAATGCTAAGTTTAGTTGTGATAAAAAATTCAGATTTTTGTGATTTAAAAAAAAACATCTGCCATAATTTCAACACTTTTATAAGTTATTATTAATCTTTGACTCAAAAACGGACAACTATGCACAAACAAGGCCGTTTGCGTACAGGTGAAGCATTTTAGAGCAGATTTTAAAGGGATGAACCTCATCGGCGGACAGTCAGACACCAAAATCCCATTTCCAGCAATGATGACACAGAAAGGAAAGTGACTCGTGAGGATTACTGTTCAGTTTGTTTGCACAGATTTTCTCTCTGCGTGTCAGTTTCTGCTTTCAGAATCAGGTCATTTAGCGCTTACACAAATCTGAGCTCAACAGAAACCACGGCACGTTGTTGAATTTATCAGCTCATCAAAAACTCCTTCAAACGCCAAAATGACTCAAGTTGTCGACTGAACCCTACAGATCATAAAAACAGACAGAAAAGAACCAAGAAACGATCTGCTTGTTGCTTTTTATCTTTTGCAGTGACTGTAAGAGCTCAGCGCGATCTGATCAACCTGTCTGATACCTGATCAGGCTTTTATCTGGATTCAGAGATAAACAAACCTTGTCTGGCATGTAGCAGGTAGATCCTGTAAATTCAGCCAATCAGACACTAAAAGATGTTTAGTTTCCTACCTTATATTTCTCCTGTATAAAATATTCCCTCACATAATCCATATTTTGATGCATGTGCAGGCGTCCGAGTTAGCATGATTCCTCAGGGCAGCCCGAGACGTGATTGGCTGACGGTGAAAAGCAGCTTCTGCTGTTAAAGCTTGGCCTGGTCCATTTCAGAGGGGACCGCCTCCTCACCCGGCTCCTCTCATTGGCTCACAGTTTGGGTTTCATTAAAAACATCTAGAAAACAAAGCTGTTCGGTCCAACCAGGCGGCTTGTTGCATTGTTTCTTCTTGCAGATATTTATCCGAAAATATCATCCAGAAAGAGAGCTCCCAGACCCCACCAGTAAGTGGACCCGTCCTTCTGGCTTCTGCCCTCTAATACCAGATGGCCCGTCTCAGCCAGGCCGATGAAAACTATCACCAGTCCGACTGGTATTGGGCTGATAAATCTCTCTAAATCCCCTGTAAATCAGACTAGCCTAGTTACCCCCCCATTCAGCAGCGTATTTAGCTTGGAGGGGATGCCATGGCAACGGGACGTACGGTGAAGGAGAGAGTAATTCTGACTGGTTTCCCAGAAAAATTTGGTTAATGATCAATCATTATCACAACAGGCCGGGTCTTCATTGAGCCCCAAGCTAAATGTTATTCGTGCCGACCATTTACAAAAAAAACCAACTACTAACTATAAAGACAGCTAACGCTCATTGTCATGACCTCGCTCAGGGTTGAAGGACAGAAATAAAAGTGTTTTTAAAACAAGATTTAAGGTTTTGGACCCAGAACAGAAAAAAAAAACGCCTCTGGATTTCCCTTGTTTCCTTGGAAACGCAAGCAATTTCCGATCAGCTGACATTAAAATATTTCAAACAGAAATAAAGCACCACCAGCAGCTGTAAAATCAACTCCACACAGACTCAGCTAATCACAGATCAGAAATGAGATGCACCATTCTTCCCTTTCTCATTGGGGTGGCGCAGCAGCGGGGCCAGGGCACCCCGCTCATGAGCAGCGGCCCTGGGGGAGCTCTTACCTGGACCTGCTCGCCCCGGACGGACGAGTCACCCAGCAGCGGCTCTACAGGCGGCGTGTTGATCGTGACAGACTTTTCCGAGCGGCTATCTTTGCTTCGCGACTTGTGACGGTCCCGGCTTCGCTCCCTGAAAGACAAGAATCGTGTTTAGTGTGATAAAACAAGGGCGAAGGGGGGTGGGGGAGGTGGAGGGGTCGAAAACAAAGTTTTATACCCTGATTGTCTCCTAAAGCTAAAGATAGAAAATGTTTATGAAACAAATAGTGACACCAGGCTTCATGAATATACCAAGACCCGATAAATCCCATTGAACTTGACCCCATATGGAGCCGGCCTACTGCACCATATGCCACCACCATTAACCAGCCGTAATCCTGCTGGAGCAGGAGCTTCAGGTAACCCCATCCCCAGACCAGTACCCCCCCCAGCCGCATGGCACAATGCCGTCTCTGCAGTTCCATTAGCAGAGCTCAGTTAATCCCTCATCCACCTCCGTCCCCCCCAACCTGGACACAGCTAATAGATTCAGCAGAACGGAAGCAAAAATTGTGTTTTTAGTCTCTGTTTCCAACCTCGCTTCACGATAATGAGCGATATGAAACTCAGCAGGGTATCAGGAGGATTTCAATTACATTTCAGGGTGAATCTGAGGTTTGGTGAAGATTTCTTATCAATCTGAGCAGTTGGGTTGCTGCTCTGATTGTTGCCGTCTATAATCTGATCTTTAGTTATTATTAACATTGTTTGCTTAAATTTTCAAAGTCTGACAGTAAAATTATGTTATATGATGTTATATGTCTAACATCATCATAATTATTCATTCATTCATTTTCCAAACTGCTTAATCCAATTCAGGGTCGTGGGGAAGCTGGAGCCTATCCCTGCAGTCTCTGGGCGAAAGGCAGGGTACACCCTGGACAGCTCGCCAGTCCATCGCAGGGATAATTATTATCATTTATTAATAATAAAATAGAAATATGAGGTAGTCTTTACCACGTATTTGAATGAAAAATGAATAAAAACTCAAACAACAGGATAGTTTGGATAGTTTTAAATATTGCAAAACCAAATTATAAAAAATAAGAAAAACTGTTAATGGAAAAGTCACTCAAATGTCATGTGACCTGCTCATTTCAAGTAACAATTGCATCATATTCATGAATAGATGAGGAGACCGAAAACTTTCCTCCATTTTCCAAACTGCTCAGTCCAATTAAGGGTCGCAGGGAAGCTGTAGTCAATCCCAGCAATCACTGGGCGAAAGGCAGGGTACACCTGGACAGGTCGCCAGTCCATCACAGGGTGACCTGTAACTTTTTACAAATAATTAAAAATAAACAACCGCCATTAACCTTAGAATTGCTGAAAACATAAATATCGCAATAACGTAATGGAAACACCTGAATTTCGACAAACCTCAAGTTTGAACTCTCATAAGGTTGTTTTTCTGATGCGTCGACTTAGAAGTTTATTGCAAAATTATAACTGAAACTTTTTCGCAATTATAATTCAACAAAAATGACGTAGGGGGTCAGGTGACCAGTTCATGGCAAGTAAAGATGGTGCGATGCTTTTTTTTTTTCTTTTCTTTCCTAGATTGGAACGTGTTCAAAGAAGAGTGATCATGCAAATGTGGCCCCGCCTACACAACGTGACTCCGCCCACACAATGTGACCGCAGGCAGAGGGCCCAGCCCACACCGACAGAGGGCCAGGATCCCCAGACCGCCACGGAGCGGCAGCCAGGCCGCACCCCAGTGCAACGGCCGCCCTCCCCTGGCACCAAGACCCCCCCCCCCCCCCCCCCCCCCCCACACACACACACACACACACACACACATACAACCTCCTTAAACACACCCTGCCCCCATCTCTAACACACGCTCCATCTCACATTACCCTCCCCGCCGCCCCCACTTACATACTCCCCCATACACACCCCATAAAACCCCCCCCACAAGCTACCCCTATAAACACCTCAACATGCGGCCCCCGACCAAACATCCATTTACACACTCCCTTCTTTATACACACACATCTCATCACACACACATTCCCCTCCCCCTCCAATCAACACACTCCTCCCTACACACATATCCCAACCCACCCCTCCACCTCCACTCATACCCTGTCCCCTATACGTGCCTACACCTCCCACCCAATTCCTCCACCTCTACCCACCCACACACGCCCCATCAAACATCCCCCTACCCCACATGACTAACATACTCCCCCTTTATTCACACACTTGCCCAATCACACACTCCCCTATCCCACCTCCACTTTACACACTCACACAAACACGCCCTGCATCCGCATTCACACTCCTCCTTATACGCAAGCACACTCCAAGATACACACACCCGCCCCACAGCGCCCCCCCTACCACCAACATACACACCCCCAGCCATGCGATCCATCTTGAACGACTTCTTACGTCTTTGGTTGTGTGTCGGCTCCACAACTATACAACACTGACCGATGATTGCTCCGTTTTCTCATGACGGCGAGCTAAGCACCACAAAAACGGACCAAATTACAGATGTAGCTGATGTAGGAGACAAGCGAAACTCCATTTGTCTTTAGCATATGAATGGCTCATTATACTGGACTGTAGTGAACTTCAACATCTAACCTGCTAACTGAGTCTTGAGGTTTTTTGTGTTTGGTTCTTGAACATAATTTCTGATGTCTTTCCTCCAAGGCATTAAGACTTCATTTGACAGACAGTTTCGGCTCGGTATTTGTTAAAAATAGGATTTGGGACGAGGTGGCTTTTTAACTGCTTATGTTCTGATATTCAAGACCTTCAAGCTGGAAGACGGAGTGAAGAACAGCCCAAAAAACAGAACATGGTTCCCTTTCAACAACGTAGAGGATATCCTGCCTGCAGGCTGCGGGACTAGCGGAGGAAGCAGTACGACTGACAGCAGTGGGAATATTCCACGAGAACAGAGCTACATCACATCTGTGTTTCTTGTTGAAGGGTGGCAACCGGGCTGCTTTCCGCCTCTATTCCTGCACTTCCTTCAGATTTGGACTTGATTACCTAGAAAACATCACAACAGCGACTATTGTTTCTGCACACAGGAAGAAAAAAGCTGCCTCCAGCAGCCTCCAAACTCCACCGGGGACTAACATACTCTTATCTGATAAGTCCAGGAGATTAGGAGGTTGATGTAATCCTTTAAACATATTACCACAATCATAATTACTTTAAATATCATTGCAGCCGTCATAATCTCTGTGTGATGGTTTCTCTGGCGGGAGTCCATCAGTCAAACTCTGAGACTGATTACTTTCATTAATTACAGAGGAGGAGAGATCATCATAATGAGCATTTCTGAGGAGAAAAAAAGGCAAAAGCAGGAGAAATATTTTTTTGTTAGGACTTTTTTTTTTGTCATGAAAAACGATGAAAGCTGTAGAGCTGATGCTAAGGGAAGGTTAGGTTAGATGGATAAAACATGCAGATGAAAAAAATCCATCAGCAGCGGATAACATTTGACCATCGCAGATGAAAGACGGTATGTGAGCTCTGAGGACGTTGGAGAGAAATGAAAAACTAACAGTTTTTTTCTGCAAAATACATTTAAAATGAAGCTGATGATCAGGATCACAATGGATGGATGGACGGATGGATGTTGGATGGATGGACAGACTAAAGGATAGATGATGGTTGGATGGATGGATGGAAAGGTGGATGGACTGAAGGATAGATGGATTGATGGATAATGGATGGATGGAAGGATGGATGGATGATTAATGGATGGATGGATGGAAGGGTGGATGGATGGATGGATGGATGGATGATGGAAGGGTGGATGGATGGATGGATGGATGGATGGATGGATGGAAGGGTGGATGGATGGATGGATGGATGATTAATGGATGGATGGATGGAAGGGTGGATGGATGGATGATGGAAGGGTGGATGATGGATGGATGGATGGAAGGGTGGATGGATGGATGGAAGGGTGGATGGATGGATGGATGGATGGATGGATGGATGATGGAAGGGTGGATGGATGGATGGATGGATGGATGGATGGATGATGGATGGATGGATGGATGGATGGATGGATGGATGGATGGAAGGATGGATGGATGGATGGATGGATGGAAGGGTGGATGGATGGATGGATGGATGGATGATGGAAGGGTGGATGGATGGATGGATGGATGGATGGATGATGGAAGGGTGGATGGATGGATGGATGGATGGATGATGGAAGGGTGGATGGATGGATGGATGGATGGATGGAAGGGTGGATGGATGGATGGATGATGGAAGGGTGGATGGATGGATGGATGATGGATGATGGAAGGGTGGATGGAAGGATGGATGGATGGATGATGGAAGGGTGGATGGATGGATGGATGGATGGATGATGGAAGGGTGGATGGATGGAAGGGTGGATGGATGGATGGATGGATGGATGATGGAAGGGTGGATGGATGGATGGATGATGGATGATGGAAGGGTGGATGGAAGGATGGATGGATGGATGATGGAAGGGTGGATGGATGGATGGATGGATGGATGGATGATGGAAGGGTGGATGGATGGATGGATGATGGATGATGGAAGGGTGGATGGAAGGATGGATGGATGGATGATGGAAGGGTGGATGGATGGATGGATGGATGGATGATGGAAGGGTGGATGGATGGATGGATGGATGGATGATGGAAGGGTGGATGGATGGGTGTATAATAATGGACGGTTGGTAAAGAAGAACATGTCAGTGTAGACAGATACCCTGATTATTTAGTCATACTAGACTAAATAATGGATTACAAAAATTTTAATTTGAATAATTTTAAATAGAAAAATTCAAATAAAATAAAATGAAATAAAATAGAATAAAACTGAATTAAAATAAAATATTAAATGAAATGAAAAATAGTTGTGTTGCTGACGAACCAACCGATACAGGAAAACTTGCAAATCTAAGCGAACTTGAGGAGCTGTCAAGAAGAGGAAACCAAGTGAACCCGTCCACCATCACCTCCTTGTCCTCCAGGCCACTTCCTCATCCTCCCCACCGGGAAGACTTTGTGTCCAAACCTTCCTCCTCACACATCCTCTTCATCCTTTCCCTCCATCATCTTCCTCCCTCGTCATCATCATCCAGCCTGCTGGCTGGTATTCTCGCTCAGTGATACGCTCTAATTTGATTAATGGAATCCGACTTCCAGCGTGATTCCTGGAAATGGGTTTTACTTTTCAGAGCTGTGACTTTGGGAGTCGGGAGGGTGTGTGTGTGTGTGTGTGTGTGTGTATGTGTGTGTGTGTGTGTGTGGTGGGGTTTGTTCTGGCCAGTTTGGCTCTGGATTCAGAGTTTCTGAAACACCTGAGGTTCATTGCGATCACATGGAACAGAAGGATGATGGCGGCAGGAAGCACGACCAAATAAGGACGCACGCCAAGCTGTCAGTGGAGAAGTGAGCCGAAACGTCGGCGGACAGCTCGGCCATCATCGAAGCAGCAAAAAGTCAGAGAAGCCAGGACCAGAAGCCAATGAATCAAACGGTCTTTGTGTTATCAGAGATATTTTCTTCCATTTCTGAGGCGGTAAACATGTAAAAGCTGCAGTACGGTGGCCTTCGAGGTCCATTCTTCGTGATCCTGCACCACTACATCAGAAAAATCTGAAAAAATCTCAGAGAAAAGGCCTGAAGTAACTTAAAAAAAAACGTTTTTAGATGAGTTTAGCTGTAATACCTGACAGGACTTTTAGGCTCATACACAGGGACAGCCTGGACATCTGGCACAGCCGCCATTTTCCTACTGGTCTGACTGGTTTTTATTGGTCTCACCGGTTCATAAAACTCAGCAGATCGCTGGTGTTTCTTCACGGAAAGCCGTAAAACGTGACTTCTCTGCTCTTGGACGGGAACAGCTGTCTGGCGTGGCTCCTGATCCATCAACGCCAACATGACAAAAACTTCCGGTCTGCTCGTTTAGCATCGAACGTTTAGCATCGAACGTTTAGCATCGAACGTTTAGCGACATCGCAGCTCGCACATCATCCTGGAAGGTTCTCTGGCAGCAACACTTCACTTTATCCATGTTTTATGTCCGTATAAATAACACCACGCCTGCCGGTTTCACATCAACACATGATCCGGATGAAACGAGCCAAACACACACAGGGAGTCGTTTACGAGCTTTGGTCTGAATAACCCAACAGAAAGCAGGGTCATCCGGCGGTCCGGCTCCGTCACACGGCGAACCGACTGCTGCCCTCTAGTTACACTTACACTCATCAAAAGAGCCAATTTTCCACATGAGCTGCTGCTAATGTTGGATTTTAAACTTAAAAATCATTTCAGTGCTGAAACTAAAGGAGTGAAGGGGCCCAGCGGTGAGCACGGCAACCGGAACCGGTTTTACACTGAACCACTACGTTCCTGAACACATGGATCCAATCCTGAAAAGTAAATTCAGTTTTCTGGTTCAGATTTACTCACTGACAGGCAAGGCCGGATTATCCAAAGGGCCGTATGGGCACAGGCCCAGGGGCCCACTTGGGGCCCACGTCAGGAAAACACCAGCAGTTTGGACATAAAACAAAATGTATATAAAAGCCAGATGGTTCCACCACAGTGTCCAGTGTGTTGCTACTGGTACCACTGGCTGAGAGATGTTAGAAATGTCGTTTCACAGTGTTTCACAGTTTTCACAATGTTGTGGTGGGGAAGGGGGCCCCTGGAACACTGTGGGCCCAGGGCCCTGTGCACTTTTAATCCGGCCCTGCTACTAGATACACATTTTTAATGTTTTTTCATTTTTATTACATTTTTTATATTATTTTCTTCCATCATACTTTATTTTATTCTACCTTCTCTTATTCCACATTCTCTCATTTTTATTATATTTATAATCATTTTTATTTTTTTTTATTCTTTCTTATTTGATTCAGATTTTTTTATTCTCAATCTTATTTATTATCTAATTCTCTTTTATAAATAATTTTATTTTTATGATCTTAGTTTATTTAATTTATTCTTTCATGTTTTTTCATATTTATTTGAGAATATTGACACTTTTCTGTGAGGAAGCATGTCTGTCTTCCAACATCGGGGTTTTAAAGACAACATTCAGGTTTTTGTGAATGGCATTAGATCCCAGCTGCTGGTTTTGAAACGAGCGGCGTCTACACAGAAAACCATCTTCCTCCAGGTTTCTGTTTCTGGTGTGAACGGCTATAGAAACGTACCGCTGGTTTGATCCCCCTCAGTTAAACTAAGCCCACATTTATCCTGCATTGCTATGAGTTGGAGGAAGACATTCCTTCCTGGAGCGCCGCAGCAGCTGCCGTGTTCATATCAGGACCTGAACATGGGGGGGGGGGGGGGGGGGGGGGGGGTGATAAGGAGGAGAGGAAACGGATAAAGAGGGCAAGCGTGATAAGAGAAGGGTAGCTGATGACATGAAAAATGCCTGAAACGGCGACAGGTGGCCGCGCCGAGGGAGGAGAGATATACGACGAGCGAGGCAGCGGGGGCCGCGGTGGAACCGGACCCTGTTCTCATCATGTCAGCACCTGCTGCCTTCCTCAGTCTGCCAGATCCAGTTGGCTGATGACAGGATGATGCAGGAGCTGCAGCGCATGGAGGAGGTGTGAAGGAGACATGAAGGGGAGGTGTGAAGGAGACATGAAGGATACATGAAGGAGACGTGAAGGAGGCATTAAGGAGGCATTAAGGAGGCATGAAGGAGACGTGAAGGAGACATGAAGGAGACGTGAAGGAGGCATTAAGGAGGCATTAAGGAGATGTGAAGGACACATGAAGGAGACGTGAAGGAGACGTGAGGGAGGCATGAAGGAGGCATGAAGGAGACGTGAAGGAGACATGAAGGAGGCATGAAGGAGACATGAAGGAGGCATGAAGGAGACATGAAGGAGACATTGAGGAGACGTGAAGGAGGCATTAAGGAGACATGAAGGAGGTATTAAGGAGGCATGAAGGAGACGTGAAGGAGGCGTGAAGGAGACGTGAAGGAGGCGTGAAGGAGACGTGAAGGAGACGTGAAGGAGATGTGAAGGAGGCATGAAGGAGACGTGAAGGAGACGTGAAGGAGATGTGAAGGAGGCATGAAGGAGACGTGAAGGAGGCGTGAAGGAGACGTGAAGGAGGCGTGAAGGAGACGTGAAGGAGACGTGAAGGAGATGTGAAGGAGGCATGAAGGAGACGTGAAGGAGGCATGAAGGAGGCATGAAGTAGGTATTAAGGAGGCATGAAGGAGGTATTAAGGAGGCATGAAGGAGGTATTAAGGAGGCATGAAGGAGGTATTAAGGAGGCATGAAGGAGGTATTAAGGAGGCATGAAGGAGGCATGAAGGAGGTATGAAGGAGACGTGAAGGAGACATGAAGGAGACGTGAGGGAGGCATGAAGGAGGTATCAGGGAGGCATAAGGGAGAAGGAGGTATGAAGGTGGCATGAAGGAGACGTGAAGGAGACGTGAAGGAGATGTGAAGGCGGCATGAAGGAGACGTGACGGTGGCATGAAGGAGACGTGAAGGAGACGTGACGGTGGCATGAAGGAGACGTGAAGGAGATGTGAAGGTGGCATGAAGGAGACGTGAAGGAGACGTGACTGTGGCATGAAGGAGACGTGAAGGAGACGTGACGGTGGCATGAAGGAGACGTGAAGGAGATGTGAAGGTGGCATGAAGGAGACGTGAAGGAGACGTGACGGTGGCATGAAGGAGACGTGAAGGAGATGTGAAGGTGGCATGAAGGATACGTGAAGGAGACGTGACGGTGGCATGAAGGAGACGTGAAGGAGACGTGACGGTGGCATGAAGGTGAAGGAGATGTGAAGGTGGCATGAAGGAGACGTGAAGGAGACGTGACGGTGGCATGAAGGAGACGTGAAGGAGATGTGAAGGTGGCATGAAGGATACGTGAAGGAGACGTGACGGTGGCATGAAGGAGACGTGAAGGAGACGTGACGGTGGCATGAAGGAGACGTGAAGGAGATGTGAAGGTGGCATGAAGGAGACGTGAAGGAGACGTGACGGTGGCATGAAGGAGACGTGAAGGAGATGTGAAGGTGGCATGAAGGATACGTGAAGGAGACGTGACGGTGGCATGAAGGAGACGTGAAGGAGATGTGAAGGTGGCATGAAGGATACGTGAAGGAGACGTGACGGTGGCATGAAGGAGACGTGAAGGAGACGTGACGTGGCATGAAGGATACGTGAAGGAGATGTGAAGGCGGCATGAAGGATACGTGAAGGAGACGTGACGGTGGCATGAAGGAGACGTGAAGGAGACGTGACGGTGGCATGAAGGATACGTGAAGGAGACGTGACGGTGGCATGAAGGAGACGTGAAGGAGATGTGAAGGTGGCATGAAGGAGACGTGAAGGAGATGTGAAGGAGGCATGAAGGAGACGTGAGGGAGGCATGAAAGAGACGTGAAGGAGGCATGAAGGAGACGTGAGGGAGGCATGAAGGAGGTATCAGGGAGGCATAAGGGAGAAGGAGGTATGAAGGCGGCATGAAGGAGACGTGAAGGAGATGTGAAGGCGGCATGAAGGATACATGAAGGATATATTAAGGAGGCATGAAGGAAAAGTGAAGGAGACATGAAGGAGGCATGAAGGAGGCATGAAGGAAACAAGGAGGCATGAAGGAGGCATGGAGGAGACAAGGAGGTGTTAAGGAGACAAGGAGACATAAAGGAGACATGAAGGAGACATGAAGGAGACATTGAGGAGACGTGAAGGAGGCATGAAGGAGACGTGAAGGAGGCATGAAGGAGACGTGAAGGAGGCATAAAGGAGACATGAAGGAGACATTGAGGAGACGTGAAGGAGGCATGAAGGAGACGTGAAGGAGGCATGAAGGAGACAAGGAGGTGTTAAGGAGACATGATGGAGGACTTGTATCTTTAATAAGTAAAAAGTCAGCATGAATAAATAAATAACATAAATATTAAATGTTGACAGAAATTAAAAATATTTACTTAAAAAAATCAAATAATTAAATGTTGACATCAATTAATAAATGTAATAAATATTAAATGTGAGCATGAAAAACATGTTTAAGAAAATGTTTAACTAAAAAAGGCATTTCAACATGAATAAATAAAATAGAATTTAAATACTTAATATGAATAAATTACTAATTTTAACAAATTAGTGTTGAAATTATCATCAAGTAAATAAAATAAAAAATACACAAATCTGATAATAAAACATAAAAGTTCTTATACAAAACTGTAATAAAAAATTATTTGTGCTATTGGCCATTATGCCTACTCTTGTTTTATCTTTATATTTCAGCTTTTCATAAACTGACCTTCCTTATTTTGTATTTTTGGGCCTTTAAACAACTTAATGTGTTATTTTTTTAACATCCTTACATGTCTTTTATCTTTTTTTCACGCTCAACCTAAAATGACAAGAATATAAAAAAAAAATATATAAATCATAAAAAATAAAAACAGTTAACCCAGAATGTAAATATTTAAGTTAATGATTATATAAGTATAAATGCATTGATTCATCACCACCATAAGATGCCACAGATTAGTTCCAGTCCAGAAACCAGTTCCTGTCCAGTAGAAGGTCATCAGACATGCCCTGGGTGTGTTGCTCCTCCTGTCCACCAGGAGGCAGCACGTCAATCTGATTTTGGTGGATTTCGCTCACTTCCACAACTTTTCCTCTTCCTCAACAACCAAATATAATTTTCTAATTGGCGGACGAGACATTTTTTCCACCAATCGGAGAGGAGTCGCTAGGGTTCCTTTTTTTCACGCCTCTGATCAATTTTCTGAGAATCGTCGTTAGCGTTTCTTTTTTTTCCCCGTTTCTAACTACAGATTAACAGTCATATGCACGTTAAAAGTACATCGTACATTTTTTTATCCCAACTGGTTTTCCAGGTCTCGGTAAACGAACATCGTACGGATCTGATCGAGGTGGTCAGAAAGTAAGAAGATCTACGAGCGGCGTATAAAGACGCGGACGTCCTCGCGTGCACAACCCCAACCTGCCACTGACGACGTTTCTCATATGAAAGTATGAAATAACCGAACCAGAACAAACTTTTTCTGCCACCTCGGGAACAAAAGCGAAGTTCTTTGTTCTGGTGACAAAAGTGAGAAAACTGGAGAAGAAAAGAAGCAGGAGGAAGAAGAAAATCCTGCTCTCTGATTGGCTAAAACTAAAAACACAAACGCTTCCCTGGCAGCTAGCTTAGAGACGGCACGTAAAACTAATCATCGTGTCATCAACTGAATGGATGTTATTTAGTTAAATCAAATTACATTTAAATTTATTTTTATTTTATTCATTTTAATTCAACTGGTTTTATTTTATTGAATTCAGTTTATTTGAATTCATACAATTAAATTATTTTCATTTATTCAGTTTGTTTTCATTTATTCAATCACATATTTTAATTTATTCAATGAATGAAACTTTAATTTGTTTTGATACAATGTATTAAATTTCTTCAACTTATTTCAGTTAGTTTATTCAAATAAATGTAATTTAATTAACTCAATTAAATAATTGTAATCCATTTAATTAATTTGAATATATTCAAATATCTTATTTTTAATATATTTAGTCCATTTTCATTTATTCAATTTTTACTTTATTAAAATCAATTTTATTTGAATTACTAAAGTTGATCCAATTTATTATTTGTCCACTTAATTTTTATTTCAGTTTTATTTGTTTAATTTATTCAAGTCAGTTTATTTCAATTAATTAATTTAATTAAAATGAATTTTATTTGAACATTTATTTGAACTCAATCAGGACACTTCGGCTGCAGATCAGACAGAGAAACAATTTTCACTTCATTAATAATGAATCAACAGAGGAGCGTGACAGGGGGAGCAGAAGGACTCGGAACCGGATCAGGTGCTGCTTTAAAACGAGTCTAAACGGCTTCGGCTGCATCTAGGAGGGTCAGGATCTGGTCTTACCCGTGCCTGTGGGATCCCCGGGAACGCCCCGAGTAGTGGGAGTAGCCCGAGTAGGTGGACTCCGTATCCATGGCGATGCAGTCCTGCTGAGGCGGCTGGGCGATGCCGAGGCTCCTCCAACCTTTGGTCTACAGAGCTGGAGGCGACGGGCAGGCCTCGCTCAGGAGGCTGGGGGAGCTGCAGAGCTGTCGGCAGTCAGAACGCGACCCTGCGGGCGCCCGCTGGGGGAACATCAACCTGGAGCGGGGGGGGGATGACAGGCAGGGAAGGTTAAATTCAAAACGTGAAGCGTGTGGGAAAGCAGCCCTCATGTTGGTGTTTGAGAGGATGGAGATCAGGCTCCGTGTCACATCGCCCTCATGCAGACATGCTCAGATCTGCAGCTGCATCACACTTCAGACAGCGACATGCTTCCTGTCGGAGCGCTCCGACGGCGTGCACGGAGACGAATCAGCCCCGACCAGACGTAACCTGGCCCACCGCCTGTAGAGACCAGGTTTTAGGTTCTGATCACGCTGAAGTCCCGTCTGCATTTCTGATGGAACATCTTTCCCAAAAACTCCCAGCTGAAGGACGATGTGCAGCCGGTCTGAGACGTTCAATACGGAAGGACAAAAATAAGGCCTTCAGCTAAACAACATCACCCCTCGGACAGCAAAAAACCTAAATATCACAATAAAAACCTGGTAATGGGAACTTTCCACACATCTACGGGTCACCGGACGTCACGTAGGGGTCATGTGACCAGCTCCTTCCCATGCATTCCCATCAGGATAGTCCGCTAGCAGGGGCCTAGGATCAGAGGTTTAGGGGTGCTGAGCAGCTGTTTGGCCAGGCTAGATGTGTGTGTGTGTGTACATAACACACACACATATAAATATATATATATATATATATATATATATATATATATATATATATATATATATATATATATATATATATATATATATATATATATACATACATATATATACACACACACTACAGGGGTGGGAAAATCGAATCGAAAAATTAAAAATCTGAATTTTTTGCTCCACAATTTTAAAATTGATTTTTTGCTAAAAAGTCCATTTAAAAAAAAAAAAAAAAAAAAAAAAAAATCCATTTTAAATTTGTGTCATTTATATTGTTTTTATTAATCTTTTCACTCGTCTTCTTGGGGATTATAGCAGCAGAATGATGATCTGGCAACTGTTTTGTTTTTCTCTAATTGAAATCAGGAAAAATGGAAAAAGTTTTATTCATTTATTTTGTTTTTTAATCTACAAAAATTAGAAATATTGAAGAATTGTGAGAATCACAATTTAAATCGAATCGGCACCCAAAAAAATCGGAATTGAATCGGGACAAAAGCATATCGTCACAGCCCTCATACACACATGCACACACACAGCTGCAGCTGTTTGAAGTATTACTTTTTAAACCAGCTAGGGTATAGTTTCTACACTTTTATAGTATGTCTGAATTGTTTTTTATTTTAAAAAATGCATAGACTAAAAATAAACCCAAAAACTCAGATTTTAGGGATGCTTTGCTTCAGTCTAGAGTTGCTTCAGCACCCCCAGAAATGGGCTACAAACGCCTATAACCACGAGACTCGGTCCGACTGGAGACTCGGTCCGACTGGAGACTCGGTCCGATTGGGGACTCGGTCCGATTGGGGACTCGGTCCGGTTGGAGATTCGGGCCGACTGAGGGCTCGGTCCGGTTGGAGATTCGGGCCGACTGGGGGCTCGGTCCGACTGGGGACTCGGTCCGATTGGGGACTCGGTCCGACTGGAGACTCGGTCCGGTTGGGGACTCGGTCCGGTTGGGGACTCGGTCCGGTTGGGGACTCGGTCCGGTTGGAGACTCGGTCCGGTTGGGGACTCGGTCCGATTGGGGACTTGGTCTGATTGGGGACTCGGTCCGACTGGAGACTCGGTCCGATTGGGGACTTGGTCTGATTGGGGACTCGGTCCGACTGGGGACTCGGTCCGATTGGAGACTCGGTCCGGTTGAGGACTCGGTCCGGTTGGGGACTCGGTCCGACTGGGGACTCGGTCCGATTGGAGACTCGGTCCGGTTGGGGACTCGGTCCGGTTGGGGACTCGGTCCGATTGGAGACTCGGTCCGGTTGGGGACTCGGTCCGGTTGGGGACTTGGTCTGATTGGGGACTCGGTCCGACTGGAGACTCGGTCCGGTTGGGGACTCGGTCCGGTTGGGGACTCGGTCCGATTGGAGACTCGGTCCGATTGAAGACTCGGTCCGGTTGGGGACTCGGTCCGGTTGGGGACTCGGTCCGATTGGGGACTTGGTCTGATTGGGGACTGGGTCCAGCTGTATGGGGGTGTATCCATGCGGACCGAGACCGTGTTCACGCTGCACTTTGGTCAAACCAGCCAAACCATTAGAATAATATCTCCCCATTCCCACCAGAGGTGGCGCTGCACTAGTATTTAGCAGAAGAGAGGACCAGACCGGCGTGAAGAAGAAAACTCTGTTTCCTCCACCTGCCAGTTAAACATGGAGACCAAACTATGGCTGTTTTGGGTTTTTATTGTGTCTTATACAAGTATCCTGCAGAAATCCACTGCAACAATGGACGCAGTATGAACACCAGACGAGGCAGAGGACCCTTAACGCCATCGCTATGGATTTACCCACAATGCAACGCTACGCCACATGCAGGCAGGGACTGGTTTGTAGTCCACTTCCTGGATTTGGTCCACTTGTAATGAGCCGAGACCTGCATTTGTAGACGGACCGAGTCGATTCTTTGGTCCGAACCATGATTTGTTTGGTGAGTTCACATTTCCCTAAACGAAGCGACTTTCTGATCAAATATCTAACAAATAACTCTGGATATATAACGTCATTACCCCTCGAAATACACAAAACCCAAATATTAGTCACAGCAACTAATTTTGCAATTAATTGTCTCAGAAGTTATTGCGATAAACGATAATATTGCGATAAGCGATTATTGTCATTTTCCCACCTTTCCAAAGATCAACATACTTTAGTTTCTAAAGAACATTAAGATGGATGTGCAGACTAGTTTATGCTCATCCAATCCCCAGTCTGCTGAAACAGTTCAGGATTTCTCCTGCGCTTTTGGCAACGTGGTTTTCTGGAACATCTGGTCTGTAAACACCATGTAACACAGTTACATCGTCAACCAACCATGCTGTCTGAGTCCACATGTTGCACTGTCCGGTTGGGATTTAATTTGTCGGTTAAACACTGATTGTGTGTTGTGGATGTCAGGAAGTTTGTTAAAGTCTTTTCTCCCCAGCTGGGAAAGCTGCAGTTGATGTGCAGATGGAAGCTTGTTATATTACCGTGTTTCGTTAAAATGTGTTGAAACCAATGTAGCACTCCAGAGAGAAGAGAGAGACAAACTTGTTGCGCACATTTTGTCTCATTGTGTGATTAATTGATTTATTGCTTATTGCAACAGGCCTACACTCAAATATCGCTGAAAAGTTTTAATACTTGTGGTTTTTCCAGACGTGCTGCTATAGAAACATGTCACAAAAGTTTAACAGAGACCCTTTATACACGTCACAGAGGTCACATGTTTCAAATCAAGATGGTGCCTAGCGCGGTGTGTATGGAAAAAGCACGAAACAGATTTCTTTTTTACAAATAATGTCAGAAAAATCTTACCGCCATCATGCCTCGAACTGCTCAAAATCTAATTATCGGAATGAAAAATGGAAACACCTAAAACCTCTCGAATAACGCGAAAAGTTTTTACACTCAGGAGGAGGTTTTTCAGACGTGTTGCTATCGAGGCTTTTTTCACATTTACGCATCGCTCTACATGACGTAGGGGTCACATGACCAGTTCATCAACGTTTTGTATCTCCATCTTTGTGAAAGTGGAATCTCGCGGTTCGGGTTTGACGCAAGTTGCGGTTTAAGGCGTAAAACACCATTTAATGGGAACGGCTGAAAATTGTAATTGTTCTTTGTCAATGTTTTAGAAATATTGCTTTTATTTTGCAACAAACAGTAGCGGAAACGCAGCGACAGAGAACATTTCCTTAAAGCTGCTACAAAATGGCTGGAAAAACTGGAATATAAAAGATTTCAAACAAAAACCTGTAAGGCTAAAGACTCGCTGAGTCCTGTCCAGATGTCCAGATGTCCAGATGTCTTTGGAAGGGAAGACTTTGCAGATTTCAGCAAGACGCTGCTAAAGGTCATCCTGATGAGTCGCAACAGCATGGCTTCATCGAGGTCTGCCATCTTTATGCTACTTAACATTCAGTTCAGTATCTATTAAGGCTGCAACGATTTGTCGACAAAGTTGAAATGCTCGTAACAGCTTTGCTAATAAAACGTTGCTCCAGGCAACTTAACGCCGTTTACCACGGCTTTTCAGACATTATAAAAACTCTAAACACCAAGCAAACGACTCAAAGCACCACAGGAAGCGCTGGGGGCGGTGTTGTCATTTTGTTTAAACAACGAAGAAGAAACTGACGGCGGCGCAACTTATTTCCAAAGTTTGGGGATATTTACCGCTAAACCGCTAAGTGTCAAACAGGTGAAATGTGTCGTCTGCCATGCAGAGTCGGCGTACCACGGCAGCACGACGGTCATGCATGAGCATCTAGAAGGAAAGCATCCCGGAGTCATGGTTTCCAGCGTTCCTGATGGTAAAGTTAGCATTAGCTAAAGTTAGCATTAGCTAAGGTTAGCATTAGCTAAGGTTAGCATTAGCTAAGGTTAGCATTAGCGAGTAGCGATGTGCTCTTGTTACCTCTGCCAAAGAGCTTCTGTTTTTACCGCCGTTTATCTGTTTGTGTTCAAGATAACTCAGAAAGTTATGGATAGATTTCCATGAAATGTTCAGGAGTTGTTGGAAATGTGAAAAGGAAGAAGTGATTTAATTTTGCCGGTGATCCAGATCACCGTTTGGATTCAGGAATGTTTTCAAGGATTCTTGTTTACCTACAAAACAGGCTTTTTCAAGATGTAAATAATCATTTCAATGCAATTCTACAAAAATTAAGATGTTAAAATATTTTATTTTGTTTTTGTCTTGAGGTAAATTCTGTCCAGCTTGGATATGACACTATAGCTAAGTTTGGATGTTTCAGAATGAATTAGTAGTCAGCATAAAGCTTAGATTTATGATCCAACTGGTTCAGGAGTCGTTCTTTTAACTTCCTAAAGGACATCATGTTGGGACTGACTGGAACTCAGGGGGACATTCATATAATGCAGATGAAGAGAGTGGCGTAAAACATACTGGAACCAGTAAAAAGAGCTGCGTCAACTGGAAGCACAGATGGTGGGCGGGACAAAAATAATCAGGACTAATAAAAAAAAATGATTTACAGATTTGTCAACTATTAAAATAATCGTTAGTCCATTAATTCAAGTAACCAAACAAGTTTATCTCAACTGTCTTTTATTTATGTGGAACACATAAACATGTTTTCAGATCGTCTAAATGTTTCTTTTTGTTAGCAATAGTTCGGCGCGAGGGCTAATCGACGCGTTAGAAGCGGTCTGAACTAGCTTGCATCAGTACACAATGGGACGACATTCGTCTCCTAAAGCATCAGCAGCTGGTCTCCTCGCCTCCCAGATGTTTACAGACAGACCATAGAAGAAGAGGAGAGGCTAATGATGGAATCCAGGGAATATCAAGACCAACCCAAACAGTTTGAGCCACAATCTGTCCGTCGCTGCTTTCATGGAGCGCATTTCATCAGGTCCAACTGGATTCCAGTCAGGAAAAACGTCAGGAACTCGGCATGTTTGGGGAAAAGACTAGGTTGGAAACGTGTAATTAAGAAGTCGGATTAAGAGCGAGGGATAACAAACATGAGTCATCGCTGACTCAAGGTGTGGTTTTGTATGATTAACCAGTTAAACACAGACACACATCTGTTCAGAGAGGCACAAACACCCAGTTAAAACTTAACCTTCTGCTCAGATAAGATTCAGTCCAGTTAACGCCAGCAGCTTGCACCTGAACGCACCACGGCATCCATCTCAGTAAATTCATCCAGACAGTAAAAGCTTCAAATCTCCTGCTTGTTACGGCTGATTTATGGCTCCAGTCACCTCAAAAGGTGATGAGAAACTGAACCAACCGGCTCCCTGCTCCACCGCCGCCACCACTCCTCCTCCAGATCCACCGCCAAACTCCGAACAGGCTAAAAATACGTCGCGTCAGAAAACGGCCAGCGTGACGCAGTTGTGAAGAACGTTGCTGTAACATCGCACACCTCTGAAAATGCTTTGAGAGTTTTACATATTTGTAACGCTCATGGTGCGAATCATTTCCAGTGCCTGTAGTATCCTCCTTCCACTGGTTCCCAGCATAACCAGTAGCAGCTGCAGGGCTGATCCGGGGGATTCCTGCAGTTTGATCCTCATCCAACGGGAAAAAAAGCTTCAAATGGATCATCTCCTCCCAGTTTCTTATATTAGATTTATGTATATTTAGTTGTTACTAATTTAGAGCAGTTTGGTTGGAGGGAAATCTCCTCCACGTCGCTCTCCACCACGTCGCTCTCCTCCACGTCGCTCTCCACCACGTCGCTCTCCACCACGTCGCTCTCCACCACGTCGCTCTCCCGGACGACGCTCTCCCGGACGACGCTCTCCCGGGCGACGCTCTCCCGGACGACGCTCTCCCGGACGACGCTCTCTCGGACGACGCTCTCTACCACGTCCCTCTCTCGGACGTCGCTCTCTCGGACGGCGCTCTCTCGGACGACGCTCTCTCGGACGACGCTCTCTCGGACGACGCTCTCCCGGACGACGCTCTCTCGGACGACGCTCTCTACCACGTCCCTCTCTCGGACGTCGCTCTCTCGGACGGCGCTCTCTCGGACGACGCTCTCTCGGACGACGCTCTCCCGGACGACGCTCTCCCGGACGACGCTCTCCCGGACGACGCTCTCCCGGACGTCCCTCTCTACCACGTCCCTCTCTCGGACGACGCTCTCCCGGACGTCCCTCTCTACCACGTCCCTCTCTCGGAGGACGCTCTCTCGGACGTCCCTCTCTACCACGTCGCTCTCCCGGACGACGCTCTCCCAGACGACGCTCTCCCGGACGACGCTCTCCCGGACGACGCTCTCCACCACGTCGCTCTCCACCACGTCGCTCTCCCGGACGTCGCTCTCCCGGACGTCGCTCTCCCGGACGTCGCTCTCCCGGACGACGCTCTCCCGGACGACGCTCTCCCGGACGTCGCTCTCCCGGACGACGCTCTCCCGGACGACGCTCTCCCGGACGACGCTCTCCCGGACGACGCTCTCCCGGACGACGTTCTCCCGGACGTCGCTCTCCCGGACGTCGCTCTCCCGGACGTCGCTCTCCCGGACGTCGCTCTCCCGGACGACGCTCTCTCGGACGACGCTCTCTCGGACGACGCTCTCTCGGACGACGCTCTCCCGGACGACGCTCTCTCGGACGACGCTCTCTACCACGTCCCTCTCTCGGACGTCGCTCTCTCGGACGGCGCTCTCTCGGACGACGCTCTCCCGGACGACGCTCTCCCGGACGACGCTCTCCCGGACGACGCTCTCCCGGACGTCGCTCTCTCGGACGACGCTCTCTACCACGTCCCTCTCTCGGACGACGCTCTCCCGGACGACGCTCTCTCGGACGACGCTCTCTCGGACGACGCTCTCCCGGACGACGCTCTCTCGGACGACGCTCTCTCGGACGACGCTCTCCCGGACGACGCTCTCTCGGACGACGCTCTCTACCACGTCCCTCTCTCGGACGGCGCTCTCTCGGACGACGCTCTCTCGGACGACGCTCTCCCGGACGACGCTCTCCCGGACGACGCTCTCCCGGACGTCCCTCTCTACCACGTCCCTCTCTCGGACGACGCTCTCCCGGACGTCCCTCTCTACCACGTCCCTCTCTCGGACGACGCTCTCTCGGACGTCCCTCTCTACCACGTCCCTCTCTCGGACGACGCTCTCCCGGACGACGCTCTCTCGGACGACGCTCTCCCGGACGTCCCTCTCTACCACGTCCCTCTCTCTGACATCCCTCTCTACCACGTCCCTCTCTCGGACGACGCTCTCCCGGACGTCCCTCTCTACCACGTCCCTCTCTCGGACGACGCTCTCTCGGACGTCCCTCTCTACCACGTCCCTCTCTCGGACGGCGCTCTCTCGGACGACGCTCTCTCGGACGACGCTCTCTCGGACGGCGCTCTCCCGGACGACGCTCTCTACCACGTCCCTCTCTCGGACGTCGCTCTCTCGGACGACGCTCTCTACCACGTCCCTCTCTCGGACGGCGCTCTCTCGGACGGCGCTCTCTCGGACGACGCTCTCTACCACGTCCCTCTCTCGGACGGCGCTCTCTCGGACGGCGCTCTCTCGGACGACGCTCTCTCGGACGACGCTCTCTCGGACGACGCTCTCTACCACGTCCCTCTCTCGGACGGCGCTCTCCCGGACGACGCTCTCTACCACGTCCCTCTCTCGGACGGCGCTCTCCCGGACGTCCCTCTCTACCACGTCCCTCTCTCGGACGGCGCTCTCTCGGACGGCGCTCTCCCGGACGTCCCTCTCTACCACGTCCCTCTCTACCACGTCCCTCTCTCGGACGGCGCTCTCTCGGACGGCGCTCTCTCGGACGGCGCTCTCTCGGACGGCGCTCTCCCGGACGACGCTCTCCCGGACGACGCTCTCCCGGACGACGCTCTCCCGGACGTCGCTCTCCCGGACGTCGCTCTCCCGGACGACGCTCTCCCGGACGACGCTCTCTCGGACGTCGCTCTCTCGGACGTCGCTCTCTCGGACGACGCTCTCCCGGACGACGCTCTCTCGGACGACGCTCTCCCGGACGACGCTCTCTCGGACGACGCTCTCTCGGACGACGCTCTCTCGGACGTCGCTCTCCCGGACGTCGCTCTCCCGGACGACGCTCTCTCGGACGACGCTCTCCCGGACGACGCTCTCCCGGACGACGCTCTCCCGGACGACGCTCTCCCGGACGACGCTCTCTCGGACGACGCTCTCTACCACGTCCCTCTCTCGGACGTCGCTCTCTCGGACGGCGCTCTCTCGGACGACGCTCTCCCGGACGACGCTCTCCCGGACGACGCTCTCCCGGACGTCGCTCTCTCGGACGACGCTCTCCCGGACGACGCTCTCCCGGACGACGCTCTCCACCACGTCCCTCTCTCGGACGACGCTCTCCCGGACGTCCCTCTCTACCACGTCCCTCTCTCGGACGACGCTCTCTCGGACGTCCCTCTCTACCACGTCCCTCTCTCGGACGACGCTCTCCCGGACGACGCTCTCTCGGACGACGCTCTCCCGGACGTCCCTCTCTACCACGTCCCTCTCTCTGACATCCCTCTCTACCACGTCCCTCTCTCGGACGACGCTCTCCCGGACGTCCCTCTCTACCACGTCCCTCTCTCGGACGACGCTCTCTCGGACGTCCCTCTCTACCACGTCCCTCTCTCGGACGGCGCTCTCTCGGACGACGCTCTCTCGGACGACGCTCTCTCGGACGGCGCTCTCCCGGACGACGCTCTCTACCACGTCCCTCTCTCGGACGTCGCTCTCTCGGACGACGCTCTCTACCACGTCCCTCTCTCGGACGGCGCTCTCTCGGACGGCGCTCTCTCGGACGACGCTCTCTACCACGTCCCTCTCTCGGACGGCGCTCTCTCGGACGACGCTCTCTCGGACGACGCTCTCTCGGACGACGCTCTCTACCACGTCCCTCTCTCGGACGGCGCTCTCCCGGACGACGCTCTCTACCACGTCCCTCTCTCGGACGGCGCTCTCCCGGACGTCCCTCTCTACCACGTCCCTCTCTCGGACGGCGCTCTCTCGGACGGCGCTCTCCCGGACGTCCCTCTCTACCACGTCCCTCTCTACCACGTCCCTCTCTCGGACGGCGCTCTCTCGGACGGCGCTCTCCCGGACGGCGCTCTCCCGGACGACGCTCTCCCGGACGACGTTCTCCCGGACGACGTTCTCCCGGACGTCGCTCTCCCGGACGTCGCTCTCCCGGACGTCGCTCTCCCGGACGTCGCTCTCCCGGACGACGCTCTCCCGGACGACGCTCTCTCGGACGTCGCTCTCTCGGACGTCGCTCTCTCGGACGACGCTCTCCCGGACGACGCTCTCTCGGACGACGCTCTCCCGGACGACGCTCTCTCGGACGACGCTCTCTCGGACGACGCTCTCTCGGACGTCGCTCTCCCGGACGTCGCTCTCCCGGACGACGCTCTCTCGGACGACGCTCTCCCGGACGACGCTCTCCCGGACGACGCTCTCCCGGACGACGCTCTCTCGGACGACGCTCTCTACCACGTCCCTCTCTCGGACGTCGCTCTCTCGGACGACGCTCTCTCGGACGACGCTCTCCCGGACGACGCTCTCCCGGACGACGCTCTCCCAGACGACGCTCTCCCGGACGTCGCTCTCTCGGACGACGCTCTCCCGGACGACGCTCTCTCGGACGACGCTCTCCACCACGTCCCTCTCTCGGACGACGCTCTCCCGGACGTCCCTCTCTACCACGTCCCTCTCTCGGACGGCGCTCTCTCGGACGGCGCTCTCCCGGACGTCCCTCTCTACCACGTCCCTCTCTACCACGTCCCTCTCGTCCCGGACGACGCTCTCCCGGACGACGCTCTCTACCACGTCCCTCTCTCGGACGACGCTCTCTCGGACGGCGCTCTCCCGGACGACGCTCTCTACCACGTCCCTCTCTCGGACGTCGCTCTCTCGGACGACGCTTTCTCGGACGACGCTCTCTACCACGTCCCTCTCTCGGACGGCGCTCTCTCGGACGACGCTCTCTCGGACGACGCTCTCTACCACGTCCCTCTCTCGGACGGCGCTCTCTCGGACGACGCTCTCTCGGACGACGCTCTCTACCACGTCCCTCTCTCGGACGGCGCTCGCTCGGACGACGCTCTCTCGGACGACGCTCTCTACCACGTCCCTCTCTCGGACGGCGCTCTCCCGGACGACGCTCTCTACCACGTCCCTCTCTCGGACGGCGCTCTCCCGGACGTCCCTCTCTACCACGTCCCTCTCTCGGACGGCGCTCTCTCGGACGGCGCTCTCCCGGACGTCCCTCTCTACCACGTCCCTCTCTACCACGTCCCTCTCTCGGACGGCGCTCTCTCGGACGGCGCTCTCCCGGACGGCGCTCTCCCGGACGGCGCTCTCCCGGACGGCGCTCTCTCGGACGGCGCTCTCCCGGACGGCGCTCTCTCGGACGGCGCTCTCCCGGACGGCGCTCTCCCGGACGGCGCTCTCTCGGACGGCGCTCTCCCGGACGGCGCTCTCCCGGACGTCCCTCTCTACCACGTCCCTCTCTACCACGTCCCTCTCTACCACGTCCCTCTCTACCACGTCCCTCTCTACCACGTCCCTCTCTCGGACGGCGCTCTCCCGGACGGCGCTCTCCCGGACGGCGCTCTCCCAGACGGCGCTCTCCCAGACGGCGCTCTCCCAGACGGCGCTCTCCCAGACGGCGCTCTCCCGGACGGCGCTCTCCCGGACGGCGCTCTCCCGGACGGCACTCTCTCGGACGGCACTCTCCCAGATGTCGCTCTACCACGTTGCTATCCCAGACGTCCCTGTCCACCACGTCTCTCTCTGATCAGCAGTGGGTCAGTAGAAGCCTAAAATACTGAAATCTCTGTTCTGCTGGTGAATGGAAGCTCAGCTACAGCTGTCTGACTGCTGAGAAGAGTTATTCCAGATTATAGATGAAGCCAAGACACTCGACATCTGGCCGGTGCGCCTGTAACCTGTCAGCTGACCCGTGTGTATGTGGAGGAGTTTCCAGCTCGCCTGAGGTCGGACTGCAGGAATATACCTCCTGAGTTATCCCTGCTAAGTGATGCCGACACATCAGGGAAGAATTTCCAATATCAGTACATGGTTTAATCCTCGTTAAAGCAAGCTAAATGCAGCTAAATGAGGCATTAATAAGGTTAAAAGAGAGCAGGGTTCAGCCGGAGGGCAGGCAGCTGATTGGTTAAAAAGCTCATTGATTATTTTCCGCTTCGGTATATTTCTCTGAAACATGAAAGAAAAAAGCAAGAATCCCGGACCGCAGAGAAACAGGATACGCTGAGATTCTCACATGTGGCTTCTGTCTTCCCCACGCCAGAGAAGACTGGTAAGCAGAACTATTTCAGCTCCAGACCGGCTGAATCAGAAGTCCTGTAAGGGAGGAAGATCCGGCGAAACCCCCGCGGAGCCGCCGGCTTGTCTTTTCCCTGGTGGATCATAGCAGCGAGCAGCCGAGGAGTTCATGTTATACAGATCACTGACACAGTTTCAGCCCAAACAAACCAACAAAAGCTCGCAGTCAGGATCATTTTCAGCGCACATGGTTGCAACTTAATACGAGCGTTCACTCCAGGAACAACAGAACAAACATCCAATTGGCAGCGTAAACAAACAACCACGTTTCTTTCATGGTTTAAACGCTGCAGTCTGTCAGTCGCAACTTGTCAACATTAACGTTTTATTCTCAGTCTGATTAATCACAAGGTTTGATTACCTTTTAAATTTCTTCCAGCCTGTAAAAGCCAACATACGTCAGATTGAGTTGAACATTAACAGGTTTGTTCTGGAGCTAAAACCAAAAGATGGGCGGAGCCTCCGTGACGTCACCCGTAGGTTTCTGAAGAGCTGAATTGAAGCTTGGTGGGCGGTTCCTACCATCACCATCTTGGCAGGGGCATGCGTGTCGTCTCACCCGGAAAATACAAATATGGGCAAAGAGGTGGAGCTGAGAGGGGGGCTGTGAGCGTCATGGTGGATGATTGACATCGAGCGAACTCTGAGCTGCCTGTAGCTAAGAGCTAACCGAGCTAACCTGGAGATAACAGGAGCTAACCAGCTAACGGAGGTAAGGCTAAAGCTAAGTGACGTTGATAACCGGCTAAAAACCGCGGTTGTTCTACGTTCTTCTGACTTGAAGAAGGAGATCGGGTACCTGTCAATCAAAAGGACACGCCCCTAAATATGCCGAACTTCGAGATTAAATTACTTTTAAACGGGCGAGTTAGAAAAAAATTCACTCCCCCACAGTTGTCATGAAGGTAAACCTGACCTATTAAACCTAAAATGGATTTTTGTACCAGGCTCTCAACATGTTTATTCCTGCTGTAAACATGTTTATTCCTGCTGTAAACATGTTTATTTCTGTTGTAAACATGTTTATTTCTGATGTAAACATGTTTATTCCTGCTGTAAACATGTTTATTTCTGCTGTAAACGTGTTTATTCCTGCTGTAAACGTGTTTATTCCTGCTGTAAACGTGTTTATTCCTGCTGTAAACATGTTTATTTCTGCTGTAAACATGTTTATTCCTGCTGTAAACATGTTTATTTCTGCTGTAAACATGTTTATTCCTGCTGTAAACATGTTTATTCCTGCTGTAAACATGTTTATTTCTGCTGTAAACATGTTTATTCCTGCTGTAAACATGTTTATTTCTGCTGTGAAGTTGGTCTTTTTAACATGGGAGTCTATGGAGATTTGCTCTGTTTTGCAGCCCCTAGTGGATGAAGGGGGAACTGCAGGTTTATGCACTTCTACATAGGCTTCACTTTTTACTGCTGGAGGTTGCCGCTTGGTGAAAAGATGAATCATGTTGGATAAATAAAACATGCTAAGAACAACAAAAGAAGAAGTAGAGGAGGGTTAGAGGACTTCGACGTATTTAAGAAGCTCTGAGTTTCAGATTCTTCCAGAAGGAAATGAAACCAGATTTCCTCCTGCAGCTGAAATGATGTCGCCGAAACTAAGCAGGAAAGAAAAGAAGAAAAATGGGCTGAATGAAACCAGGAGAGCGATTTTAACATCATATCAGGGTTTAGAACAGGTGAATTGTGGTCTACATGTACATGTGAATCATGTGCAAAAGAGTTTTTTTGGAACATGTAAAGAACATGGAAACCTATCTAAACCACCTGTTGTTCACATGAGAATCACATGCGGTTAATGCGTAGTTTACATGAGAAGAACATGAAAACCACATGTATTGGACATGCAGTAACATGTGAATCACATGTAGTTGCAAATGTGTTTATATCACATGTGAAGAACATGTGGATGACGGGAATCACACAGGAAGTAAATGAAAATCACGTTCATGTAGTTCACATGTGAATCAATCTGAAGAACATGTAATGCACATGTTTATCACGTGTTTCTCTGAGTCAACCTTTCACATGTGCTCTACATGTACATACACAAGTGAACCACACGTGCCAACATGTGCTTTTTTGGAACTTATGTGAAGAACATGAAAAAGGTACATGTGCATCACATTCAAGCCACATGTAAAGAACATGTGGTTAACAGGTGATTCACATGTAAAGAACATGTGGTTAACAGGTGATTCACATGTAAAGAACATGTGGTTAACAGGTGATTCACATGTAAAGAACATGTGGTTAACAGGTGATTCACATGTAAAGAACATGTGGTTAACAGGTGATTCACATGTAAAGAACATGTGGTTAACAGGTGATTCACATGTAAAGAACATGTGGTTAACAGGTGATTCACATGTAAAGAACATGTGGTTAACAGGTGATTCACATGTAAAGAACATGTGGTTAAAAGGTGATTCACATGTAAAGAACATGTGGTTAACAGGTGATTCACATGTAAAGAACATGTGGTTAACAGGTGATTCACATGTAAAGAACATGTGGTTAAAAGGTGATTCACATGTAAAGAACATGTGGTTAACAGGTGATTCACATGTAAAGAACATGTGGTTAACAGGTGATTCACATGTAAAGAACATGTGGTTAACAGGTGATTCACATGTAAAGAACATGTGGTTAACAGGTGATTCACATGTAAAGAACATGTGGTTAACAGGTGATTCACATGTAAAGAACATGTGGTTAACAGGTGATTCACATGTAAAGAACATGTGGTTAACAGGTGATTCACATGTAAAGAACATGTGGTTAACAGGTGATTCACATGTAAAGAACATGTGGTTAACAGGTGATTCACATGTAAAGAACATGTGGTTAACAGGTGATTCACATGTAAAGAACATGTGGTTAACAGGTGATTCACATGTAAAGAACATGTGGTTAACAGGTGATTCACATGTAAAGAACATGTGGTTAACAGGTGATTTACATGTAAAGAACATGTGGTTAACAGGTGATTCACATGTAAAGAACATGTGGTTAACAGGTGATTTACATGTAAAGAACATGTGGTTAACAGGTGATTCACATGTAAAGAACATGTGGTTAACAGGTGATTCACATGTAAAGAACATGTGGTTAACAGGTGATTCACATGTAAAGAACATGTGGTTAACAGGTGATTCACATGTAAAGAACATGTGGTTAACAGGTGATTCACATGTAAAGAACATGTGGTTAACAGGTGATTCACATGTAAAGAACATGTGGTTAACAGGTGATTTACATGTAAAGAACATGTGGTTAACAGGTGATTCACATGTAAAGAACATGTGGTTAACAGGTGATTCACATGTAAAGAACATGTGGTTAACAGGTGATTCACATGTAAAGAACATGTGGTTAACAGGTGATTCACATGTAAAGAACATGTGGTTAAAAGGTGATTCACATGTAAAGAACATGTGGTTAAAAGGTGATTCACATGTAAAGAACATGTGGTTAACAGGTGATTCACATGTAAAGAACATGTGGTTAACAGGTGATTTACATGTAAAGAACATGAAAACCACATGTAACATGTGAATGCGGCTGACAAACCTACATGTGATGAAACAGAAGACAGCGGGACGCGTCCGACTGCGGACAGACGACGACATCAATCTCTGATTGTCAATAATCTGATCAGATTCAGGAAAACCAAACCAGTAGACTTCCTGCTGAACTGGAGTTAAAACCAGTTGACTGCTGGTTCCGGTGTGCAGCGACTCGATCTGTCTGACAAGCCAAGATGTTTCACAGTCGTTTGCTCCAGTTTGAGCCGAAGAGGAGAAATTTATTATCGTGACCTCTGAACCGCGTCAGGAACGTTACCTTAGACGGACTTTACAGCCTCCTCTGTGTCGTCATGACAACGCTCAGGACGGATCGAGCCCGCTGAGGTCGTCTGAAGTCACGACAGCGCGACAAGTTTCCATAAGGCTAAAGACCACCGACCTGATCGTCATGACGATGGAAACAACTGATTTACAGCAATACTTTATTCACTCGATCAGTCATCATGTGACTTTCAGCTCGTCACGCTGGGATGGAAAAATAAAAATAGAAAATAGAAAAAATTTATTGTAAAAATGTGTTAGAATCTAAATAAAAATTTTAAAAAATATGGAAGTAAAAAAAAAAAGAACTAATAGAATAAAATTTGAAAGTTTGAACATAAATTAAAATTTAAAAAAAATTCTAATGCAATAAAATAATTTGAAAAAAGGAAAAGAAAAAAAAAACTTCTGAAAATGACTAAATATAAAATGAAAAAAGATGAAACTAAAATAAAGAATATTAAAATGCAAAAAGTAAATATAAAAAAAGATTTATGAAAAAAAGAAAAATCTCAATTTAAAAAAGAAAATGAAAAAAACAAACAGTGAAAATAAGCCAAAATAAAATAAAATTCAATAGAAACTAGCATAAATAATAAATAAATAATCAAATAAAATAAAAATAAATTTGAAAAAATTAAATATATGCAATCAATATGAAACATAATTAAAACAAAAAATAAGATCATTTAAGATTCAAATGAAAAAAGAAAAATTTAATATATTGAAAATATAACAAGAAATTTAAAAATCAAATTGAAAATATATTTCAAAACAGAATAAATAAAAAATAAAAGAAGTCTTTGAAAACAAAAACTAAACTAAAACAAAATCAAGCTTTTTTTCCATCACAAATTTGTAAATAAAATAAAATTTGAAAATGATCTACAGTAAAACCAGGCAGAGTGAACAGTAGCCGGCCTGAAGCTCCTTCCTGCTGGCAGCAGCGTTTTAAGCGTCTAATGAAGCAGACAGGATGAGCGACCATGTTTCCATTCACAGCCTCCTGCCTGGTTAACCTCAGATCTTCCTCCTCGTCGCACGACTCTTTTCCTCCCGACCCAGAAGGCGACTCGCCCACAATGTGCAGGTCCGACCCGTCACACGCTCCACATGTCGCTGTCCATGCCTGAACTAACCAGGATCATTAATTCTGAGGAATTCAATCAACATTCCTGAATCCCACTGGAGGGAATGCTGCAGGATCAGCTGACTCACACTTCCTGCTCGAAGAGACTCTCTATGATCCATGATAACGTTATTATTCATCACATTGCTAAGAGACCTCTGTTTCCACCTGGACATGATGATGAAGACGCTTCCTGTCAGACTTTCCACCAATCAGAGAGCTTAAACTGACGGTAACGTCCAATCAGGAGCAGCCAAAGATCAACAAGTGATGAGAAAAGCAGGAAATAATGATCCTCTATGGCTGGAATAAAGCCAAGAAGACGTTTGGGATGCAGAAATCAGCGGAGATGGAGCTGGTTTGGGGAGGATAGCAGGTAAATAGCTGCAGAAATCACTGTAAACACAATAAAGCGTATATTTATACAACTATATTGTGCATACATTTAGTTTTTCTCATGTTGCACAGTGGAAACATCTCTCATTGTTCACATTTAATGTTACATACTTTCACCCCTTTCTGAATAAAAATAAAATCAGAATAAAATGCATTGTTCCTTGTTTCCAAGCAGGACTTTTACCAGTATACACCAGTTGGAACTGGGAGATCACATGAGAAACTAATGCAGTGACTAAAAATTACTCAAAACCAGATTTGTTTTGGTGAATGACTCATTTAAACTGAATTAATAAGCATTGAGGTTTACGTCGCTATATTTATGCATCTTCCATTAAATTCATTTTCTCTCTTTTTACAGTTGACTATGTAAACTTTCTCTGACCTTTTTTATTAGTTTCATATCTAATCTAATTGTTCTTGTTAATTTTACATCACAAACTCATCTGAATGAAATGGTATGACTGGATTAACCCTGATGTCCCACGTTGCATGAAGAGTTAAACATGTTTATGTCAAATAGAGTAAACATCATAAACAACTTATTGAACATGTTTAAGTATGAAGCAGTTTACTTTTCTGACGTCCAAAACTCACATCTAAAAACAGGTTTAATATGCCTCCTCTCTGTAACTGCAGAACAAACCTGATGAGATGTGATTATAGATTATAGATTAACCAATTATCACATTTGATCCTGATTATTTTTATTTGAAGGAAAACAATGTTACTATTTACAGCTTAAACACACACTAAAAGCTCTGGCTTCTTGTATAAATATACTAAATAAAGTTTCCTGTAAGATAATTTGGACAATTAAATGTCATTAATTAAACATGAGGGCTTCATATTTGCGCATGCGCGCAGGGGTAGCACCTGCTGCACTTTTAATCGATTTTATGGCGCCAATAAATTCATATTAATCAATAACCAATGATATGAGCTGCTTAGCTGAATTATGGTGGGGAAAATGAACCAAAACGGGAGAATTATGCTGTGTTATGCTGTTAACCGGCTGACCGGCGGAGCACCGGCGCAGGTTTACCCGCCCCTACCCTACCTGTGACCCGGCAGGCGGGCGGACCTGGAGCCAGGAAACTCCCTGGATTCACCGTGGCCTCGGAAGACCTCACCGCCCCCTTTTCATGGCTCTCCTCACTACGACAGCCTGTTTGTGTCACTGGTTTAAGGGGGGAGAGGAAAATACGAGTTTAAACACTGAATTAAGTGTTTTCTGGTTGTTTCCTTCGAAGCAAAGGGGGTCTATAGTGTGTATCAGTCCGCGGCAACTCGCCGCCGCCGCAGGTTACAGTTTACAGCTGGGCTGCGGTGCGGCAGCCGGGATAATGCGGATCCAGTCAGGCGTATGAAACAGAGTTCACTTTCCCCTCTTATCTCAGTCTCCAACTCTTTATACTTGTTTTAAAGCCCAAATGCAGCCACATGCCACATTAGCGATCCGCGGAACATGAACTAAACAGGTTAAGTTTGCCATGCGGGATTCCACCGCAGTTTGAGGGCATTGAAACGAAGTTGAAAGCCTTTCATACAGGTAGGAAACACAGCCAGGGCGTGTTCCCAAGTCTTCCCCCCAAAAACACACACATTCCCAGGAACAGCAGCTGAAGCTACCTGTCTGTAAAAAACAGCCAGACAGGTTTTTCTGAAATAAAACATGAAATGAGGCTGAGCTTCACGCAGCAACATCTGCAGGATCCATGTGTCTGAAGCGTTATCAGAGCTCAACTCACCCTTTATGGCCGCGGATATCATTCCCGGAGCTGATAAATTATCCAGAGGTTGTAAAGTAGTTTCCTCCGCAGCACACGGTCAGGTACAGTGGAGAGGCAGCGCTTGGAAACGCAGGAATCAGCCTGGCAGTGAGGAATTTCTCAGGAGGGGGGGGGGGGGGGGGCTGTGCTTCCAGACAGGAGCAGGGTGCAGTACCGGGACCGGCCGCTGGGGGGCGGTGGTTGAACACAACGCGAGGAGTAGCCCGCTGAATTAAAAGCAGAGGAAGACGACATGCACACTGGTTGCTTTATGAGATGTTTACATTTAACCAGCAAAAAAACAGGACAATAAAACAACAGAAATCAGGAAGTTAAAGCAACAGAAATCAGGGCATTAAAGCAACAGAAATCAGGACATTAAAGCAACAGAAATCAGGACGTTAAAGCAACAGAAATCCGGAAGTTAAAGCAACAGAAATCAGGACATTAAAGCAACAGAAATCAGGACATTAAAGCAACAGAAATCAGGACATTAAAGCAACAGAAATCCGGAAGTTAAAGCAACAGAAATCAGGAAGTTAAAGCAACAAAAATCAGGACATTAAAGCAACAGAAATCAGGACATTAAAGTAACAGAAATCAGGACGTTACAGCAACAGAAATCAGGACGTTAAAGCAACAGAAATCTGGACATTAAAGCAACAGAAATCAGGACATTAAAGCAACAAAAATCAGGAAGTTAAAGCAACAGAAATCAGGAAGTTAAAGCAACAGAAATCCAGAAGTTAAAGCAACAGAAATCAGGAAGTTAAAGCAACAGAAATCAGGACATTAAAGCAACAGAAATCAGGACATTAAAGTAACAGAAATCAGGACGTTACAGCAACAGAAATCAGGACGTTAAAGCAACAGAAATCTGGACATTAAAGCAACAGAAATCAGGACATTAAAGCAACAAAAATCAGGAAGTTAAAGCAACAGAAATCAGGAAGTTAAAGCAACAGAAATCCAGAAGTTAAAGCAACAGAAATCAGGAAGTTAAAGCAACAGAAATCAGGACATTAAAGCAACAGAAATCAGGACATTAAAGTAACAGAAATCAGGAAGTTAAAGCAACAGAAATCAGGAAGTTAAAGCAACAGAAATCAGGACATTAAAGCAACAGAAATCAGGACATTAAAGTAACAGAAATCAGGAAGTTAAAGCAACAGAAATCAGGACGTTAAAGCAACAGAAATCTGGACATTAAAGCAACAGAAATCAGGACATTAAAGCAACAGAAATCAGGAAGTTAAAGCAACAGAAATCAGGAATCTAAAGCAACAGAAATTAGGACATTAAAGCAACAGAAATCAGGACATTAAAGCAACAGAAATCAGGACATTTAAACAGCAGAAATTAGGAAGTTAAAGCAACAGAAATCAGGACATTAAAGCAACAGAAATCTGGACAATAATACAACAGAAATCAGGACAATAAAACAGCAGAAATCAGGACATTAAATTAACAGAAATTAGGACATTTAAACAGCAGAAATCAAGAAGTTAAAGCAACAGAAAGAAGGAAGTTGAAGCAACAGAAATCAGGACAATAATACAACAGAAATCAGGAACATGTCCTGAGTGAGGCGGGGGACATTGAGACCGAATGGGCTGTGTTCCGTGCCTCTATTGCTGAGGCGGCCAGCCGGAGCTGTGGCTGTAAGGTCGTTGGTGCCTGTCGTGGCGGTAATCCCAGGACTCGTTGGTGGACACCAGCAGTGAGGGATGCCGTCAAGCTGAAGAAGGAGTCCTATCGGGCCTTCTTGGCCTGTGGGACTCTGGAGGCAGCTGATGGGTACCGGTGGGCTAAGCGGCATGCGGCTTCGGCTGTCGCCGAGGCAAAAACTCGGGCATGGGAGGAGTTCAGCGAGGTCATGGAGAAAGACTTCCGGACGGCTTCGAGGAGATTCTGGTCCACCATCCGGCGGCTCAGGGGGGGGAAGCAGTGCTCCATCAACACTGTGTACAGTGGAGATAGGGAGCTGCTGATCTCAACTCGGGACGTTGTGGGTCGGTGGAGGGAATACTTCGAAGACCTCCTCAATCCTACCAACACGTCTTCCGATGAGGAAGCAGAGCTGGTGGACTCAGGGGTGGGCTCTCCTATCTCTGGGGCTGAAGTCGCTGAGGTGGTTAAAAAGCTCCTTGGCGGCAAGGCCCCCGGGGGTGGATGAGATCCGCCCGGAGTTCCTTAAGGCTCTGGATGCTGTGGGGCTGTCCTGGCTGACATGCCTCTGCAGCATCGCGTGGACATCGGGGGCAGTACCGCTGGATTGGCAGACTGGGGTGGTGGTCCCCCTTTTTAAGAAGGAGGACCGGAGGGTGTGTTCCAATTACAGGGGAATCACACTCCTCAGCCTCCCTGGTAAGGTCTATTCAGGGGTCCTGGAGAGGAGGGTCCGCCGGATAGTTGAATCCCGGATTGAGGAGGAGCAGTGTGGTTTTCGTCCTGGTCGCGGAACAGTGGACCAGCTCTATACCCTCTCTGGGGTCCTGGGGGGGGCATGGGAGTTTGCCCAACCAGTCTACATGTGCTTTGTGGACCTGGAGAAGGCATTCGACCGTGTCCCCCGGGGGCTCCTGTGGGGGGTACTCCAGGAGTATGGGGTACCGGACCCCCTTGTACGGGCTGTCTGGTCCCTGTACGACAGGTGTCAGAGCTTGGTCCGCATTGCCGGTAGTAAGTCGGATTCGTTTCCGGTGAGGGTTGGACTCCGCCAAGGCTGCCCTTTATCACCGATTCTGTTCATAATTTATATGGACAGAATTTCTAGGCGCAGCCGAGGGGTTGAGGGGATCCGACTTGGTGGCCTCAGGATTGGGTCCCTGCTTTTTGCGGATGACGTGGTCCTGTTGGCTTCATCTGGTCGTGATCTCCAGCTCTCACTTAAACGATTCGTTGCAGTGTGAAGCGGCTGGGATGGGAATCAGCACCTCAAAATCTGAGACCATGGTCCTCAGCCGGAATAGGGTGGATTGCCCTCTCCGGGTCGGGAGTCAGGTCCTGCCTCAAGTGGAGGAGTTTAAATATCTCGGGGTCTTGTTCACGAGTGAGGGAAGGATGGAGCGTGAGATCGACAGACGGATCGGTGCGGCGTCTGCAGTAATGCGGACTCTGCGCCGGTCTGTCGTGGTGAAGAAGGAGCTGAGCCAGAAGGCGAAGCTCTCGATTTACCAGTCGATCTACGTTCCTACCCTCACCTATGGTCATGAGCTGTGGGTCGTGACCGAAAGAACGAGATCTCGTATACAGGCGGCTGAAATGAGTTTCCTCCGCAGGGTGGCCGGGCTCTCCCTTAGAGATAGGGTGAGGAGCTCGGTCATCCGGGAAGAGAACAGAGTAGAGCCATTGCTCCTCCGCATCGAGGAACCAGTTGAGGTGGCTCGGGCATCTGGTCAGGATGCCTCCTGGACCTCCCTGGTGAGGTGTTCCAGGCACGTCCCTCTGGGAGGAGACCCCGAGGAAGACCCAGGACACGCTGGAGGGATTATATCTCTCGGCTGGCCTGGGAACGCCTCGGGATCCCCCCGCAGAGTTGGCAAATGTGGCTGGGGAGAGGGAAGTCTGGGCTTCCCTGCTTAGGCTGCTGCCCCCGCAGAGTTTCCGACCCGACCCCGGATAAGCGGCAGAAGATGAAGATGAAGAAATCAGGACGTTAAAGCAACAGAAATCAGGAAAATAAAGCAACAGAAATCTGGACATTAAAACGACAGAAAATTAAATGTGACTTTAAGAACACATCAAATATGTTTAAAAGTCTGCAAAACTTTAATTTAAAAATATCTTAATTGTACATTTTACTATAGAAACAAAGAAAGAAAAGTACTTTATTAATCCCCAAAGGGAAATTCAATATTATAGTATATAATAATAATTAACTAGAGGAGGTCTTGTTCCGGAGGCTGATGGCTGCTGGCAGGAATGATCTTCTGTATCTTTCAGTCTTCCATCGGACCTGAAGAAGCCTCTCTCTGAACACACTTTGTTGTTTCATCACTGTGTTGTGGAGAGGGTGTGAAGAATCCTCCATCATCTTCATCAGCTTGTGCAGCATTCTTCTTTGGACAATCAGCTCCAGCGGCTCCAGAGTTACTCCAAGCACAGAAGCAGCTTTCTGGATCAGTTTGTTGATTCTCTTCAAGTCTCTGGTTCTGATGCTACTACCCCAGCAGATGCTGCAAAGCTGACTGCACTCTCCACAACAGACTTATAGAAGATATGCAACATCTTGGTGCAGACGTGAAACCATCTCAGCTTCCTTAAGAAGTACAGTCTGCTCTGACCTTTCTTGTAGATGTAGTCAGTGTTGCATTTCCAGTCCAGTTTGTTGTCCAGCTGAACTCCAAGATACTTGTATTCCTCCACCACCTCCACCTCCTCTCCCAGGATGGAAACAGTGCTTTGTTTATTCTTCTTCCTCCTGAAGTCAACAATCATCTCTTTTGTTTTGCTGCTATTTAATATGAGATGATAAAAAACTAATAATATAAATGAATATATCCTGGACATACTAAATGTATTCTACTATTCTTGCTATTTTTTTTTTTTTTTTTTTTTACTTAAAAAATAAGCTAATGCTTAAAAAGTAAACAAATATTTCTTAGATATGAAGTAATTTTAATTTTTTTCACTTGCAAGCGACTAACAAAGCATCCATCTTCATTTTAAAGAGATATAAGCGGGACAGAAAATGTTCTCTCACTATGAAGACCTGAATGTGGATCTGAGTCTTCAGTTTTTACCTGATCAGAATATTTATTATATCAGGTCCTGCTGTAACAAGATGCCTCTGAAGGAAAGGTTCATTCATGCTTTTCCTTCAACCAGTCTGTTTTCCTCTCGGTCCACGAGGCCGAACAAGGTAAACAGTTTTTATTCGTTCTGGTGTGATAGTAATCTGTCTGGGATACACTCAGTCAAAGAGACACAATGGATCCAGCGAAGCATCTCAAACATGAATGTAAACAAATCCTCTTCCTCCAGATAAGGCTGATTCATACTTCATTCACTAAATAAGATGATCACATATGCATCTCAATGAGTTTGTGAATAAATCCCATCAGAATGGAATTATTCTCCTTCAGACTCCCACAGGTAAATGATTTAGTCCAGTTTTATATGTATCTGCTCTCACGTCCTTCATCCTCAGTCTTTCTGGTTTCTGTTTCTCGTCTTCAGCTTCAGTTTGGAGGAATTTAAACTTCACAAAGTTGGTGATTAAACTGATGGTTCCAAGTCGTATGGAAAGTTTTAATGAATTAAGGTTGAGTCTGACTTGGTCATTTAAACAAACTGACTATTGGCATTTATAAGTTCCATTTGTACTAAACGCAGAAGACTGGCGGACAGACAGACACGCAGACGGATATGCAGACAAACCATAGACTGTATATAAAAGATGGGCGGAGCCTCCGTGACGTCACCCGTAGGTTTCTGAAGAGCTGAATTGAAGCTCGGTGGGCGGTTCCTACCATCACCATGTTGGCAGGGGCATGCGCGTCGTCTCGCCCGGAAAATACAAATATGGGCAAAGAGGCGGAGCTAAGAAGGGGGCTGTGAGCGTCATGGTGGATGACTGACATCGAGCGAACTCGGAGCTTTCTGCAGCTAAGAGCTAACCGAGCTAACCCGGAGATAACAGGAGCTAACCAGCTAACGGAGGTAAACGGGCTAAAGCTAAGTCACGTTGTTAACCAGCTAAAAACCGCGGTTGTTCTACGTTCTTCTGGCTTGAAGCGGGAGATCGGTACCTGTCAATCAAAAGGACACGCCCCTAAATATGACGAATTTCAAGATTGAATTACTTTTAAACGGGCGAGTTAGAAAAAAATGCACTCCCCCACAGTTGTCATGAAGGTAAACCTGACCTATTAAACCTAAAATGGATTTTTGAACCAGACTGTAAACATATTTATAATGCTGTAAACATGTTTATGGTGCTGTAAACATGTTTATTCCTGCTGTAAACATGTTTATTTCTGCTGTAAACATGTTCATGGTGCTGTAAACATGTTTATTACTGCTGTAAACATGTTTATTTCTGCTGTAAACATGTTTATGGTGCTGTAAACATGTTTATTTCTGCTGTAAACATGTTTATTTCTGCTGTAAACATGTTCATGGTGCTGTAAACATGTTTATTACTGCTGTAAACATGTTTATTTCTGCTGTAAACATGTTTATGGTGCTGTAAACATGTTTATTTCTGCTGTAAACATGTTTATTCCTGCTGTAAAGATGTTTATTTCTGCTGTAAACATGTTTATTCCTGCTGTAAACATATTTATTTCTGATGTAAACATGTTTATTCCTGCTGTAAACATGTTTATTTCTGATGTAAACATGTTTATTTCTGCTGTGAAGTTTCTCTGTTTTGCAGCCCCTAGTGGATGAAGGGAGATTTATGCACATCTACATAGGCTTTACTTTAAACCACCAGAGGTTGCCGCTTGAGACAGACAGACATGGAACATACGTGTACATATACACATGTATACGTGTGTACTGTTGTACCCGGCAGCGTTCTGCTTCATGTATTTCTACTTCATATAAACTGTGTTTTAGTTTTATTTGTTAAATCAGCATGAAGGAATTTTGAACCTTTTCAGCTTCCATACTTTAAAGCTTTGGTCTTGATGTAAATCTATTTTCTGGTCTGGAAACAACTTTTCATCATTCTTACTGTAAACTGGACTTTTTACAGACGGATTATTGCAGCCTGATTTATATTAATGTGGAAAAAAAAGGAATTAATATGCATTATTATTTTCTGCTCAGTGTGGAATTCTCCAGTTCTGCATCCTGTCAACAAAAATGTGCGCATAAAAAGTTATTTTTAAAAGCACTTTTCTAATCACCAGCAGAGGAAGGGTTGCAGTTTGAGACCAGTGCGCCACCGTGTGGCGGAGTTGCGTCATTACGTGGCAGCCAGCCTGACAGATGCGCAGGAAAAGTCCGCATCTGGCGCGCAGATGGACGCTTCCAGCGCACGTGTCGCGATCAAAGCAGATCTTTAAAAACGATCCTTTCAGCTTCTTAGTGAATTCTTTACCGGGGGGGGTAAAAGAAAACCCCTCCTGCCAGATCAGCTGCAGGGAAATCAGATTACACAGCTCAAGGCACGCGCGTTGCTGTGACGGCAGCGGCGCGTGCTGTCACTTTTCACGTTCATTCAAAGCGGGGAGCGCGCGCAGATGGCCCGTATTGAGATAGCGAGTGGTGGGGGGGGGGGGGGGGGGGGGGTTTGCGGATCAATTCGATTTGGTGTCCGGAAGATGGATGGATCCCTCCCAGAAAGACACGCACTTTATGAGTTTAGAGGTGGTTTCCGGAAAATAGCGGAGTGGGGGGGGGGGGGGGGGGGGGGTTTGGGGGGTAAAAATGAAGACGAAGTGGGAAGAAATGAAAGTTTATGAGACCACACACATGCAGGAAAAGATGGAGGGAGGGGCGCGTGCCCCCTGCAGGATGGATACCTGAGTGTTTATGGAGGGGGGGGGGGGGGGGAGGGGGAGGGGGGGGGGGGGGGGGGGGGGGGTCCTCGCCACCCTGAATTGGACTGAGCAGTTCATCAGAAAATGATAAACTAAATGTCCCTGTGAACATCTCCATGGAGAGTTTAGAATATCACCAAGGACAGATTTAGAAGGAATCTCTGTATGCCTGGAACAAGGCTAAATGCTAACGATATGAATCCTGATGCTTCTGAAATATGTTGTTTTCATGTGCGTAAAATTGTGCGAAGCCAACAGTTTTCCTGTTGGTATGTTCTCTGCATGGAAATATTAATCATAATGTTTGTTTAAAGATGCGCCGCATCTCTAATTCCCACTTTATTTTTACTTTATTTTTTTTTATTTATCATCTCACATAGTGAATAAAAAAAGTCTATTTAACCACACAATCTTGTGCTGGACACAGAACAGTGATACGTCTCCAGTTTCGTCCGTCTCCCGTGTCGGTTACGTGATGCGTCCGTTGTCCCGCATCGGTTACGCGAGTAATTTGGTGAAGTTATACCACTGGAAACCACGGCGGCAGCGTTGAGTTAGCTGACAAGCAACCGCCACAACGAACAAACCACAGAAGGAGAGAAACAGGAAGACAACGATGAAGAAACCGCCAAATAAAAAGCACCTGAAGAAGACGCAGAAGAATTTAAGAGCAGAATTCTTTTTTTCAAAGTTTTCTTTTTCTTCTGTTTTTATTTGGAAGGTGATAAACAACCTTCTAGCTGTTCTTACCGCCACCAGTCGGGTTCAACTCACCATTGCCCCCGAGTGGAGGAACTGACTTAGTAACCATGGCAACGTAAAAGACGCATGGAGGGGGACGGCGACGTGGGGAAACAGCCATTTGCTACGTAGGGAACAGAAACAGACCTTTTTACACAACCTTCTGCAGCTTCTGTGTCCACAGTCACGTTTTCATGCTGCTGTTCGCATTTTTAATTCAGTTTTCTTCTCAGTCGTCTTGATTATCTCCGTTTCCCTTCAGAGGCTGGGATGTTCTCCGCTTCGTCTCTTTGCAGGAAGCAGCTGTTTATCTGTTGTTGCTTTTGTTTTCTGCCTTTTGCCCCTCATGTTGTTCCTCTGTCAGAACAATAGTTCAGCGTCGGGGGGGAGCTCTGCATCCTCCGAGAATCTTCCCCATTATCCCGTCATTCTGCTCGCTGAGACGCTGGAAAACTGAAATAAAAATGAAAACAAACTGAAGTTCTTGGGCTTTAATGTGGTTCTAAACAGGCTTGTGATGAGCAGACGATTCACTCCTCTGCAACCCGGCTGCAGGGCCGCACTGAAAGTGTACAGGGCCCAGAGTGTTCCACGGGCCCCGTTCCACATCACAACATTGTGGAAATTGTGAAGGATTCACTGTGAAATTACATTTCTAACATTCTATTCTATTCTATTCTATTCTATTCTACAGTCATTTAGCAGATGCTTTTGTAACCCATGTCTCCAAATAATGTGGGAGTCTTTCACTGCTCCCAGCCGCAGTCACATGCCCTGCCACTAGTGGCGCTACTATAAAAGTGGCTGCGGTTTCACTAACATCCGGTCACCATTGCCCTGCTCCACGCCTGGACTTATGTGCTGGATGACTCCGCAAACCCCGCCAGAACTCCCCAAAAACTAAACGAAAGCTTTTCAAACTCAATGGTGAGTTCATGCATCCTGTCTTTAGCTAAATCCTTCTGGCTGATCTTGCCGAAAGTCGTTTAGAAAAGTTAAATTAATGGCGGAAGTTACTTCCGGGTTTCCAAAAGTTTTCTGACAGCGATTACACTATTAAACTGTCTAAAACTAATTTGGAAGCCGACTACGAATGATATGTGCCTTTAGTGGGCCTAAACTATCCACCATATTGGTTTGATACCAATATTGTTTTTCGTTGTTTATTTATTTATGCGCTAGCAATGTGCTAAATAAAAGCTAACTGAGCAATAGAAACGAATGGGCCAGTGATAGCCACTGCTGCTAGCCACTGCTACAACTGGTGCTATTAGTGATTTTCTTAGTTAGTGATTTTTCTTTTGACTGAATGTTGCGCAACTGATTTATTTATATTTGTTGTCATATGTTTATGAACTATTGAGAGCATTTATATTTGATAAGATGATGATTACTGAAAAATGTTACTGGTAACAGATATGATTTATGGATTGATATTTATTGTGATTTTTTTTGTTTGTGACCTTCTTTTAGGTCAGGTTTTTTACACCCCCCAGAATCCTCTTCAAGAGGTGGTGAGCTGGATTAGGTAGGACCTTTCTGTTTTGATGTTTTTCTCCGAACACTGGATATCAGTAGTTTTGACATGAACTTTGGGATTCCTCCAAGGATCGTAACTAAAAGCTGGATTATGCGTTTCCCTCAAGGATCGTAATAAAAAGACTGAACGAAACTCCTAAAAAGGAAAAAAATCTTTTTTGGTACAACTGAATCGAACTGGAAAAAAAAAAGAAACTTGGAAAAAGGTTTATGAAAGTGTTTTTTTGTATCATTGTTTGGTTGTCTTGTTTACAAATATAATTTATTTAATTGTGCTTTATTTAATTTCTTTTCAAATTTAATACAATTATCTTTAACTTTAATTTTCCTGCCTCCTGTTTTTATTCATTCACCACACAAGCTCCCGTAGTGAATCTGGTCTTCTGTTCACCCATTCCATCCATTGCACAACTTAGTCCTAACACTCTTACATTTAATGTGAGCATTACACTTTTATCCAAAGCGACTTACATATGAGTGAGAACAACACAAGCAGCAAATCAAACAGTAGAGGACATCGTAGGAAGGTGCTGGTGGGCTGTCCAGTTGGACGTAGGTCCTTACCATAGACTGTATATAAAAAGATGGGCGGAGCCTCCGTGACGTCACCCGTAGGTTTCTGAAGAGCTGAATTGAAGCTCGGTGGGCGATTCCTACCATCACCATCTTGGCAGGGACATGCGCGTCGTCTCGCCCGGAAAATACAAATATGGGCAAAGAGGTGGAGCTGAGAGGGGGGGCTGTGAGCGTCATGGTGGATGATTGACATCGAGCAAACTGCGAACTTTCTGTAGCAAAGAGCTAACCGAGCTAACCCGGAGATAACAGGAGCTAACCAGCTAACGGAGGTAAGCGGGCTAAAGCTAAGTCACGTTGTTAACCGGCTAAAAACCGCGGTTGTTCTACGTTCTTTTGACTTGAAGCGGGAGATCGGGTACCTGTCAATCAAAAGGACACGCCCCTAAATATGCCAAATTTCGAGATTAAATTACTTTTAAACGGGTGAGTTAGAAAAAAATTCACTCCCCCCACAGTTGTCATGAAGGTAAACCTGACCTATTAAACCAAAAAGGGATTTTTGTTCCAGGCTGTAAACATGTTTATTTCTGCTGTAAACATGTTTATTTCTGCTGTGAACATGTTTATTCCTGCTGTAAACATGTTTATTCCTGCTGTAAACGTGTTTATTCCTGCTGTAAACATGTTTATTTCTGCTGTAAACATGTTTATTTCTGCTGTAAACATGTTTATTTCTGCAGTGAACATGTTTATTTCTGCTGTAAACATGTTTATTCCTGCTGTGAAGTTGGTCTTTTTAACATGGGAGTCTATGGGGATTCACTCTGTTTTGCAGCCCCTAGTGGATGAAGGGGGAACTGCAGGTTTATGAACTTCCACATAGGTTTCACTTTAAACTAGCGGAGGTCGCTGCTTGGTCCTGACATGAAGTGCTACAGACTTTTTTGTTTGTCTTGTTTTTGTTTTTGTTGTTTACTCCCTTCCCACCCCATAATATCACCTATGTTAAAACACAAAGAATGAATATAAAGTTTGTTACAAAGAATTGGGCTAAGTTCTCCAACTTTCCAACAAACACAGCTATACTAAGTGTTGAAGTTCTCCTTGAAGAGCTGAGTCTTCAGCTTGTTCTTAAAAGCAGACAGGGACTCTGCAGAGCGACAGAGTTTGGGAGATCATTCCACCATCGTGGCACAACAGAGCTGTCTGGCTGGTGATTTAGTCCCACGTATCGTTGGTAACACGAGGCGTCTTTTACTGGTGTTTCCACCAATACGTGGAACATCTCTCAGCCAGTGGTACCAGTAGCAACACACCAGACACTGGTGGAACTATCTGGCTTTTATGTACATTTTGTTTCACGTCCAAACCGCTGGTGTTTGACCCAGACAGGTGGCCCCTGAGACGGTGGTGACCCTATGGGCCCGTGCCCATAACGCTGGATGTTTGTGTCCTACAAGACTCAACAGTCAGGGAGCAGGACGGCTTGGGACAACGTTGGACGGCTTGGGACAACGTTGGACGGCTTGGGACAACGTTGGATGGCGTTGGACGGCTTGGGACAACGTTGGATGGCGTTGGACGGCTTGGGACAACGTTGGATGACGTTGGACGGCTTGGGACAACGTTGGATGGCGTTGGACGGCTTGGGACAACGTTGGATGGCGTTGGACGGCTTGGGACAACGTTGGACGGCTTGGGACAACGTTGGACGGCTTGGGACAACGTTGGATGGCGTTGGACGGCTTGGGACAACGTTGGATGACGTTGGACGGCTTGGGACAACGTTGGATGGCTTGGGACAACATTGGATGGCGTTGGACGGCTTGGGACAACGTTGGATGACGTTGGACGGCTTGGGACAACGTTGGATGGCTTGGGACAACATTGGATGGCGTTGGACGGCTTGGGACAACGTTGGATGGCGTTGGACGGCTTGGGACAACGTTGGATGACGTTGGACGGCTTGGGACAACGTTGGATGGCTTGGGACAACATTGGATGGCGTTGGACGGCTTGGGACAACGTTGGACGGCTTGGGACAACGTTGGACGGCTTGGGACAACGTTGGATGACGTTGGACGGCTTGGGACAACGTTGGATGGCGTTGGACGGCTTGGGACAACGTTGGATGGCTTGGGACAACATTGGATGGCGTTGGACGGCTTGGAACAACGTTGGACGGCTTGGGACAACGTTGGATGGCGTTGGACGGCTTGGGACAACGTTGGACGGCTTGGAACAACGTTGGACGGCTTGGGACAACGTTGGATGGCGTTGGACGGCGAATGAAGCCCCCTCCTGCATCACCGTGACAACAATTGGATTTAAAAGATCTTAAACTAATTGAAACTGAATGAATATCTGCATTTGAACTCAGCAGATTGGTGTGTGTTCAGGGCCTTCTGCGTACACACACACCTTCTGACAGCCCAGCAATACAGATGGTCCGAGCGTGAGCCTGAATGGGGGGGGGGCTTCAGCGGCTGCTGACGTATTGTAAAGGGGGGCGGGGGGGGGGCACTTAATGAGAACAGACTGACTCTTTCTCCCTCCATCCATTCTCTTCCTCCCCCCCTCCCCTCTGATTCTCCACTTGGGCCCTCCTCTGCCCGTTTCCATCTGTTTGGAGACAAAGGGCCACGAGCCAGCTCCAGCCCCAGGACCCTGCTGGTGAAGTAGGCAGGGATAATACGGCCCATCCCGGGGGCTGCATTTCAACACATGGACCTGGCTTTGTACTTGTGCAGCACAAGGACCCTTCAAAACCTCAAGGAACCTGACGGGGTGTGTGGACGGACCGGCGAGGAAGACGGCGAGGAAGCTGCAACATTTCCCATAAAAGACCCAAAACGTTGCTCCTCGTACCGCCAACATATGGCCGCTTGTTGTCGGGCTCCTTCCACCGTCAGCCAGCTCTCAGGCCGAGACGAGCTCTACCTGAATGATGATGAGGAGGAGGAGGAAGATGTCCAAATGCTGCTAATGGCCGACGTATAATCCCCTGCCGTCTGCACACACCTCCTGACATATGGTCACTCCTCGGCCTCCACCATTACATAAGCCACACCGTGCGCAGAGGGTGGGGGGTTGCGGTGAAACGTGGTACTTTCTCACACACACACACACACACACACACACCGGCCACGATGTCAGCCAGGCTGTTCAGTGCCCTCAGCAGTTTGGGCTTCGCCTGTCACCCACCCCCCCACCCCCCCGCCCCTTATGAGGGGTTTGTAAAGAATAAATTGAAGAGGACTGATGCTACGGAAGCTTCTGGGATGAAGAACACAAATGGCCTGGTGGTGCTTCATGGCGACGTACAGATGGACTCCTCTATTCAATAAGCTGGAGCAGAAGTCTGCCTCCGCTTCCTGCCAGAACCACGCAGCTTGTTTTGTGTTGTGAAGAGGACAGGCTGTCCACGCAACATATTGCTTTTGCTTTTCTTTCTTTGTGACAGAAGCGTAGATTGAACTGTCTGAAATATTGGGCCGGTCCGCTCCGAACAATGTTCAACAATTGGTTTTGTTATATTTTAGTATCAGAGAGAAGCTTCAGAAAACAGCTGTATCTTTTACAGGTTTGGCAAAACAAGAGGAAGAAAATTCTATCCAGTCTCACCAGAAACACCAGTTTAAAACTTAGTTGGTAATGAAGTCAAGCCGTGGACTCATTGCATCGCAACTGAACCAACTGTGTCTGATCGAAAATATACGTTTCAGGCAGGATGGGATCATTTTACAATTTCCAAAGAAATACCACATCTAGGTTGCTTTAAAAAAGCACTAATTTGACCTTCTTTTTTTTTTAGCATATATAATGGTCAAATAACTTCTTTTTACATAATGGGTCACAGTTAGTGATGTGACTCACAAGCGAATCGAATCTATTGAACGACTCTTATGTGAATGAATTTGCTGCAGTGAATCATTGGGGTTTTTTAGAGGCTGAGGAGTTTAGAGGCTGAGGAGTTGTGAGTCTGGTTAAAAATGAGTCAAAGGAAAAAGAGGATTAAAAAAAAAGATGAAAATGCAAATAACAGTCTTTGCACAAGAATGATTTCTGACAAGTCTGGATCAACAAATGATTCAAGTCAACACGTTTGAGGTGATTTAAACGTTTCAGTTGTTCCAGGGTTCATTTTATAGTCTTTTAATACAAAGCAAATGAACAAACACCCCAAAACAATCAAGCAGAAACCTCCGGTGGTTAAAAGTGCAGTTCCCCACTCATCCACTAGGGGCTCCACAACAGAGAAAATCCCCAGAGACTCCCATGTTAAAAGGACCAACTTGACAGCAGATATAAACATGTTTACAGCCAATATAAACATGTTTACAGCAGAAATAAACATGTTTTCAGCAGAAATAAACATGTTTACAGCAGATATAAACATGTTTACAGCAGAAATAAACATGTTTTCTGCAAAAATAAACATGTTTACAGCAGATATAAACATGTTTACAGCAGAAATAAACATGTGTACAGCGGAAATAAACATGTTAATATCAGATATAAACATGTTTACAGCCAATATAAACATGTTTACAGCAAAAATAAACATGTTTACAGCAGATATAAACATGTTAATAGCAGATATAAACATGTTTACAGCAGAAATAAACATGTTTTCTGCAGAAATAAACATGTTTACAGCAGATATAAACATGTTTACAGCCAATATAAACATGTTTACAGCAGAAATAAACATGTTTTCAGCAGAAATAAACATGTTTACAGCAGATATAAACATGTTTACAGCAGAAATAAACATGTTTTCTGCAAAAATAAACATGTTTACAGCAGATATAAACATGTTTACAGCAGAAATAAACATGTGTACAGCGGAAATAAACATGTTAATAGCAGATATAAACATGTTAATATCAGATATAAACATGTTTACAGCCAATATAAACATGTTTACAGCAAAAATAAACATGTTTTCTGCAAAAATAAACATGTTTACAGCAGATATAAACATGTTTACAGCAGAAATAAACATGTGTACAGCGGAAATAAACATGTTAATAGCAGATATAAACATGTTAATATCAGATATAAACATGTTTACAGCCAATATAAACATGTTTACAGCAAAAATAAACATGTTTACAGCAGATATAAACATGTTAATAGCAGATATAAACATGTTTACAGCAGAAATAAACATGTTTTCTGCAGAAATAAACATGTTTACAGCAGATATAAACATGTTTACAGCCAATATAAACATGTTTACAGCAGAAATAAACATGTTTTCAGCAGAAATAAACATGTTTACAGCAGATATAAACATGTTTACACCAGAAATAAACATGTTTTCTGCAAAAATAAACATGTTTACAGCAGATATAAACATGTTTACAGCAGAAATAAACATGTGTACAGCGGAAATAAACATGTTAATAGCAGATATAAACATGTTTACAGCAGATATAAACATGTTTACAGCCAATATAAACATGTTTACAGCAGAAATAAACATGTTTTCAGCAGAAATAAACATGTTTACAGCAGATATAAACATGTTTACACCAGAAATAAACATGTTTTCTGCAAAAATAAACATGTTTACAGCAGATATAAACATGTTTACAGCAGAAATAAACATGTGTACAGCGGAAATAAACATGTTAATAGCAGATATAAACATGTTAATATCAGATATAAACATGTTTACAGCCAATATAAACATGTTTACAGCAAAAATAAACATGTTTACAGCAGATATAAACATGTTAATAGCAGATATAAACATGTTTACAGCAGAAATAAACATGTTTACAGCAGATATAAACATGTTTATAGCCAAGATAAACATGTTTTCAGCAGAAATAAACATGTTTACAGCATTGCTAAACAGCCGAGAAAGAGAAAATCGTTGGTGGAAAAAGCTTTGAATAAAAAAGGCTTGGATCACGCAAGAAGCAGAACCAGAAGGGGAGGAGCCAAGACAGGGTGAGGAGCCAAAACAGGGGGAGGAGCTAATACGGGGGGAGGAGCCATGACAGGGTGCCGCTTTCACATCTTGCTAGCTCCCTAACACTACCTACCCCAGCTTTAATCTTGAAACTCTCATGAGAGGCATGTCCTTTTGATTGAAATGTATCTGACAATCCGCTGCAGGAAGGCAGAGTGCAGCACAACTGCAGTATTTAGCTGGTTAACAGCGTGATTTAGCTTTAGTCCACCTACCTCAGTTAGCTGGTTAGCTCCCCTTAGCTGCAGGTTAGCTCAGTTAGCTCTTAGCTACAGGCAGGTCGAAGTATGAAATGTGAAAATCGTTTACTTTCATGCTCTCCGACCCCCTCTAAGCTCCACCGCTTTGCCCATTTTTGTGTTTTCTGGTAGCGAAGGCATGCATAGCACTGCCAAGATGGCGACGATGGGATGCACAATGAGCTTAACTTCAGCTCTTCAGAAACTTCAGATGATGAAAGTTAAGAAGCAAAATGGAAAAACTGTGATTTCTGAGCTCAACTCGAGGTTCGGTTGGAGGGCAGGACTTTCACCCAGGAGACATGGAGTTGTTTTTGTGTTTGGTTTTTCCACATGCTACTGCTAAATGAACTTCCAACAAACACCACCAAGCAAGACTCAACAGCAACATCAGCTGCTTCTCATTGGAAAGGAAGATTTAATAAGTTTTTAACAAACTCAACTCAGCTCAACCATAAATGCAGTTTTCTACAAATGTGGCTCCATTCTGAACAGAATTTCCAACAACATAAGATTTTCATGACACAAATCATTGTTTTAATAATAAAATATCCTTCTAAACACTAATTTACTGACTTTTTATGATTTAAAAAATGCTATTTTAACATATGCTGTTTATGGAATAGTTCCTCGAGTGGGCACATGGCCTGTATACATTTGCTTTCGTTCCATGGCTGCAAGAAAAAAATGGCTTGTTATCCGCTGACAGATTTTTAGGTAAAAAATGATAATTTTGAAACAAAGAAAATATAAAATAATACATAATGTAAGGCGCCCTGTGATGGTTGGTGAGCTGTCCAGGGTGTACCCTGCCTTTCGCTCAAAGACTGCTGGGATAGGCTCCAGCTTCCCCGTGACCCTTCATTGGATTGAGCGGTTGGGATAATGAATGAATAAATTAATGAATGAATGAATAATGTAAGATAAACTCTTGTCCTCAATGACCACTATTCATAAAGATGGAAAACCTCCACACAAACAGTTCATAAGGATGGAAAACCTCCACACAAACAGTTCATAAGGATGGAAAACCTCCACACGAACAGTTCATAAGGATGGAAAACCTCCACACGAACAGTTCATAAAGATGGAAAACCTCCACACAAACAGTTCATAAGGATGGAAAACCTCCACACAAACAGTTCATAAGGATGGAAAACCTCCACACAAACAGTTCATAAAGATGGAAAACCTCCACACGAACAGTTCATAAGGATGGAAAACCTCCACATGAACAGTTCATAAAGATGGAAAACCTCCACACAAACAGTTCATAAAGATGGAAAACCTCCACATGAACAGTTCATAAGGATGGGAAACCTCCTCACAAAGAGTTCATAAAGATGGAAAACCTCCACACGAACAGTTCATAAAGATGGAAAACCTCCACACGAACAGTTCATAAAGATGGAAAACCTCCACACGAACAGTTCATAAAGATGGAAAACCTCCACACGAACAGTTCATAAAGATGGAAAACCTCCACACGAACAGTTCATAAAGATGGAAAACCTCCACACGAACAGTTCATAAAGATGGAAAACCTCCACATGAACAGTTCATAAGGATGGAAAACCTCCTCACAAAGAGTTCATAAAGATGGAAAACCTCCACACGAACTGTTCATAAAGATGGAAAACCTCCACACGAACAGTTCATAAAGATGGAAAACCTCCACACGAACAGTTCATAAGGATGGAAAACCTCCACACAAACAGTTCATAAAGATGGAAAACCTCCACATGAACAGTTCATAAGGATGGGAAACCTCCTCACAAAGAGTTCATAAAGATGGAAAACCTCCACACGAACAGTTCATAAAGATGGAAAACCTCCACATGAACAGTTCATAAAGATGGAAAACCTCCACACGAACAGTTCATAAAGATGGAAAACCTCCACACGAACAGTTCATAAAGATGGAAAACCTCCACACGAACAGTTCATAAGGATGGAAAACCTCCACACGAACAGTTCATAAGGATGGAAAACCTCCACACGAACAGTTCATAAAGATGGAAAACCTCCACACGAACAGTTCATAATGATGGAAAACCTCCACATGAACAGTTCATAAGGATGGAAAACCTCCTCACAAAGAGTTCATAAAGATGGAAAACCTCCACACGAACTGTTCATAAAGATGGAAAACCTCCACACGAACAGTTCATAAGGATGGAAAACCTCCACACGAACAGTTCATAAGGATGGAAAACCTCCACACAAAATGTTCATAAAGATGGAAAACCTCCACATGAACAGTACATAAGGATGGGAAACCTCCTCACAAAGAGTTCATAAAGATGGAAAACCTCCACACGAACAGTTCATAAAGATGGAAAACCTCCACACGAACAGTTCATAAAGATGGAAAACCTCCACACGAACAGTTCATAAGGATGGAAAACCTCCACACGAACAGTTCATAAGGATGGAAAACCTCCACACGAACAGTTCATAAAGATGGAAAACCTCCACACGAACAGTTCATAAAGATGGAAAACCTCCACACGAACAGTTCATAAGGATGGAAAACCTCCACACGAACAGTTCATAAAGATGGAAAACCTCCACATGAACAGTTCATAAGGATGGGAAACCTCCTCACAAAGAGTTCATAAAGATGGAAAACCTCCACACGAACAGTTCATAAAGATGGAAAACCTCCACACGAACAGTTCATAAGGATGGAAAACCTCCACACGAACAGTTCATAAGGATGGAAAACCTCCACACGAACAGTTCATAAGGATGGAAAACCTCCACACGAACAGTTCATAAAGATGGAAAACCTCCACACGAACAGTTCATAAAGATAGAAAACCTCCACACGAACAGTTCATAAGGATGGAAAACCTCCACACGAACAGTTCATAAGGATGGAAAACCTCCACACGAACAGTTCATAAGGATGGAAAACCTCCACACGAACAGTTCATAAGGATGGAAAACCTCCACACGAACAGTTCATAAAGATGGAAAACCTCCACACGAACAGTTCATAAGGATGGAAAACCTCCACACGAACAGTTCATAAGGATGGAAAACCTCCACACGAACAGTTCATAAGGATGGAAAACCTCCACACGAACAGTTCATAAAGATGGAAAACCTCCACACGAACAGTTCATAACGATGGAAAACCTCCACAAGAACAGTTCATAACGATGGAAAACCTCCACACGAACAGTTCATAATGATGGAAAACCTCCACACGAACAGTTCATAACGATGGAAAACCTCCACACGAACAGTTCATAAAGATGGAAAACCTCCACACGAACAGTTCATAAAGATGGAAAACCTCCACACGAACAGTTCATAAGGATGGAAAACCTCCACACGAACAGTTCATAAAGATGGAAAACCTCCACACGAACAGTTCATAAAGATGGAAAACCTCCACACGAACAGTTCATAAGGATGGGAAACCTCCACACGAACAGTTCATAAAGATGGAAAACCTCCACACGAACAGTTCATAAAGATGGAAAACCTCCACACGAACAGTTCATAAGGATGGAAAACCTCCACACGAACAGTTCATAAAGATGGAAAACCTCCACACGAACAGTTCATAAGGATGGAAAACCTCCACACGAACAGTTCATAAGGATGGAAAACCTCCACACGAACAGTTCATAAAGATGGAAAACCTCCACACGAACAGTTCATAAAGATGGAAAACCTCCACACGAACAGTTCATAAGGATGGAAAACCTCCACACAAACAGTTCATAAGGATGGAAAACCTCCACACAAACAGTTCATAAGGATGGAAAACCTCTACACAAACAGTTCATAAAGATGGAAAACCTCCACATGAACAGTTCATAAAGATGGAAAACCTCCACACGAACAGTTCATAAAGATGGAAAACCTCCACACGAACAGTTCATAAAGATGGAAAACCTCCACACGAACAGTTCATAACGATGGAAAACCTCCACACGAACAGTTCATAACGATGGAAAACCTCCACACGAACAGTTCATAAGGATGGAAAACCTCCACACGAACAGTTCATAAAGATGGAAAACCTCCACACGAACAGTTCATAACGATGGAAAACCTCCACACGAACAGTTCATAAGGATGGAAAACCTCCACACGAACAGTTCATAAAGATGGAAAACCTCCACACGAACAGTTCATAACGATGGAAAACCTCCACACGAACAGTTCATAAGGATGGAAAACCTCCACACGAACAGTTCATAAAGATGGAAAACCTCCACACGAACACAAATAAATAAGAGAACACGGAGCATGCCCGGAAATTTGTGTTGACTTGTGGGTTCAGAGAGAGAGACGGGACATGGTGTCATTCAGATTTTCTCTCTTCGAGACCTGGTTGAAAGAAAGATGTGTTTTTATAGGGTTCCAAAACACCAGATTCATGTAGATGAAATGCCCAGATGATGAAAACCTTTGTCTCCATATGGACACGGTCTTAGTTTTGGTTCATGAATCATCAACAAGTCAACGTGCTTTCACTCCATATGTGTTTCTACATTTGTAACAAATACTTAGGAACAGGATGGATTGGATGGTTGAAGCTGTTGTGTTGCGGCTGTTTACTTTGAAAATTTAAGTTATGCTTCAATCACAGACCGTATATGAAAGATGAACGGAGCCTCCAGTGGCAAAAAGTGTGCGAATACCTGCAGTTGCCCCCTCATCCACTAGGGGCTCCAAAATAGAGCAAATCCCCATAGACTCCCATGTTAAAAAGACAAATTTCCCAGCCTTTACCCCTTTTTGTATTTTCTAGGAGAGGCGACATGTGTGACCCTGCCAAGATGGCAATGATAGGAACCGCCCAATTAGCTTCAATTCAGTTCTTTAGAAACCTTCTGTTATGGCTGGTCGCCGGATACAGGAACGGATCCAAACGCAGGACTCACATTAAATGGTTTTGTTCCTTGATAAGGAGAAACAAAAAAGGCTGTGGCAGAAAGCTGCAGAAGATTGTAAAAAAAAACAAGACACTAGCAAATAATTTCCGAGGCTCTGCAGCCGCAGGTAGAGTCCAGAGCTGAGTGAAGAGAGGAGAACTGAAGAGCTTGCACCAGCAGTGAGCATGTAGGAGGTTTAAATGCAGGTGGTCAATGAGGGAACGAGCTGCAGGTGAGGCATATGACAGGTGAATAATCAGCTCTGGAGTCAATCAGCAGCTGCAGAGGCCAGAGTGTGCCTAAAAGAAAAGAAATACAAAGTGAAACAAAACTCATGTAACGAAAAGCACCACTTCATAACACCTACGGGTGACTCACTGAGACTCTGCCCGTCTTTTTACTGTCTATGGTTTCAATATGTATGGCTTGCTGTTCCCATTATGTCACACAATCACTTAAAAACAGCAGCCTTGATGGCTATTTAAGAATGCTAACTGCATGTTAGGCTGTCTTCTCCCATCTGCAACAAGCTTCTATATTTTGTGAAGGTTTACATGTTGATTGACTTAATTCCTGTCAATCAATAACCATAAAATTTTGTAAAATAATTATATGAAATGGGCTGATGTGTACAAAATTTCCAGAACTAGTTGCTAGGTGCTCCATTGTCGGCTAGCTATTAGCCTCTGTGTGACTCAGCTAAGCTAAGCTAGTAACATGCAGGTTTGTTATCCTTTTGAAATGCTCACATTAATGCAAAAATATAACAGAGACTTTTAAACACTATTTTATGTCAAATTATTGAAAGTGAATCAAAACAGAAAACGAATGGCAAAATTAGCTTACAGCAGTCGCAATGCTAGCCAAAGCTAACTACTGCGATTAAAGCTATAGCTGTGACATTCATCAGCGAAAGGTTGCATTTGTTTTTTTTTATTTCTTTTTTGTGCTGAATTCAACATTTGAAGAAAAACTAAATTTTTAAGACTTACACTTTGAATTTATTGTTGAAGTCATTTATTATGACGTCATAAAGTTTCAAACCCTGTGTACCTACAGCTACAGGTAAAACAAGTGAGCCAAGCAGCCGAGTCTGGCAGACACATAGAAGACAAAATAGAAAAACAAGACAACAATAAGCTCTTCTAGCTATGCTTTCCGATTTTCAAAGATCACGTATACAACTTCCTGAACAAGTTGCTAAATGATCCACTTTTCTCTGGCTAGTTGCTAACATTAGTATCTGTATGCCTAAGGGCAGAGGTGTCCGGTCCGCTAGGGCTACAATTCTGCAGGTTTTTCCATGCATCCCCAACACACCTGAGGGAAATAAACCGTCATTCCGTGCGTTTACATGGAATTTTTAATTTCTGTTTAATTCTGAATAAAAGTTAATTCCACTTTAAACTGATGAAAAACGACCATGTAAACACTTAATTCATAATGCAAATTTTTTTTCGGAATTAAACATAATTCCAATGTAAATGGCTGGTTTATTCACATTTTAATTCTGAACTATTTAATTCCTCTGTCATGTAAACCTTCATTCCGCTCTAAGTTAACTCCGGTCGTTCTGAGCATGCTCGTTACCTTGTCCTGTCCCAATGACGTGCGTTGTTTTACCTCCCGTGTTCGGTGGTCTATCTCTCTTCTCCTTCTCAGTTGCTGCAGAAAGTGAAGTAGTATGCTGGTGTTGAGCTGCTACTTCACATTTATAATAAAAATAGTGGCAAAACTGGTACTTATTATGTAGTTTTTACAAGTTACGACTGAAAAGACGAGAAGCAGGGAGCTAACTTTGTTTATTTTCCATATACATCATACGTCTCGTGCACCCTCTGTCCAATCAAAACCCTTCCCAACCCGCCGCTCTAAAGAGGAATTAAGTGAGGACGTGTTTCATGTAAACCTTCATTCTGAATTATCTTTATGTAAACTCATAAGAGAATAAATTAATTCTGAATTATTTTATTCCGAATTATTAATTCTGAATTAAAAAACACCACGTAACCGTACCCATTGTGCAGAACTTTGTCTGTTGCATCCATTTAATGGAAGTTAGGTGTGCAAACAAGGAAAACGTGAAAAACCTGGAGGACAGCAAGCCCCGAGGACTGACTTTCAGAGAGTTAAGCTAATAACATAGCTTTGTTATTCTTTTAAAAAGTAACATTGTGACAAAAATCTAACTGACACTTACCTAACACCGTCTTTTTGTGAAGTTAGTGAAAGTGAATAAAAAAACAGAACGTGAGGCAAACTATCCCAGCATTGTTTGCTGATGTTAGCTACAACTACCGAGTGCTGACATGGGTCCAGCTAAGTTCTTTTAGATTTTTTCAGCACTGTCACACCTTCTGAGTTCACATAACGAATCTTTATTAGATTGTAATATTGATGTAACATAAATAACAGAAATATTAGACTTTATGCTACGCAAGTGAATTAAAAAAGAAAAAGATTCCGAAACAAACTCAGAATTCTTCATTTTTCTTAACAGCCTATTTGTTTGCTAATGTTAGCCACAGTTAGCTAATGCTGTTAGCAGTCAATTAAACGTTTCATAATTATTGTTTTTCCTTTGAATTTAAAGAAAAAAAAAGAAACTTTTAAGACTTAACAAATGTTCTACCATTCTTTTGAATTCATTCGTTGTCAGAGTTTTACAACCTGCTGAAGGTAAAACAAGCAAGTTGAACAAATATCTGGCAAAAAGCACTGCAGTTTCTCAAAGCAACTTTTCAAAGCTCCAAATAAAACAAAATGAATCATAACTCTGCAGCTAACACCAGAGAGATTTTTAATATTTTAATCATACATATTTGATGCAATGCATGCTTTTGCTCAAATGAGGCGGGTTAACTTTGGCATTTCCAGGGTTAAGGGTTCAATTCCCACCGGGGCCCACCCATGCTTCTCTCTCTCTCTCTCTCTCTCTCTCTCACACACACACACACACACACACACACACACACACACACACACACACACACACACACACACACAAAGGTTAACTCTGGGATAATCTAATGTGGTCTGGATAACAGCATTCACACATCTCTCTGTAACTCAGCTACAAGCCTTTTACAGCACAATCGATGGGGAAAGGCGTCCATATCACAGATGAATATAAATATTTGGACCTTTTCTGCTCATGCTATTTGGCAATATTACATCTCGGCACTCGCTCGCTCATAAATTTCCATCTCTTCCATCCCTTCTTTCTCGCCGGGTTTCCCACGGGAGGTGCCAGACGGCCAGTAATTTGGTTGTCTTGGCTCGTCTGGAGTAACACCTGCCCCCTCTCTGGGGAGGGAAAGAGCCTTTCAGCCAGGAGCATACATGTAGCTTACCACTGCCTTTAGCTGCTGACCGCTGAATATATTTTTGTACATATATGCGTGTGTGTGTTTGAGAAAGTGAAATATCTTCTGTTTGCATGAACTTATTTGATTTTGCATTGCGAATGTGTTGACAGAATGTGCAGGACGCAAGCGCTCATCTGTATGCTAAACTGGATCTGCAATCATTCCACCTTTTGCGTGACGTACAGTATGCACAATGCACGTGTTCGTGCACACATCTCTGCATGCATTTGTGTGTCTGTGCTCCCAGGCTTTTAAGCTTGCAACGTTAGCACGAGCCGACGTTAACAGCGGCTCAATAGCTTTTAGCTAACTGCTGAAAAACAGACAACTTTGTTTTCAAAAACACATTTTAGAAATGGAAGTGGAGACTTTGTTTTAAAGTATTGCCTTTTTAATTAAAAATAACGGGGGAATATGAAAAGTTTGTCCATTAGAAACCAGCTGTCACACAATAACTCTACTACAAAAAATCTGCATAAAGCAACAAGTAGCTACACAACCCTGAAGAGACAAAAAATCTTTGGATAGAGGATATGTTTTTTTTCTTTTTACTATAAAATTACTTATTGGATTTTTTTAGGAGTACAAAGCCGACACAAATAGCTAAATTAATTTGAAATAAATAAATCAAAGTCAACACATTGAAGAGAATAAAATCAAAATTTGTTTTTGGTCACAGCAAACAAAAAGCAGGTTAAGATAATTTTTAACCACATTTGCCTAAAAAAAAAACTCGTAAAAAAAAAGACAATTAAACATTAAATTTCTCAAAAAACCCAATTTTCTTCACTGAGAAACTTCTCAACATAACATATTCAAGGGAAGCTAATATCCACGGGGGCACCGAAGCCCACCTTGAAGTGCTTATCGTTGCTATTGATCAACAATAGACATTATCAAAGCAAAACTAATACACATGAAACATACAACAAATAGTTAATTTAACAGAAAGTGCCTTTTTTTGTTTAAAGAAACACCATCAATTTCCAAGTTCAATTTCACAGAAGCAACAAACAACATAAGAAAGACGCCAGCAGAAATAAATTAGCAGTAAATATATATTAAAAAAAAAACATTAAATAAATAATTCTATACACTTTTATTTAAAAGAAAATGATTAAGGTCACAATTTGTAATAAGTGGCACTTACGCATTGAATTTTTTCCTTCCTTGACGGAAACATCTAAACTAGATCTAAAGCAGCTATGTTTACATCCTGCAGAGCAACCTGCACAGCCAGGCGGGAAAAACCACGTCTGCATGCCTGGAAACTCACCTCCAGGCTTCATCTTTCCACCCAGATTGCGTGGGAGGGAAACCTTCACGCCCACGGGCTCGGGGGAACCAGAAAAGGTTTTTTATTTGACGTATTCTTGCGTCGTGCAGCACAAACTGCGCCGCTGCCTCGTTAAAGTTGTCGGGTTTTTTTTGCCCCACAACTTTGGTGGTTTTTTTGCAACCTAAACGAGCCACAAGACTCAGCCTGATTTTTGGAAAATAAAAGCAAGAGTTTTATTCTACTGATTAGAATTTAAACGAACCTTTCTGGTTTTTCTGGGTGGAAATTTAACATTTTTCTGGGATAAATTTTAATGTTCACTGAGCTCGTCACGTGATCAACGTAAATTATCAGCTTTAGAAATACTGGCATCCTTTTCACCCCCCCAAAAACTCCCGCATCTGTCCACCCACTGTCCCCCCCCCCCCCCCCATCACGCCCAGCACGCGCACAAGTCCGCTCTCCCGCGCAGTTTCCTCAGACGTCCAGCACGTGATTGAGATAAGAGATGTAGCAGATTGCCAGTCTGAGGATCTCAATCTTGGAGAGTTTCTTGTCGGGGGGCAAAGTGGGCAGTAATTTCCGCAGCTCCGCGAAGGCCACGTTGAAGGCCTCCACGCGGATGCGCTCCCTGGTGGCGTGGGCCGAGCGGTACTTGGCCGTGGCCCTCCTCCGCCGCCGCTTCTCCTCTCTGCTCAGCGGCTGCTCCGCCTTGCATTTGGCCCCACGCTCCTCGCCCTCCGCCGGCTCGTCCGAGGTGCAGCCGGCCGACTTGAGGCCGTTGAGCATGGTCTCCGGGTCGGACTGAGTCCAGGAGAGGTCCGCCTCGGCTTGATCCGGACTCAGCATCATCTTTAAGCCTCCGGTGTTGCAGCTCCTCTTCCTGGTGAACCTGAACAAAACCAACCGGGTGTTTCATTTCCACAAACTTTCATCTTCAAGCAACAGAAAGAAAAGTTAATTTAAAAAAAATCTCCAATTAAATAAATTAAAAGTGGTTTTCTGGGGCCCCGAGGCCCCATCTGCAGGTCCCACCCTGGCTGGCATCCAGGGGCCCCACGCAACACACCCTAAATAATACATGCATTCGGATTTACGCAAATTTTATTTCATTTAGGAGCAAAAAAAAAAAAAAAAAAACAAGTAGGAAAAGAACAATTTAAAGCGTGATAATAAAGTTTAACGCAGATTATTCTGACTACGACTGGAATCAAGTCAACTGTATTTTTGATCTATTTGGAAAAACTTGTTTTTTAGTGAATGGACATAATGAGAATTGTCCATCTGTCTCAGCGTGATGAACGCATCTGCTCAGCTGGAACCAGAGAAATAATGTTGACATCTGCTGGGTGGAAAACACCACAGCGAGTTTCTATTTACAAAGGGAGAAAAATGTTTAATTTTTTTTCCTTTTTTAAACTTAAAAATAAACAACAGGAACGAAAACATGTTAAATGTCTGTAAGGAAGGATTGTAATAAAAGCTGTTTCTGCAGGTCGACCTACCTTGATGAATGATTTTATTTGTTTGTCGGATTTTTCTGCTGATTTGTCTGAAATGAACTCATATTCCAACAAACCGGAGCAGCAGCGCGCGCGGAACTGGATCCTCAGGCGCGTGGAAGGACAGCTGACTTCTGGGACTTCCAGCTGGAAACTTGCTCCGTGGGCAGCGCGCGCGGGGACACGCCACGCGCGGAGATGTCTGCAGCTTCAGAGGAGGAAGATGATGCTGAAGCTGGAGGTGAGAGGGGACCAGAGAGCCGTGCGCGTGGTCGCGGCCGCGTGGAGACAATAGAGGAGACGCGGCTACTCGTCCATCCTCCTGAGGAAGATGAGGATGAAGAGCGAGGCTCTGCCTCGTGAAGAAGCAGCAGGTCTGAAGGCAGCGCGCGGACAATCTTCTTCCTCCTTCATCCAGAGATGTGCGAGACCAGATCCACGCGGTCCGGACTAATAAAGCCCCACTTCACGCACGGAGGGATGGAATCTGTGTGAGGAATGGTATTGTCTAACGCGCCCCCCCTTTCCTCTCTCTCCCCCCCCTCTCTCTCTCTCTCCCTCTCTCCCTCCCTCCACACTCACCTCCTCCCCCTCTCCTCGCGCCCCCAGCCCCTCCAGCGCTCCACGTCCCGTGGGAGCAGTGGGCAAAAGGAAAGCAGAGATGTGAGCAGATAAAAGATGGGAGGAAAAAAGAGAAAGGAATACATATTGTGAGTTTGTGCACGTGCTGTTTCAGGGAGAAAATAGAAGAGAGGGGATTTATTTTTAATTTATTCATTTATTTTTATTAATTTTTTTAAACTGCCAACATTTATTTCTGTTTTCATTATTTTTCATTTATATTTATTTAACAACTTTTCCATCTAATTTTTTAAATTTATTTTTTCTTTTATGTAAGTCTGAACCAAAGTTTTTAATCTGCTTTTGTTATTCATAAGAAATTTTTTATTTTAAACTGGCAACGACTTTGGGCCTGTTTTCAGCATTTATTTATTTATCCAGTAATTTTATTTATTAATTTAATTATTTTGTATTTTATTTATATCTATTTATTATTGGCCTTTTTATTATCATCATCATTAATATTATTCAAATTATCATCATTATCCTCACAAAGAAGATGAAGATGAGAAAAACTAAGATCAGATAAACCCTTAAAAACAATTCATAGTTAACTTTTAAAAAATTTTCTTTGGATGTCTTATGTGTTTGTTTACATGTTTGTTGTAACTGTTTAAAGTCGGATGTGCTTGCACCTGATTGGCTCATGGTTTCCTCCCTGAAGCAGCTAAAATAACCACAAAATCATGCAAAATGTTCCTTTACAACAGAAATATTAGAAATTCACAGGAAGTTGCCATTTTGATCAGGAACACAATGCTGAAGCTGCTTCTTCTTTTTATAACTTTATAGAGTATTTAAAATTTTTTTTATTAAAGATTATAATAAATTAAACTATTTTACATAATTTAGTCTAAAACATTTGAACATTATCATTAACATGATAATAATGATATTCCTATGATCAAGATTAGAAGGTAAAATGGAAGTTGATGACAGAAATCTGCAGTTTGTGAAACTTTTTCTTCCATTAACATTAAACTCAAAATTTAAAGCTGGTAAATAAATAAAATAAATAAACTACATGCAGCTAAAACAACGTTTAAGTCGGAACTGTGATGTAAAAGTAAAATAGTTCAGTAAAAATGTTTCTAATGTTGAAAAAAACAGGAAACAAGTTCAGAAATTTATGTAAAATCTGCTTTTGTGATGAATTTACTGAATCTTCATCACCGTCGGAGGCTTCAGGAAAACTTTTCCAGGTTCCTGGAAGGACTTTCCAAACCTGGATATTTCTGCTTTTGGTTTCGTTCTCTGTCCAGATGATCCACTACAGCAGTAACGTTCAGGTCCAGGTTCTGGGGAGGATCCGTTCCTCCATCAGACCCGTTTCCACTGATCTTCAGTCCAGTTCTTGGGTCATGTGACCTCAGCCTTTTCTGCCTTCTTGACAATCACGTTTCCATGGAAACCAGTTCTGATGAGGCTTCGGCCAACAGTAGATGGATCAGCTGAAGGTCCAGATGGATCTCTCAGGTCTTTGCTGGATCTCACATCCTGTCTTTAGCTCTGACTCTTCTTTTGTTGTTTAACAGGATTTGCCATAAAAGGATATAAAACATCCCAGAAACTGTAAAATAAGGTACGTTGGACCGTATACGGCTTTAAATAAATCCCAGTTTTAGTTTATTCTGGATGAAACTAAAGCAGTTGTAGGTCTTTGGGAATATTCACATCAGGGATGAAATTCTGTCCAGCAATTTGACAAATTTTTAAAGTAAATTTATCTAAATACTTGCATCAAACAGATACCCAATCAACCAATCTGAGAAGACCAGATCACAAGACACACAAGAATCACTTTGTTGCTGCTTCTTCCTTCAAATGTAATTAAAATCAATGCCTTAACATGACCAAAATATTATTTAACCTAAATACAATTTATACCTTGTACATCATTAAAATAACAAAAAACAACAAAACTAAATCAAAATATTTATCCCAAAATCTACATAAAATGTGCCCAGTGCCTTAACCTAAACATAACTGATTTGTAATTGAACCTGAACCTAAACTATTATCACCACCAAAGTCTGAAAACAATCCACTTTAATGCCTAAATGTAACCACATTACCACAAGTGGTTTGTAATACTGCTTTAAATAAGTTTGAAATGTCTCAGCCTAATTGAAATATGTGTAGACGTTATAATGCCTAAACTTAACTCCAGTTAACTATGCCTAAACCCAAACATTAATCTGTGAAATGAATTTTAACTAAACCCAAACATCTGTTTTTAAAATCCAAAATCAACCACAAGCAGTTAGAATTGCCTAAACATAAACACAACATGCCATGCTTAAACTTTCTCCAAGTTTTAAATCCTAAACCTAAACACAATATATCATGCTTAAACTGTATAGGTCCTAAATCCTAAACCTAAACACAATATGTCATGCTTAAACTTTCTCCAAGTTTTAAAACCTAAACCTAAACACAATATGTAATGCTTAAACTGTATAGGTCTTAAATCTTAAACCTAAACACAATATGTCGTGCTTAAACTCTGTCTAAGTTTCACATCTTAAACCTAAACACAATATGGTATGCTTAAACTTTCTCCAAGTTTTAAATCCTAAACCTAAACACAATATGTCATGCTTAAAATCTCTCCAAGTTTCACACCCTAAACCTAAACACAATATGTAATGCTTAAACGGTATAGGTCCTAAATCCTAAACCTAAACACAATATGTCATGCTTAAACTTTCTCCAAGTTTTAAATCCTAAACCTAAACACAATATGTCATGCTTAAAATCTCTCCAAGTTTCACACCCTAAACCTAAAACCAATATGTCATGCTTAAATTGTATCTAAGTTTTAAATCCTAAACCTAAACACTGTCAGTTCGTTACCCTTTAACTTAAACCAAATCTATTTTTACCCCCTCAACCTTTTTAATGCCTGAACTTAGCCAAGTAGAGACTGAAAATAACAGTGATGCAATACACAAGCAGCCATATTTTCCATCATTCTGTTTGGCATAGCTGTCTTTCCTCCAGATGAAAAACATTTCGGGAGCAGAAAAGGCAGCAGAAAAGGGCCGTAAAGGGTAAAAGTGTCAAAGCTTTTGCTTGTGGTGTAAAAAACCTCTCACAGTTCTGTTGTAACTGATTTATATATAGGAGATCTTTGCTTGTGTGTGGGTAGTTGTGTGTATGTGTGAATTTTCATTCATTTAATATGCAAGACGGTCATAAATGCACAATTTCATAGTTGTGTGTGAGAGTTAAAGGTGCATTCTGTCCTTTCAGCGTCTCATTAACGATGATTAATTTCAGCCACGACTTTATACCAGTCTCACTTGACGAAACTCAGCTGAGCTGATTTAAACGCCATGACTAAACAACATCCATTAGCCGTTGTGTTGTGACTCCACCGCCCTGCAGAGTGCTGCTTGTCTCCACACTCGGTACATCAGCTGTGGGATGTAATTGCAGCAGGCACCAACAAAACAGCCTTGGAGGTGTCCTTCGTGTCTTTGGCCGAGAGCCTTGCAGATTGAGGAGGGGTCTGGGTGACGCAGACCATCACACACAGGCTACATCTCCACTTCTCCGTCTGTGGAGCAATTAGGGTGGTGGTCTGTGTGTGTGTCCGTGGGCTCCAGCTGTCAGGAGGCCTCCGTCTCCTGGTCTTGACATGTCTCCAACACACCCCGCTGTGAGTCTCTCCGTGTCACATACACTCCGCGGACCCGACCGGGGCCCAAGGCGAGCTGTCCGTCACGCACTCGTCCACACGTTGATTCCTCCTCGTGCACGCTGAGTTTTCATTGATACGGTCCTTCTGGCGTCCAGCTAGCTCGTCGCTCGCTCAGTGTGTGAGCGGTGGCAGTAAACATGGCGGTGGCTGCGGGCCACGGCAAGTCAGCCATGCTTCCCCTTATCATTTTAATCACCTCGTTAGGCGCAGCTAGTCGCCTCACTTACTGGCCGCAGCTCCTCCTCTGGAACGACGCCCCCCTGACCCGATGCTGGTGGTGCAGGGAGGCATGATGGGGGGAGGGCTCGCTGGATTTATAGCTTGATTCTTTACCGAAAACCTGCAGAAACTTTGAAACTCTTTATCTTTATTGTATCTGGATTATCTGTTTGTGTTTCCAGGCAACAAATCCTCAAATCAGAGCAACTTCGGCTGAGAACAGACCGACTATTTAACCTCGCATTTGTGTATCTTCAACGTTAACCCTCAAAAGGCCCGTCTATGCTGGCAACAGAAGACGGATATGCAGACTGCGTTGTAATTTGGTCGGCTTTCAGGGAGATTAGCGATCCGTCACCTGATGCAGAAAACGGAACAACACCACCAGAAACCACAGGGGGCAGTGTGGAGTTGTACAGCGGGAAACAAACCAGAGAAGAAGAGGAATATGAAGACGATGACGCAGAAATCATCAATAAAAAGCACCTGAAGAAGAAGAAGATGAATTTGAGAACAGCAAAAAACTTTGTGGTTTTCTTCTTCTTCTGGTGTTTTTGGACGGTTGTAAACAACTTCATAGCAAGTTGTTTACAACTGTTAGCAACCGCTGTCAAAACACGTACGTTAACTGTGATCTCAGCGCTGAACCTAATAGACGCATGGACGTATGAGGACGGGGACGTATGACAACATTTTAAAACCCCGTTTACGTACGTAAGGAGCAGAAATGGGCCTTCAGAGGATTCACAACTAGTCCAGCAAAACCCAGTAAAGATGATCAGTTTTACCCATATCCCAGTTAACAAAGAGAAAATAACAGGACGGCGGTTTTTATGCAATTAATATGTTTTATGTAACATCGTGGACATATAGTTTGAAACCAGCAACTTACCTTGTCTTAGAAAGCATCTTTTCCATCGTTTGAAGCAGCCAATCAGGATGAATGTGTCGCAGCCTGTGATTGGTTAGAAATGTGGAACTAATCAGACTTTTCACCGGCTACTTCAGTCACTTCAAGACGATTCCATTAACGTTTTAATTCCCCAAACAGACAGCGAGCTGCTCCTTCGTTTCTTAGTTTTAGGGTGAAATACTCCTTTCTAAAAGGCCAGAGTTTAAACACAAGTACAGTTTGAGTTTCTGACTGTGGTTCCCGTCATCATTCAGCGCTTACAAACACACAGGAAGAGAGCAGCCCGCTGATTTATGGTTATGATTATTCTTCGCGGGGCTTATATCACCAGCTGAGACCAACTGCTGCAAAATTCTCAGGAAATAAGATGCAAATATGAAACCTGATTTTTCTTTGTAAGGATCAATTTTCTTTCCCCGGGCTGAAGACGGAGGGCCACAAAAAGCCCTTTTTCTCGTAGGTGGACCTCATTTAAAAAGAAGCTGTCAACACAAAGTCAGGAAGTGATGTCACTCCGATACGGCGTCTGAGATGGAGTTATTTCTCTAATCACTCAGAGTTCAGCGGACCTCGCAGCTGTCTGAGCTGCTTGTTACAACAAAAAAACACCTTGAACTTGTGTGACATACACCCACCTGTCACCTATCAGACACACAAGCACACAGCGACGAACAATCCCAGGGAGCAGTGGGATGGAGCTGCGAAATGGGGGGGATTAGTCACTCTGTCAGGAGATGTATGAGGCTTCTCTCAGGTGGACGATGAGCCACGGGGGGCGAACGGGAGAGGAGAAAGAGGAGAAATTAGAGGCCAGGAAGGAAAAAGCAGAAGAGCAAACACAGCGGAGATGAATGAACGTGTGCGAGAATGAAGACGAATTGAGAATAAACACATAAAATGGAGATGGAAGAAGTTGTAGCGACCCGGCAAGAAAATATGAAAATGCTGACGGTTGCGATACTTTCATCACAGAAGCTGCGTTTCCATCACCTCTCGAATCGCGCACAAGCAAAATATCGCAATAAAAAATTGGTAATGGAAACACCTACATTTACATATATAAATAAATAAATATTATATATATATATATATATATATATATATATATATATATATATATATATATATATATATATATATATATGTGTGTGTGTGTGTATAAAAGCAAACTCTCTCGGGGGTCTCATGACCAGTTCATTTCACGTAAAGGTGGCACCACATGTAGGGATGAGGGTAGGGTAGGGTAGAGATGGAAACCTTATTAATACTTAAAAACAAATACAAAGCCACCATTTCGAGAGTTAACAACAGCAAAATGCACTTATAAAGCGATAAAAGGGAGATGAGCTTCGAAAAGGTGTGAAATATCCTCCTCAGCAAGAAAAGCCCCAAAACAACGCTATGTAGCCACTTAGCGACCTAGCTACGTAGCCACTTAGCTACCTAGCGACCTAACTACTTAGCTACCTAGCGACCTAGCTACCTAGCCACTTAGCTACCCAGCTACCTGGAATAAGTCGCAGTTTTCATAAAATCTTATCTGCAGACAAGATTCTATGAGAATTGCAGCTTATGGGTTGAACAACATTCAATTACAACACCTAGAAATATTGCTTCCATTTTACGAAATACTGGGATAGAAACGCAGCTGATGACTGACAGTGATGTGTGGTGTTCTAATTGTTATAGCAAACAATGAAAATTAGTTTATGGATAAATAAAACATTCAAGAACTTTTAGTGGAAATCAGCTGATAAGAGACATTTGTACCAAAGTCCAGTCCAAGTCTCATCAAAACTGACTTTTACTATATTAATTGTAAAACACGTTGGAAATTTCATACTTGTATTATATAACTTGTTAAACCAAGTTGTAGTTTCAGACTTGTGTTGTATCACTTGTGACTACAGATGTGTGATACTATTGACCTACTGATATTATCATCCATTATCAGCATTAAAATGCAACATCGGAAATGACTGGTGTCAATTTTTACTTTTTAATGACCATTTTCACACAATACACACTCGTTATATATCAGACTCTTCAGCTTCATCACCTTTAACTCAAAATGACAAAACTCAAGAGATCTCATGTGCAGTTTTCCAGAGAATTTTGCTCGCTCACTTTGAAAATACTTTTTAAAAACATCAATATTGGTTAATATCAGAAATTAAGAATTGGATCAAATCTGTATATGTCTATATAATCTGAATAAAACAAAGCAAAAATTGAGCATTCCTACTTTTAACACTGACTTGTTTCTGACCTGTAGAACTGACCTTTGATCTGTTTTGTACTTTCAGAATTGTAAAACTTGCATTTTCTGACTTCTGTTCTTGTAAATTTGATGTGTACCTGTACTTGCTCTTACAAGTTACACAACATGTGCACAAGTTCCAAAACTGGAGGTACGAGTTATAAAACTCATGTTCTGTGTTTGTAATAGTGGTGAAGCAGGCCTGGACTGCAGCCGTGCACGATGGACGGGGAGGGGACGGGCTGTCAGCTCAGGCCTGAACAGGAGGTGTGGGTTCCAGAAAGCCGAGGGTCCCATGTGAGAATGTGGCCATCGCCGGCGCTGCCGTGGCGGGCCTCGGCACCATCTGTGCTCCCAGCAGGACGCCCAGCGCCTTCTCTGCCACCCAGACACATATGGACACACAAAGGTGCACGCTTTCTCTCCCTCCTCGTCACGGATGTGCAGTCGCACACGCACGCTGACTCACGGACAAACACGGACTGAACGGGGAGAGATGAGAGGAAGCATGATGAGTTTGTTGAGTGTGCAGCGAACAGGATGATAGCATCTTGGTGATGGTGCTGATGTCACTGCCATGGCTTCAGAAGCATTATTACTCAACAAACAAGCCAGCTGTGCTTTGACGTTCACACAAACTGGTGAGGCAACACCAAGAAATACGTTTAAACACAAGAATTACATACTTTTTATTAAGTTAGCAGAAAATGATGACAAGGTAGCTAGCTTAGCTTAGCATAAAGACTGCAAATAGTAAAACAGCTAGTTTGGACATGCTGCTAGCTAACTGTTTTTATGAACCTTAAAACCTCCTGGTAATTTCCTGCATGTATACATATAGAACAGGGGTGTTCAAACTCACATTTAATGGCTCCAACAGCCTATGAAGTTCTGCACAGTGAATAATTTCAGTCAGGTGTGTTGGAGCAGGGATACATGGAAAACCTGCAGGGTTTTTGAGGGCCAGAGCGGGAGACCCCTGAAGTTTAAACATTTTAATCCCAGTCAAGTTGCAGATGTGACGTTTCCACGGAGAGGTGACGTTTCCACGCAGACTTGACGTTTCGATGGAGACGTGATGTTTGCATGCAGACATGATGTTTCCATGTAGCAAGATGTTTCCATGTAGACGTGTTGTTTCCATGTAGCATGATGTTTGCATGAAGATGTGATGTTTCCATGCAGACATGATGTTTCCATGTAGCAAGATGTTTCCATGCAGACATGATGTTTCCATGTAGCAAGATTTTTCCACGCAGACGTGATGTTTCCATGCAGCCGTGACGTTTCTATGCAGACGTGACGTTTCTATGCAGACGTGACGTTTCCATGCAGACGTGACGTTTGCAAGCAGACGTGATGTTTTCACGCAGACGTGACGTTTCTGTGCAGACGTGACGTTTCTATGCAGACATGACGTTTCCATGCAGATGTGACGTTTGCAAGCAGACGTGATGTTTTCACGCAGACGTGACGTTTCTATGCAGACGTGATGTTTCCACGGAGACGTGACGTTTCCATGGAGACGTGATGTTTGCATGCAGACATGATGTTTCCATGTAGCAAGATGTTTCCATGTAGACGTGATGTTTCCATGTAGCATGATGTTTGCATGAAGATGTGATGTTTCCATGCAGACATGATGTTTCCATGTAGCAAGATGTTTCCATGCAGACGTGATGTTTCCATGCAGACGTGATGTTTCCATGTAGCAAGATGTTTCCATGCAGACGTGATGTTTCTATGTAGCACGATGTTTCCATGAAGATGTCATGTTTCCATGCAGACATGATGTTTTCATGCAGACATGATGTTTTCATGCAGACATGACGTTTCCACGCAGACGTGACGTTTCCACGCAGACTTGACGTTTCCACGGAGACGTGACGTTTCCACGGAGACGTGATGTTTGCATGCAGACATGATGTTTCCATGTAGCAAGATGTTTGCATGAAGACGTGATGTTTCCATGCAGACGTGATGTTTCCATGCAGATGTGATGTTTCCATGCAGACGTGATGTTTCCATGCAGACGTGATGTTTCCATGCAGACGTGACGTTTCTATGCAGACGTGATGTTTCCATGCAGACGTGATGTTTCCATGCAGACGTGATGTTTCCATGCAGACGTGACGTTTCTATGCAGACGTGATTATGAGGCTAAAATGATGGAAAATGAACGTATGAATATATGTAACAGAATAAGGAGCAACCAGAAGAAGAAAACAGAACTATTTACCTGCTATCTTCACAGAAGCAACTCCAACTCAGCTGCATCAGAAACGTTTCCATGCAGACTTTCATCTGACGTAGCGTTGACATTACAAAATGCAGATGACAGTCAGGAAGTAAATGTAGCCTCACAGAACCCCATTTTCCTTTGCTGACTCGGCCTCAAAATGCCTCCACTCTGCATTGTGTACAGTTGATAAACGTCTTTTTAGTGTGACTCATCGGAGAGTTCATTAAAAAATAACTTTACATTAAAAATAAAAACGTGGATGAACATTGTGCAACTAAAAAGAGGAGCAGAAACGGACAACTTCTGAGTTAGCAGCGACCCATTTCTAACAGGTAAAGTTTATTCATTCCAGACATGCAGCATGACTTACATCCTCATATGCAAACACATTTACCAGGCAAAACAAATGATTTACCAGTAGATCCAAGCACATTGAAATAACGGTGGTTCACTCATTGTTAGTGTTAGCATAGCGTTAGCATAGCGTGAGCATAGCTGTCAATTAAGTTCAATTCATCCTGATTTGTGTCGCGCCTCCTCACAACATTATCTGAGGACATTTACTATGGAACTACAACTATGGAAAACCAACTAATTGCATCTACATCTAATCTGCTTCCGATCCAATCCCCCGTCCTGAGCTGCATGAAGCCACAGACATTATAACCTAACTAATTAAAATGATTTTTAATAAAAAACAAGACGTCAGTCATTTAAAGCTGCTGTGGATCCTTAATGGCTGACCCAACATAAGACACACTAACTGTCGGCTTTTAGGCTTTCATTTTAATAAGGCAGTTTAATAAGAGTTCTGCAGCACCAGAAAACTCTGGCCGTCAGTCGCGTCAACGCCGGTTATCCTCCAGATTATATGAACATTTAAACTATGTAGGTTGTATCCCAAATTTACATGCATTTTTTTGCAATTTCGCGTTAAATAAGCAGCAGCTTATTAAACCCCTCGGCGTACTGGCTGTCGTCTGTTGTGGAAAACTCAGCAAATCCAGCCATAAAGGAACAATAATTTTCTTCTTTTCTGCTCATAATGATATTACTATCAGTTTAAGATCTGGGATTGGTGGGAAGTTGGACAGGAAGGGACTTTTCTGAGACACAGTGGTGATAATGATTTTTGTTTTAAACTCGTATATAAAAACATTCACAAAGAATCACAAATAATTAGTTTGATTTAACGTCATAAATATGAGATTTATGATGTTAAATCATAAATATATTTATGTATCATGTATATTTATGCTTTAAATAAATCATAAATAACAGCGTAGTGGTTAGCACGGTGGCCTCACAGCAGGAAGGTCACTGGTTTGATCCTCGGCGGGGGTAAGGTTTGGACAGTGATCTTTCTGTGTGGAGTCTGCATGTTCTCCCCGTGTATGCATGGGCTCTCTCCGGGTTCCTCCCACCATCCAAAGACATGATGTAGGGTTCAGTTCTGAGATAGAAAGTCATTATGATTTATTTTTTTATCATAATTATGACAGGTAATTATTTTAATTTGCAGATGTTGGGAGGACTTTTTTTTACTGTTGCAGGTAAAATGGATTGTTTTAATAAAACAGCTGATTGAGGTGGTGAGAAAGTACGAACATTTTTACATGCGGCATTAAAACACTCGGACACAGCTGCGTGCACGGGGGCTGTGAGCGTCATGGTGGATGATTGACATCGAGCAAACTCCAAGCTTTCTGTAGCTAAGAGCTAACCGAGCTAACCTGGAGATAACAGGAGCTAACCAGCTAACGGAGGTAAGCGGGCTAAAGCTAAGTCACGTTGTTAACCGGCTAAAAACCGCGGTTGTTCTACATTCTTCTTACTTGAAGCGGGAGATCGGGTACCTGTCAATCAAAATATATGCCAAACTTCCAAATTAAATTTCTTTTAAACGTGCGTGAGAAAAAAATTCACTCCCCCCACAGTTGTCATGAAGGTAAACCTGACCTATTAAACCTAAAATAGATTTTTGAACCAGACTGTAAACATGTTTATTTCTGCTGTAAACATGTTTATTTCTGCTGTAAACATGTTTATTTCTGCTGTGAAGTTGGTCTTTTTAACATGGGAGTCTATGGGGATTTGCTCTGTTTTGGAGCCCCTAGTGGATGAAGGGGGAACTGCAGTTTTATGCACTTCGACGAACAAGAAGTTTTTTCTTGTTCTTACAGCCTCGAGAGGAAGAATTCAGGATGGAACAATCTTTATGCGGAGCTTTGGTTCTACCTTCACGCAGAAGGGAAACCAGCTCCGATCAGCGTCCTTATGACAGTTTGTTGCTAACGTACAGCTAGCTTACATCTGGGGCTGAAGCTATTAGCTTAGCAACATATTGTTTGTGATAATAATCAGTTTTTGTTGCATTTATGGGTTTTTTTTACGAGTCTTCTGAACGTAAATTAAACTCTTTCTGTAATAAATAAAACTGTTGCCACATCTTTTGGCTCTTATTAATCTGCTGGATGATTCCTCCTTTCTCCCAGGCTTCTCCACCATCACCTGCTCATCTGAACTCCATGTAGGAGCAGAGTCATCAATCCAGCGCTCCGTCTCGCCCCGTTCTCCACAGACTCCCATACGTCTCCCTCCTGCCTGCTGCTGACCCTCCTTCCCTGGCCCCCGGCCCCCCAACCGAAGCTGCACCTGCCTCGTTTCAGGTGTTAGCGAGCTCTCCTTGGTCACCTCTACACCTCCATCTTCCTTGGACTGACCCCTTCTTTCTTCCTCCCGCCTGCTCCTGCATCAAGGGCCTCCAGCTGGCTGATGAGTTCATTAGGCCCAGAGCTCAGCCAAGGAGCATGGCGATGTTTGGGCCAAACCGGGAGGCCATCGGGGGGCCCCTGGCGGCCACTGGGCACAGGCGATGGTCATTGGAGTGGAGTCAGAAAAGTCCCCGAACGTCCCACATGTCGATATGTAGATCGTGTTTATTCTTGGAACGCGGAGACTATTATTTCCTACATTAGCAATCTGGTTTGGGACCGGCTTGTGTCTGAAACTCCAGCAGCATGAGCGCGAGGCGTTGCGGTTTGAAGGGGTCCGCATAAACAATAGGGCAAACAGATTTCTAATAATCCCCACAGGTTGCAGTGACATCTGGCCCCACACTTCAGCGTTGGCTCAATTAATTCAGAAAACACAAAACAAAAAAAGAGCCAGGGGCAAAGATCTGGGGGACTTAGCAGAATGCTTTGGATGTGTGTATCAGTGTGTGCGTACGTATTGATTATGGCATTTGATCAAGTCAGCTGTGTTGTGAATTTAGCAGAAATTAAGGAGCTCTACAGCTGCTTCCAGTCAACATTCTCCTTTCCTTCTGTCTTCCCAACGTCTCGTCCCTTCCACCTCACCTTGCCTTCCTCGCCGCCTCCTCGCTCTCGGCAGCGGGTCAGCTGGGGTCGGAGCCTCCGTGGCTGGGCTCAGGTGTAGCCTCAGCTGGGCGGGAGGGAGGGGGAGGATGGAGGGAGGAGAGGAAGAGGAGAGGAGAGGCTGCACAGCAAACCAAGAGGGAGTCCATCAGAAAACAGGAAACAAACACGTGTGTTCATGCAAAAAGGAAGAAAAAAAACCCCAAACACACAGCTTTGTCCCTCTTTTCCACACCTCCCCCATCCTCTCTTCCCCTCGCCTCTCTCCTGGGAGAGGCCTGGCCGGGCTTGGCCTGAACGCCATCTGCTGCATAATGTAACGGGATGGAACTTCAAATCCTTCATTTCCACTCGCTGCCTGTCATCTGTCCATGTGTGTCCACTCGTACCGCCGTCCCTCCGAAGGCTGTGAATGTCCCGATGTGTGTGAGATCTCATTTTACGGCTGTTGTGACACCTCCTCATCCAGCCGTGATCCTGGGCGATAGCGCGGATCAAACTCCAGTTCAAGCCAAATTTGGGTTCGTTTCTAGTTTTTTTTTCCAGGATTATTTCGGCGTTTTGAACGCGACACATCTGCTGGCGCATCCGCCGCGTAAACAAGCTCTTCTTCCCAGGCAGCGCCGCTGAGCCGCTTCCGTGTTCAGATGCAACAGAACCTCTAAATGAAACAGTCTTTAAACAGCAGCTCCTGGGAAATCGAGGAGAAGGTGGCTCCCTGCCAGAGATGTCCCAAATTTGCTTTTTGTTTACAAGTTAACACACAAAAGTGCACACACACAGAGTCGTGTTTAAGCGCCCCACCCCTCTCTGCAGCACTGGTAACCTGGAGGTGCAAAGAGTTGTCCCTCCAGGTTCCCGCGGGGCCACGGTGAATTGGGGGGCCATCTGTTTTGTGGTAATAAGCTTTCCCTTCATTCTGCCTCTCTCGTTCCCTCTTCGCAGCTCCTCGTTTGATGCGACTTCCCTTCTCCGCCTCGGCGGCCGTCGCGCCGCACAAAGACATGAGAAGATGCAACCGGACAGAGGGATCTGACACAAGAGGCCACGTTGCTTCTGGACATAAAAACAAGCCTGAATGCTGAGTTTAAAGGAACAGAGACATGGTGAAATATCACAGTGTGAACCCTGAACCCTGACAAGCTATCTGTGGCCGTTGATATTAAGAAAACATGACACATCCAGCTCATATGACTAATATTCTCCTCCTGTTGCTGCTGCACACACCGCAGTTACGGTTCTTGGTATTGTGTTTGGAAGTCATCAAGGATTCTTCAACCGAAAGGATGCAAAGATACGAAAAATGCACAAAAAATATCTTTAAAAGTATTCAAACTCAGTAAAAATATATTTTTATTTGACAAAGATCGTAAAGCAAACACCCTATTCTATTCTTCAGTCGTTTAGACGCTTTTATCCAAAGCGGCTTACATGTGAGAGTGAGAACAACACAAGCAGGAAATCAGACAGTAGAGGACATGGTAGGAAGATGCTGGTGGACTGTCCTGTTGGACGCAGGTCCTTCCATAAAGTGCTACAGGCTTTTTGTTGTTCACTCCCTTCCCATCCCGTAATATCACCGATGTTATAATACAAAGAATTAATACCATAAAGTTTGTTGCAAAGAACTGGGCTAAGTTCTCCAACTTTCCAACAAATACAGCTAAACTAAAGCTTGTTCCATCCTCCACGAGAAGCAAGAACAAGAAAAAAATGGAGATGGACGGAGCCCCCGGCGGTCAAAAGTGAAGCTGATGCAGAAGTGCATCAAACTGCAGTTCCCCCTTCATCCACTAGGGGCTGCAGAACAGAGCAAATCCCCATAGACTCCCATGTTAAACAGACCAACTTCACAGAAGTAGTGGTCGTGCACGTGGCGGGCCGGGTCGTGCACGCGGCGGGCCGGGTCGTGCACGTGGCTGGGTCCGAGTGTTTTAATGTAAAAATGTTCTCACCACCTCGATCAGCTGTTTTATCAAAACAATCCGTTTTGCCTGCAACAGTAAAAACACGGAAGCAGCAACTCTGCTTCCTGCTTTCTCCGTGTTAACCACGCCCACCTCACATGTCCGACCAATCACACGATACTTCTCGGAGCCACGCAAGAAAAAAGTTCTGCAGCCCGATGTGTCGAGAACTGTCTTCAAACGCGTCCGCGAGAACAAAATGACATCATTTTCTTCTCGGAGCCTGGAGAACAAGAAAAAAGTTCTGGCTTCTTGTGGAGGATGGAACAAGCTTACGTGTTGAAGTTCTCCTTGAAGAGCTGAGTCTTAAAAGTAGACAGGGACTCTGCAGAGCGACAGAGTTTGGGAGATCATTCCACCACCGTGGCACAACAGAGGAAAAGAGTCTGGCTGGTGGTTTAGTCCCACGTATCGTTGGTAACACGAGGCGTCTTTCACTGGTGGAACGTAGCCGTTGAGAGGGAGCTTTTCCATTACCAACCAAAAACCCAAATATGTCGATAAAATCCTGGTAATGGAAATACTGGCATTTGGAAAAGCTACTCTAATATTGCTAGAAAATTTTCATTGGTGCGTATTTGTATAATAACTGTCATCAGACACAGAAATGCGAAAAACCCAAATATCTTAATAAAAAATGGTAATAGAAAGACCTTCGTTTCAAAAAACCTCTTAAACATCGACAGTTTTCATGGAAGTACGCAAGGAGTGGAAAAATATCCGTCATTTCTCGGAGAATTGGGCAAAACATAAATGCCACAAACTCAGCTTGGTGTTCTTGACTTGGTGAAGCTCCTTTTCCCGCTTCCTCCACTTATGAACCACAGATTCATCGATCTTTTATTCTCTCACGGCTGTTCGATTCCCATGTTTGTCCACGTAGCTGATAGCTTGCAGTTTGGACTGCGCTTCGTCAATGTGTCGATTCGCAGGAGCCATTTTAATAAGGGGTCATCAGCCAAACCGATGTTGTGCATAAAGCACATACTGGCACTGAATACCTACTGAGGGCTTTTAGCGTCTTCCTCCACACCCACACTTCCCCCTTTCACGATTTCTCTTGCTGCCCTCTGTTAGCGCCGCCTTTTATCCATACGAACAGCGTGTCGGCAGGAAACGCTCTCTGTCAGTCAGGCTCATCAAAGTCATTCAACACACGTAAGGTGCTCCACATTATAAGGTTCTCGGTTTATTTTGGAGGGGAAAAAAGCCTTAAGCCTTATGGTCGTTAAAATACGGTATTTCAAACATGCCAGAAGATTGAATCAATACAATAAATGAGCAAAAAACTATTTAAAAAAATCAGAACAATTATTCAACCCAAAATCTGGGACAGTAAAAGGCCAATAGAAACACCCATTAGTCGATCTGTTAAACCAACAGAACACAGCAAAGATTTTAATGTTAAAAATTACTTTAAATGTTTCGTATTTACATGGAATTGTGTGAAAAAGGGGGTTTAAATCAGATTTATCTTCTGCTTCTGTTTTTGTTGGATTGTATCAAAACTTATATGAACTAATATCTTTAACCCCATCAGGCCAAACGTTCATCCGATACATCCAGTTTCTGGGACAAGTCGCATCACTTTATGGGAGAAACTTTGCTTATTATCCTGTTGAACACAATCTGATACTGGTCTTCTGCCCCCTGATGGATACCAGGAAGAAGAATAATTAATCACATGGTAAGAAATTGTAAAAATACAAAAAAACATGTTTTGCTTTTATTCAAATACAGATAAAGAGACAAGTAAAGACTTTAGATGAAAATGATTGGACTTTCTGCTCCAGTTTTTCTTGGGCTGGATGTTGCTGCACTACTGCGTCCACCGGGGGCAGAAGTTGTGTTTAACTTTAATCTAGTTGTGTTTAACTTGGTTTGAGCAGTTTTTCACCATGAAATGATGCAAAAGACTGTTTGGATCCCGGGTTATATGGTTAGATTTGCCTGCAGCACAACGTCTCAGGAGGCCAGGGTCAACAGATGACTGGAGAAGTAAGTGGTACAGCTGCAGGAACATATAATTACTCAGGCTAGTCATCAATATGATTGGATGTGAAAAGAGCACATTAGAGGCTCAGATGTAAAAACGATAAAACTTCAATCTTCTACAAAGTCTTGTTTCCACAAACTGTGAAAGAAGTTTAGATAAATGAAGATAAAACGAACAGCTGGACAAGTTTCCCATCGAACACGAGACACGTTCGCCCAAACATCCACAATCCATTCACACATTGTGGCGTAACTCGCCCGGCGCTGCCTCCCAGCCTGAGGAACACTGTTCGCCATCTGTCATCCATCGCTCCCACACCGCTGGAGAAATTTAGAAAAATGTTGGAAAAAAGCTTTGAATATTCCACCTTTAAGGAGGAAGAAATCCCTGTGTGCCGGGACAAGGCTTGTGGATGACATTACCTGTGACGTTCCGATGCTCAAGCTGCAGTGGATTAAAGTCAGACATGGCGACGGTTACAGGATAATCATTCATTCTGAATTTAAAAAACAACGTATTCTCTTACGAGTTTACATGAAGATAATAATTCTGAATGAAGGTTTACATAAAACACATAATTCCTCTTTAGAGCGGCGGGTTGGGAAGGGTTCTGATTGGACAGAGGGTCCACGTGACGTATGACGTAGACCGGAAATAAACAAAGTCGGCTCCCTGCTTCTTGTCTTTTCAGGCGTAACTTGTAAAAACTACATAATAAGAACCAGTTTCTGCTATTTTTATTATAAATGTGAAGTAGCAGCTCAACACCAGCATACTACTTCACTTTCTGCAGCAACTGAGAAGGAGAAGAAAGATAGACCACCGAACACGGGAGGCAAAACAACACGCGTCATCGGGACAGGACAAGGTAACGAGCATGCTCAGAACGACCGGAGTTAACTTAGAGCGGAATGAAGGTTTACATGACCGAGGAGTTAAATAGTTCGGAATTAAAATGCAAATAAACCAGACACTTACATCGGAATTAAGTTTAATTCTGAAAAGAAATTAGCATTAGGAATGAAGGGTTTACATGGTGGTTTTTCATCAGTTTAAAGAGGAATGAACTTTTATTCGGATTGAAGACAAATTAAAACTCCCATGTAAACGTAGAAAATGGTTGAAATCCACACCTGCAGGTTAAAGCTCCATCATATGTGAAGAGGATCCAGAAACACGCCGTCTTCTCTGGACCAAAGCTCATTTAGACTGGTCTGAGTGGAAACCTGGATGAAGATGTGGAATAGTTTGTGGACAGCATGGACGGCGTGTCCTGCAGACTAAAGAGGAGAGGGAGCATCCAGCTTGTTATCAGCCTGCATCTCTGATGGGATGGGGGGGTAGTTAGTGTCTACAACACTGGCATACGTCAACGCTGAAAAGACTCAAATATGACATGATAAGACATGTAGCCTAGTTTCCAGGCTGTGGACACAGCTGAACATCAGAAGCACCTCCACCGAGCAGCAGCTCCAACAGCCACATCCATGGCTGCATCCAGGGCCGGATTAAAAGTGCACAGGCCCCTGGGCCCAGAGTGTTCCAGGGGACCACGTCCTCACCGCAACATTGTGAAAATTGTGAGAGATGCAGTGTGAAACGACATTTCTAACATCTCTCCCAGTAGCAACACACTGGACACTGTGGTGGAACTATCTGGCTTTTATTTACATTTTGTTTTATGTCCAAACTGCTGGTGTTTTCCTGACGTGGCCCCAAGTGGGCGTGGGCCCATCGGATAATCCTGCCTTGCCTGCATCATGTGCATTCGTCTGTGTTTTCCATGATGAGGAAGTGTGCATGAAGTGCAAAATGACTCGTTAGCCAGTAAAAATCCACACGCTTGTCGTAGGGATAAAAGTAGCGGCTCATAACCTGGAAACGATGGTATATATGTCACGTATGTTGTATCTGCAAAGTGTTTTAGCCGAAATCCAGTCATTCCAAAGTGTCTCCAGTGAACTCTACAGACTGTTTCTGTGTCTGAACCTCTAAATGTTCATGAGTGGGTCCTGTCCACACCCACTCCACCTCCTTCTTGGGGAGGCCATGTGGCTTTCACCAGCATGATATGATTTTAGAGGGCAGGCTCAGCTAGCCAGGGGGCGGGTCACTCGCAGTATCCACTACCATGAGGTCGCAGAGGTTTCTCACCCGTTGGAGCACACATTTACTAAAAAGTAGAAGAAGCAAGAGACAGAATTTTCTCTTTTTTTTTGGGATTCATACACAGAATATGGACACATCTGACTCTTAGAAAACCTTTAGAAAGGGAATTTTGCATAATATCAGACCTTTAAAATGGAATATCAGAAATTATGGGGGGTTTTAAAACTGTTTTTAATGACAAGCTTTTCATTTATCTTTTATTTGAATAAATCGTCCGTTTAGATCCAAACCGCCCAAAGTCGGTCCTTTCCATGGATCCCTGCTCCAACGCACCTGTTTCCTTTAAATGGATCCAACAGCCAATGAAGTTCTGCACAATGACTGATGAGTTTGAGTCAGGTGTGTTGGAGCAGGCATACATGGAAAACCTAAAGGATTATGGCCCTCATGGACCGCAGCTGGACCCCCTGGTTTAAATGCTTTTTAATTAGGATAGCATAATTAGGGGCGTATCTCTTTGATTGATAGCGACAAAAAGGTAGCGGTTAGCACAACTACCGGCTACAGTGTAGCTAGTCGTTAGCTTTAACCTGCTCTGTTAGCTGGTTAGCTTGGTTAGCTCATTGTAGCAGGCAGCTTGTCAATCTTCCACCCCTCACGCTGAGAGCCCCGTCTCAGCACTAAGATGGTAACGGTGAGAACCGCCCAATGAGCTTCAGTTCAAGTCCACAGAAACCTTCCGGTAACGTCACAGAGGCTCCGTCCATCTTGTTACACAGTGAACCCCTGAAATTATCGTCTAAATTATAGACGAATAGCATTAGATGGTTTGTTTTTTGTACTTTTTGACCAAACAATCCACTTCAGTCAGATCCGTCTAAGAGACGTTGTTCCAGAAGACGTAAAATTTGTTCGCGTTAGCCGTGCCACCATGTTCGTCTTGTTTTCAGTCTTTATTTGACTGGACTGTCGTGAACTTTGACCTACTAACTGAGGCCTGGACCTTTCTATGTGTAGAACGATGGACTCCAGATAGTTACGAATTGACCTTGTAAACCTTCCCAGATTGATGGCCAGCAAAAGCAGCTTTTTTAAGATCACTGCTGATGTCTTTCCTCCTGAGCAGCAAACTGACAAACGTTTGCTTTCAAAGAGCTTCTCACATATATTTGAGACATTTATCTTGTTTTAGCCATAAACTGTATAAGAAAGATGGACGAACCCTCCGACGGTTGAAAGTGAAGCCTATGCTGAATTGCATAAAACTGCAGTTCCCCCTTCATCCACTAGGGGCTGCAGAACAGAGCAAATCTCCATAGACTCCCATGTTAAAAAGACCAACTTCACAGCAGAAATAAACATGTTTACAGCAGGAATAAACATGTTTACAGCAGGAATAAACATGTTTACAGCAGGAATAAACATGTTTACAGCCTGGTACAAAAACCCATTTTAGGTTTAATAGGTCAGGTTTACCTTCATGACAACTGTGGGGGGAGTGAATCTTTTTTTAACTCGCCCGTTTAAAAGTAATTTAATCTCGAAGTTCGGCATATTTAGGGGCGTGTCCTTTTGATTGACAGGCACTGATCTCCCGCTTTAAGTCAGAAGAACGTAGAACAACCGCGGTTTTTAGCCGGTTAACAACGTGACTTAGCTTTAGCCCGCTTACCTCCGTTAGCTGGTTAGCTCCTGTTATCTCTGGGTTAGCTCGGTTAGCTCTTAGCTACAGAAAGCTTGGAGTCCGCTCGATGTCAATCATCCACCATGACGCTCACAGCCCCCCTCTCAGCTCCACCTCTTTGCCCATATTTGTATTTTCCGGGCGAGACGACACGCCAAGATGGTGATGGTAGGAACCGCCCACCGAGCTTCAATTCAGCTCTTCAGAAACCTGCGGGTGACGTCACGGAGGCTCCTCCCATCTTTTTACACACATTTTATGGTTTTAAGCCTTCGAACGATGGAGTACTCTAAGCACAGCACAGTTTTAGCATATAATAGTCATATTGTTGACATTTTCCAGCTGAATTCCTCTCTCACCTTGGCCTCATAAAACAGGCGAAGAGGCAGCGAGCGCAAACCCCACCTCCATCCTCCTCCTCTGCTGGAGCCTTCGTCTTGACAGGGACTTGTTAACAACCGCCTGATTGTTTAAGTTTTGATTCTGAGAAACATTTGGTATTAGATGGGACCAGATCGATCAGAATCGTTGCCATGGCTACCGTGTGATGTGATGGGGAGAGACTAAAATGAAAAGGATCAGGGGAGGACAGCTTGCTGGACTTGAGTCCACAGCAGACACAGCATACATGCTGGTATATTAACACCGAGCAGCGAGTGAATCGGACAGGAAAATGTCCAAGGTTGTGCTTTAAAAGCATCCAGGACCTTGCTTAGCTGCTCTGTCCTCTACGAAGCTGCATTAGGAAGGAAAAAGAGGCTGTTTGCAGCTGTGTCTTCTGCCTGATGTACCAAATCAAACACAACATGCTACACATTTATGTTTCATTATATTCTGTGCATGACAATGTCAATATGTCATCTGATATTGTTCATTATCCTGGCTGTGGCATTATCCGATTTATCCCTTCCTATGGCAGCTTTCAATGCAGCCATGTGTTATATCATGATTATGAGGGGGTCTGGGCGCTGGGATGCTGTCTGCATCTCATTGAGGCAGAATGAAGTGGATCAATATACCAGAGGGGGCTGAATCAGGGGGCTCTGCATCTAGAAGAGACCATCTATGCGTGTAGCCTTGGAGATTTCAGTGTCCAACTGCTCACAGCCTCTAACGGCGTCTCCATTTAAACTGGTTTTCAGCTGCATCTACATGCACAAGCACAGGCCGACGTTCAGGTGGAGACAAAAATAAAACATAATCACACAGTATATCAGTCTTCAGACTGCTTTGTTACCAACTTCATGAGGCTATATCTCTTGAGCGGCGCAGCAGGCAGGCCACGAGACAGCCCGGCTCTCGCTCGCTCTCATTTAGGTGCAGATTTACAAGTCGTTTGCGACTCGGCGCCCGCGTCCAGCCTGGCTGCCATGGAGCATCCGTCGTGTCGTCCAAGCTGCATCCTCCGTTATGAATTTCCTTGTAAAACCGTGCGCTCCAATGGACAGGCAGCTCTGTTGGTTTGTTGTAAGAAAAGGATTTGCTCTTGGAAGGATATTTTCATCCTCTTTACGCACCAAAAAGCACGACTGCACACAGCGTTACCTCACAATGAGACGACTTTAATGCCCCATTCCCCTGTTAATCCCAACTTCTGTCCAGTTTTATTCTTGCTTTAAATGAAGGGGCTGCCACATGCTTCACTCCAAACAAAAGGGAGGCTAGATTTATTCCTCATTTGGGGCAGTGTGGGTGGCGGTGGGGAGGGGGGAGGTTTATGCATGGGCATAACCCGGCCCCTAAAGGAAGGCCCCCGCTGCCAGCTGCCAGCCATAATTAAGCAGCCCTGCCGTGTCTATCACTGATTATGTTTGACCTGGCTAATAAGGCGAGCGTGTGCCACCTACATGTGGCAGGAGAGCGCCGGTCTGCGTCACGCCGTCCATTGTCCTCTTCTGGATGGAGTTATTAGTATGATGTATTACTGGTGACTGAAATAAATGTGTTGTCCAAACAAACATGGGTGTTTGTGGTCCTGCAGGTCGCATGATGGGATGTTGGGGATGGAAACGGACGGCTGTTTACTGGGAAAAGCTAACTGTCCAGTAGGACAGCCCAGGAGTAAATGTCTCTCCAGACACTGGTGGACATCACCTCTGTCTTCGTCTGAGCCATCGCTCTGGAAAGGCCGGGGGGGTGGAACTTCACCCAGAAGCCAAATGGATTTCTATTCCGCAATATCTTGGTAGTTTCTCTCATTATGTCTTCTGATCGTTGCTAATGCCGAGATGACAAGTTGCATTTTCATAACGATGAGAAAATATCAGCTCAACTGTCCGCATTAAATGTGAACTATTTAGTGTTTTATATCTCCAAACATTCAGCTGCTAAAACTACACCTCTGTAAAGAGGGTTATTTTAGCCATGTTGGCACCAAATGGAAACATTTTTGCGCATCATTCTTTCTTAGTGACACAAACGGTTAATTGTGAGGTTGGAGTTTCTTCACTCATCTTTACAGCTTCCTTACTGCAGACTTAGGTACCAAATAAATCCAGGGCAAGTATCGTTGATATTGAAAGTGATACCTGTTGCTTGCAATTTCACAATTATTTGATGATTTTTCCCTTTAAATGGTCAAAATAAAACAAACATTTTATTAAATAAAACTTTAATATATATTTTTTTTTATTTGAAAAAAGTTTTTGTTTGTAAATAATGTAAAACCAAAAAAATTGCACAAAACAATAAAATATATGTTTTTCCTTTTTGTAAGGAAAGTTGCAGAAGAAAAATACTGATCTCATCACACTGGTAATGAACGATACCAACATTTGTCTTGATGCTGAGAGTTTGGATCAATCCGCGCAGTCCGAACTTCTGGCTCAATCTAAACTGGGATTAAACCAGATTGTTTCTTTTACACGGAGGGATGCAACCTGCTGCCAGCAAACCAGAAGAAAACATTTTTTAGAGATGGGAGATGATGCAAGAGTTGTTTTTTGTAAATAAAATATTCTCTTTATGCAATCCCCAATGGCTCTGCGATGAACTGGCGAGCTATCCAGGGTGTAACCCGTCTATTCCCCAAAGCCTGCTGGGATAGGCTCCAGCTTCCCCAAGACCCTCCACTGGAGTTAGCGGTTTGGATCATGAATCAATGAGCAATCCATAATGTGCTCCTGATCTTCAACTAAGTAGTTTTAAATGCCTAAATATAACCGTATAATCACAAATGTGAGCGCCACGGGGTTATCTGCTGTTCCCAGTAAATAATGGCAACATCGTGGTTCCATTGGGGTGGTTTACTTACAACTCTTCCAAAGTGCAGGAATATGTACAGTGATCCAGAGAAACATGTTCAATATCCACAATATGTGCATTAAATACACAGTTTCTCACCAATGGTTCTCTAAACACCAGCTCTGCAACCCAATCCAACCTACTCGCCTCCCCGCTGAGCTCCTTTTAAACCTCTAGCTCCTCCCCTAACAGGAAGCGAGACAATTATCAGGTAAAATACGCTTTTTCTTACATAACAGTTGTTCTGCATAACAACTAGACGCGCTACAACAATCCAGAATGGAAATACATCTTAACAACCCCAACATCATGATAATCAACATTATGCAGATGGAAATAAACAAGTTAACAGCGTTCAGTGCGTCACGTGACGCTGACGTCACTGCCGCATTACAGCCCACGTCCACGTGTTCAGGGCCGTGCTAACATAGCCTCCGTTTACACAAATGACCAACCGACATGGCGATGCACAGTGTTCATAGCGAGACAACAAGGTGTGCACTAGAGCTGCACGATTCTGGATAAAATGAAAATCACGATTTTTTTGTTTAGAATTGAGATCACGATTTTCTCACGATTTATAAATATTTACAATTTGTTTCCAATATAAATATTTATTGCACGTATTACGGCACATCAACTTTGCAACAGCTGACACTGAACATAAAAACAATAAATGTCTCTCTTGTCTTCTCTTACACACACACAACCTTCGAATCATTTTAATAGTGACATTTTTTTAACAATATATTTTCTGTGCATAAGGTGATGAGAGGTCGGTATGTTTCTTAAAATATAAACAACAGGAGGGTTGAACATGAAGCTAGAAACTTCACACAGCAGTCCTTTTGTTAAATTTGATATCCTTACATTTAACAATGGATGACAAAAGTGATTTATGCAATGTGGGTATGCAAGTGATAGCCTGTTTCAATGGTAAAATAATAATAATAAAAAACAATCAGAAAAGAGTTTATTCATAGTACTAAACATATTTAGGGTGGATTTGACTCATCTTTGTTTCTCCCGTAACATTATTCCTCTCTCCTACAACATCCATTACATTACACATTATGGCCAATTATGCTAATTATACGATGACGTCATTCAACAACTTCTAGAACAGCCAATAGCTGCTTTCTTTACTTTAGACCAGCACAGTGACCCAAAAGACAAACTTTGGCAGAGTTACTTCATTTTGTTGTTGTTTGTTTTCTGAAGTTTTCTTACTTTTGGTTTGTTTTTAGTCAAAGTAAAACGTGAACATATGTTGGCAAAAAGCACTTTTTAAACTCCTTACTGGACAGACAGTTTAAACTGGACATTAACAATCTAAATGGACCAAACAGAGACAACAGAAATGATGTTACTTTACATCCCACTCTGTAAACCAGGCTGGGATCAGCGGTGGATCTGCACATGCACTATTCATTGTGACAGTGCACGTGGAGTAGTGCAGGTGTCCTCTCTGCTCCTCTGACCGGCTGGGAGTGCCTTATGATGGGGAGAGGCTCCCACCGCTCGATCCTTACAGTAACTGCTAAACAATATGTGCTTTCAAGTCAGTCGCCGAAACACCAGAAACGTCTAATAACTCCAGTAAAAGTCGCTAGATTTGTCGCTGGTCGCTTTAAACAAAAAAGTCGCCAAGGTGGTTTGGAAAGTCGCCAGATTTAGCGAGAAAGTCGGCAAGTTTTTTCCTACCAGCCGGCATCTGCGTCACGCGGTGTAAGGATCCGCCGTTGTCATTTGTTGAGGGAGAAAGAGGGAGCGCTTGTTTTTGTGCACGTGATGTCCCAGTTCAAAATGCGGTACATTCATTGTCTTTTTTTTTTTTGTTTTTTTAATTGTCATTTGAAAATGAGATCTTATACGAGTATGAATTGAGATTGCAATTTTTTTTAACGATTAATTGTGCAGCTCTAGTGTGCACCCCCAATAATCTGCTGATGACAGGTAGAATGTCAGGAATGCCACTGCGAAACAGTACCCTGGATGTGTTGCTGGTGGCGTGTTTGTCCTCGGGACAACCGTCAAGTACGTACCAGTGTGTATGTGTGTTGTCCCGCCGAGCAACAAGACCCCTTTGTCCCAGAGAGTAATACTAAAAGCCTGGTGTGTAATACTGCAAATGTTTAAACTTATCTGAAGTATTCGTCACGTCTGATTTTTACGTCTGAAGTTTTTTTCAATTTTTTCGATTTGTCATGTTTTTAATGTCTGTTTCATTTGGCAAAGTTTTAAATTTGTCGTATTTTCAAAAGGGAGTTTTTAAAAAAAAAAATTTTTTATATGATCTTGTTTTTTAAATTTGTTTTTATATTAGTCTTTTTTTTTTTTTTTTTTAAATTCAACTTTTTCTGATTTGTCATGTTTTAAGTCCTTCATGTTTTGTCAAATTTTTTTTGTTTTTTCAAATTGCAGTGATTTTTTCAAATGTTCATTTTCAATTATTCATATTTTGTAATATGTTTTTTTTTTTGTTTTTTGTTTTTTTTTACATTGTCATTTTTTACATTTTACATATTTTTTATTTGGCTATTTAAAAATTTGTCATGTTTTTTTAAATTGTCGTTTGTTATTGTCTTGTTTTCTAAATTTGTTGTTTTTAAATTTGTCTTTTGAAAAATAAATTTCAAAATTTCCGATTTGTTGTGTTCTAAAGCTATCATATTTTTAAAAAAATATTTAGATTTTTTAAAATTGTAGTTATTTTTTAAAACATTTTCAATTTTCGTGTTTTGTAATGTAATTTTTTGTTACATTTTTAAAATTGCGATATATTTAAAAATTTTGTTTTTTCATTTAGCAATTTTATATAAATTTGTAATTTTCTGAAAATAAATTTAATTGAATTTTTTTTAAAAATAAATGTGATATGTTTGCATTTTACGGCCACCATACTCCTTCCTCATCTTTTCAATCACAAAATAAAGTTATCTTTGTAAAACTATAATTCATTTGATCTATTTATGTAACACACTTTGAATTGTGTGTACATGAAACATGCTACACAAATAAACCTACTTTTCCAAAGTTTACTTTGTAACACTTTTACATGAACAATGTGATCATAATCAGGGGATCCAGCTCATGTCGTGGCGGTTTTCAGCGATATATAAAGCGGTAAGAGCCAAACTTATGTGGTCGGACTAAACAGAACATCATTTCAACCTGGGAAAATTGATAATTTGAAATTGATCTTTTTTATTTTTTTATTCTAAAGACCAAAAACATTATCCATGATATATTCGTCTCAGTGCATTCTTCAAAATAAATGCACAGCCGTGCAATTTAATGCCAGGAAATCTTTATTACTACTTGAGCAAAGATCACCGTCTTCCCAAATGGCAGTCTCTGAGGGGGGGGGGGTATCTCTTTGCTTGCATGTATGCCAACACTGAAGCAATCAGTATAAATTAATAATAAGTAAATCAAAGTGCTTAATTTAATGGACGCTATAAAAGATTAATACCTGACATTATCCAAGCTGCTGTGCTGTTGGGGGAACCACCCATGCCTGAGGTAAACCAGTCACATTTCTATGAATATGACATTAGACACATTGATGTGATGTGTTCCATCAACGTCAGCCAGTGTTCAGTGCAGCAGGTCTGGATAGAAAGTCCGCCGAGTGTGACTGGTCTATTTCTGTCTCTTTTTCCTCGCTGGGTCTCCAGGCAAGAGATCAGTTCAGGGTGGAGGAGAGCTGGTGTTTGGCCCGAGGGGTCCTTGGACACAGATTCTGTCATTGTTCCACAGCTGCCACCCCCCCCCCCCCCCCCCCCCCCTTCCTCACACCCCCACCAACTCCACTCTGTGGCCATCCTCACCTTAAGGGCGTCCCCTGCTACCCCCGCCTCCCTAATGAAGAGTGACACGCGTCCGGAGGATCTGATCTAGTCTGAAACCGGGCCCTTGCCGCCTCTGTTTTGTCTCCTATTATTGACTGTGGTGGCTCACACTGGGTCGCCGTGATGAGAGCGCTGTATACCCGAGAGGCATTACTCCCAAATCGGAGGGGGGTCCAGAGGGCAGATGCAACTGTATGGATTTGTGAAGACCTAATTGTCTTTATTCATGAGATGTGTGATTGATATTAGGGAAAAATGAGACACTCTAATTGTTCTCATATGAGGAATTTCTTCCAGGCCCACATTCGGGATGGAGCGTTTGTTTCTATGTGTGTGTGCACTGCTGGGTGAGATATCAAACTGACAACTCCTGAAGGGCATCTATGCAGCAGACTCCCGACACATCACTTGAAATAATTCATGTGGCTTTGTTGTCCTTTCTGACAGTTTCTTGCCTGCGTGGCATCCAGCGGATCCGGATACAACACTGATAAAAATAGGTCTTAATATAAATAAAGAGCAAATTTGCTTGTTTCTTTAAGGACTTTGGGTGCCGAGAGGTTTAAATTAAAGTTAAATTTAAACCCTTTAAAGACCATATAGACCAGAATTTAAGCCCATTCTATGTCCACGAATGACTTGTTGGATTTAAGGACATGGATTTATTTACATCAGCAGCGTCTGATTATTATACTGACCTCGGTGTGGAAGCGAAGTACGAGGGTTTACTTTGGACAAGCACCCTGACCATTTTTGTGTTTAAAGGCTGAAAATCAAAATGAGGCAGAATCCTTCAAAAAATTCCTGAATCCAGATGGTGATCCAGGAACTTTAAATGAAATTAAATTTAGACAAATCAGAAAAACATCATGAAAATCCATCCAGTGGTTTTGGTGTGAAGCCGCCGGCAGACAGACAGTCTCCTCCTTGGCGGAAGTAAAGTATCGTCCTTCATGAACTGCAACACTTTCACATGGTAGACATGTTTTTATGCCATATACATCATACACTTTCATTGACCTTTTAAACCTGAGTCAACCACTGGCATCATCAATTTCTTTCCCAGTTGCCCAAACAGCCATTCACAAAATTACAGAAACGTGCAAATGCACGAGCCTAGAATCTGAATCAGACGATATTGGGCCTGTTGACTGCAGCCCACTGATCTGCAAAACCAAACCAATGTCTTAACCCCAGGGTGTCCTCAAGCATCACGATCCTGCAGGCTTTTAGTTAACTCCTGAACAACCACGTTGGTTTGCTGTCAAGGTCGCGCCCAATCATGTTGACCATCAGTCTGATTCAGGTGATTCAGCAGGAAACATCCAGAAGCTTCACAACGATGGGCCTTAAGGACCAACTTCAAACAACCCTGTTGTAACCTGTTAAATGATGAGTAGTACCTAAATACAACCAGGTTTTATATCCCAAACCAACAACAAGTAGTAAGTATGAAGCATAAATAGAGTTTGTCATGCTCAAACTAAACGACTGAGTTAAAAATGCCTAAACCTGACCAACTTCTCATTTAAGCCTAAACCTAAACAAATACACCACTCACAAAAAGTTAAGGATTTTTAAAGTGGAATATACAGCAAATTTTTAAGTTGACACCATAGTGATAGTATGTCGTGATAATATGTATGTCATGGTAATTCCCTAATTTCTGACAACTTACAGAAACAAAAGCTAAAGAGTTGTGGTTATATCAGTGTTGAGCCAACGTCCATGATTTTCATGAAAAACATCACAAGACACACCACAATGTTGAAACATGAAACTCTGTAGCCTGTATTGACTAAATGAAGTTGTTCTTGTCGATATGTTGAAGTTGTCAATACGTTATATTTTTACACACTTGGTGTGAAACCTGTCTGGATGAGCACAGGAGATATTTTTAGACCAATTAGGTGACACTGGATGATTTCCCATGGTACACCTGAGGATCTCTGAAGGCTCACCAGTGTTCCACGGCACAGTGGTTGAAAAATACCACAAGATAAAAACATAAACAGCTGCATTTACATTACAGTTTATTGCAAAATGAAAGCGATATTTTGAAGTTTTGACAAAACATTTGCGATTTGCAGGCGTTGAACAATGTTTACTGCATAGGCCTTATGGAAGCTAGCCATGTTGCATTATTTCAGGGTTTTCTAATTGCAGCTTAGAATTAAACGACTTTTTGAAGCTCTTCTCCACCATTTCATTTTCTAAAACTGAAATTCACCAGTTGTTCCACACCGAACCATCTTTACTGGAAATGAACTGGTCATGACTCCCCGCGTCACATCGGGGACACGTAAATGCGGAAAGTGTTTCCATTACAGTTTTGCAACATGTTTCTCCATCGAAACGTCTGAAAAGACACCTATTGAGAGCGTAAAAAACCTTTTAGCGATATTTGAGACTTTTCTTTGAGACGTTTCTATTAGCGGTTATTATTGTGATATTTACTTTTTGATCGATTCTAGGTGCGATGGAAACGCCCATAATGTCGGTACTGTTCGCGTCGTCTTGGTCTGATGATATCTCAATGTGAAGACGATGTTTAGAAGCTGATTCGTAGTTTAGACACTTTTTTTTTTGCAGATCACTTTGTATGACTTTTAATCACTTTGTTAAATATCAGCATGTTGTGCAATTAGTATTGTGAATAGTTGTACATTTGCATTCAAACTAGTGGAGAAAGACATTAAGTTCACCTGTAAAGACTACAGTTTATGTCAGGATCATTCAGACATCATTCAACAAGCTAATCATCTTTGTATTGCTTTAAATTGAACCAGCGTTTCCCCACAAAGAAGCTCAGGGGGTGTTTATTATAAACTCTCGGGTGGCGCTGGAAGTCAGGATTAGTTTTCTTTTGGTTTATCTAGTTTTAATTGTCCTTTGTTTGTGTTGTAAACAGGTTTTAGCTGAACTTCTGGTCATTTTCATATGCAACACGAAAAGACTGAGTTTATTTACATCTGCGTAGAAAGGTCGCCTGTGTCACAACACACCAGGATTCAGTGAGGTCAGATACCATCATCGTGGAGCTGCATTCAGCTTACTTTGTAGAGCAGGTGCCATAAGCACAGAGGATGACCTTGGTTCGATACCTGGCTTTAAGTCACATCCGCTGCTCAATGAAAGACTAAAGTTTATTTTTAAACAAGTCAAAAAATGACTTGTTTTTAATGGCATACTACGATGAAATGAACTTTTATTTTATCTGACATTAATGTCACTGAAGTAAGACGACGTTTAAAGGGTTAAAAAACGATTTATCATTTGTTGTTTTAAACGGAATCAAAAGAATATTGATGTATGATTTTATAGCAGTTTTTCTGTGAGGACACTGGTCCACAAAGGTCACCAGATGGTCTGAAGTTCTGTAACAAAGTATAAAAAATGTGGAACAAAAATGGTCTAAAATGACGAGTTGTTGCAAAAACTCATCCCAGTAGCTGCAACACTGCTAAAATGATCATCCATCCATCCGTTATCCTCACCACTTAGTCCAGTTGCTAAAATGATCAATTAATAAACAAAGTAGTTGAAGAGAAATGGACCAAAATGTCCAGGACAGCATGGGGGTTCAGTCTGCGCTAGTATGAGCTCCTAGCTAAGATATGATCCTGTCTTTGATGCGGTGCGACGCTCTGCTACGGAGTGGACGTGTGGAAATAAAGGTTTCCATCAAAAAGCAAAGCTGTGAACAGTGCTGTAATAACAGGGTTAAGAAAGGTGCTCTAGCACTTCATTTCTTCATTTTCACCACGACATGACATCTGTTTCTTTCTTTTTGTAGAATATTTTGCCTGCTTTGATAAGACGGGTTTTAATTGAACTGTTTTAAGTGATCTGTCTTTCCTGTCCTCTCCACCCCAACCAGTCGAGGCAGATGGCTGCCCTCCCTGAGCCGGGTTCTGCCGGAGGTTTTCTTCCTGTTAAAGGGGAGTTTTTTCCTTCCCACTGTCGCCTCGTGCAGCTCAGGATGGAGGATTGGATCCAAGTCATGACTCGATGCAATCAGTTGGTTTCTATTATAGGATATGAATGAATTGGCTTGAAATGATGTGGATGTAAAGTGTCCTGAAACAACATTGTTGTGAAGTGGCGCTGTACAAATAAAGTTGAATTTAATTGAATTGAATTTCTAGGAGGCTGAGAAACAAAGCGTACAAGGACAGTTTCAGGTTTTATTTGTTGATTTATGGTTTTACATGAACAATAAATATAAATTTGTTTGGTTACTTGAAATAGAGTATGAAGTAGAATAAAGGGAGACAGAGTTAAAAAAAAAAAAAAAAAACTCAATGGGAAAAAAGATGCACTGAAAGTCCTGAAAATTGTTTAATCATTTAATTGTCACACCCTGAATCATAATCAATTATGAGGTATTTAAGATGTCACACCCTATAGCTGAAAACTCCTGATTAATCCACTCAATCGAGTAATAACAGCCAAATCCAGACTTCACATAACTGGCGCTAGTTAGCTTCTTAGCTAAGTAAGTAAGTAAAGGTTTATTTATTTCACGCCTTTCAAGATAAAAATCCCAAATAATTCACAACATTAAAACAACAAACATCAGAAAAGACATAAAAACAAATAAAACTAAGTAAAAAAAAAGATTAGAAAGATGTTTTTTTAAAAAGATTTTTTAAAAGATGTCACCGACTCAGCCAGGGAGTGCCATAAAGCAGGGGCCACTGCTGCAAAAGCTCTTTCACCTTTTGTTTTAAACGGCGTACGTAAAACCGTCAGCAGACCCTGGTCAGCAGATCTCAGAGACCTGCTGGGAACGTAAGGCGTTCAAGGTCTCAGATACAGCTCAGCAACAGATCTAATACAAAACCTTGTGTGTTTAAAGGATCTTTCCCAACATGCGGGGAAGCGACGAGCTGGTTTTTGGCTTCATATGTTGTTAAATCTCTTATTTGGAAAATGCAGATAATCTTCCTACGTAAACCTTAAGAGAAATCCCACACAAGGCCACATGTTCGTACCCAACGACCGACCGTTTCTGCTGCTCTGCACCAGAGTTACCCATCCTCAGAGTCCTTGGGAGAAAACACCTTGCGTGGCTCAGGTAAGCGCAAATTAATGCGTTTGTGTTTATGTGGGTCATCATGCACACATACACACACCCCACAAATGAAGATAAAAGCATGTGAGAGTACGTTTATGCAGGTGTGTGCGAGTATGAGCCGCGTGTGTGTGTGCACCCACCAGTGTAATGTGATAAGCTCCAGCAAAGCACATACCTGATGCCATTAAATGCAATTTCCCATGTGTGTCAGCCAAGCCATTTGTCAGCTGCTAACACTGCACGCTTTATTAAAAACCTCATCCGCTTCAATTAACTGCGCCTGCAAAGCAGTTTAACTCCACTCTAATCCTGTCAAGATGTTTAAACAGGCCTTACGTACAGTAGCTACAGAAATGTAAAAGCTGCCAGTGAGTTTCTCAGGACGTTTCCAGTCGCTGCTGGAAGTCGGGCTTTGACTCAGGACGATTAGCTGCCACCAGCGTTTGATGGCATCATCCTGACGCTGGAAAGCAAATCATAAACCTCTTTTTGCCAGTAATGGCAAAGATTTAGGCATGTAACTGTAAAATCGAGCTCTAATTTCGCGAGCAGCTGGGTCCCTATATGGTTTGTCTCTTTGGTTAACTGGGATGTGACTGACAGATGGCACAGTTGTCACCAAAGTATTCAACTTTACATGGAAATAAATACCATTCAGACTAACGTCATCGCTTCTCCGCAAACTGCTCCTCAGTCAGCATTTGTCTGCTACAAAATGCTTCTTCAGGTAGTTGGACTGACTTCTTTGGTGGCAGCAGGAGAAAATCCGTGGACATCTGCCTCAGAAGAGCCGTTTTAGAGCCATAAGAAGAAAGTCAGATCATCTGAAAAGAGCCGCAGTCCCATCTTTATAGTGAACCGAGCCATTAGCTGCTCTTCCTGTTGGGTTTGTCTTTACTTCATCTAGAGAGCAAGTTAATCAGTGAACAAGCCCCATCTCCCTTTAACCCAATAGCTGTGTTTCCATCACACCTAGAACTGCGTAAAAACAAAATATCGCAATAAAAACTGCTAATGGAAACATCTACATTTCAATAAAAGCCTCAAATGTCGCTAAAAAGTTTTTACACTCTCATGAGGTGGTTTTCAGACGTGTTGATGTAGAAAAATATCGCAGAAGCATAATGGAAATACTTTTTTCATATGTACGTGTCCCCGGACACGGGGGGGGGGGGGGGGGGGTCATGTGACCAGTTCATTTCCGATAAAGATGGCGCAGTGCAGAACAAACAGTTTTAGGAAAGAAAATGGGGGAGAAAAGCTTCGGAAAGCCATTGCAAATTCTCCACAGCAAGTAGAAAACCTAAAAATAACGCTACGTGGCATAAACTGCATTTTTTGTAAAATCTCGCAAGAGTAACGAGACTTTACGAGACTTGAGGTTTATGCGCTAAGCGCTCTTTAGTGGAAACACCCGCAAATCCCCAATGCTGTTTGTCAAAACTTACAAATATCACCTTTATTTTGCAAATAAATGTAATGGAAATGCAGCTAATGACAGTTTTATTTATGTAGCACATTTAACAGCCAAACTAAGTGTTTTGCAAGAAAATAATCGTCAGCAATAAGAAAGACTCGCAGCAAAGACAAGAAAACAGAAAAAAGATTCAATAAAGTTGGAACAAACGGTCGATTGTTTACGGGAAATGCTAAATTTCAGCTCAGGAGTCGCCAGGTTACGAGTGTAATTTGGTCTGTTTTCAAGTGACTTAGCTGTCACAGAAAATGGAGCAAAACCACCAGAAGTTAGTGTGAAGTTGTGCAGCTGACATGCAACCAGCAAAAAGTAACAAACCAGAGAAGAAGCAGCAGAACTAGAAGAGAAAGAAGAAGAAAAAAAAGCATATTAATGGCATGCAAAGCTCCTGAAGCCATGACTGTTCGGATCTGTGCAGCAGCAATGACACGATGTGAAGACATGGACAACTTCATGCGATTTTTTACCAACAGCTGACCCTGTAGCCGTAAACATCCCGAACACCAGCCAATCATTTCTAAGGATGTGCCTGGACAGAAAATAGTCCTGAAAATAATCTTACAGCTGCTTTATGTATGCAAGCGGGTTGAAGCTACGTTCACACTGCAGATCCTCTTACTGGGATCGTCCCAGTAATAATGCAGCCATACCAACGGAAATGACGTGTTGTGTAGCTGACATGCAACCAGCAAAAGCAACAAACCAGAGAAGGAGAAGTAGAACAGGAAGACGCAGAATCTGCTAAATAAAAAGCGCCTGAACGCGATGCGGAACTCTTCTGGTGTTCATAGCGGTGCGTTAGCGCTACCAACCGGTGTCAAAACATGGAAGTCAGCTCTGGACCCAACACTGAACTAGAAACCATGGCAACGCGAAAGATGCAGGAAGTGTGAGGATGGCGAGGTCTGACGACGTTTGAAACAGACGTACATACGTACGTATATATGTACTTTTATACGTACGTATATACGTACGTATATACGTACGTATATATGTACGTATGTAAGGGAGCAGAAATGGACCTTAACTCGCATCAGCTCTGACTTATAGTTAAATCATGTCTAACGAACAAACAACATAACCGTGTTTCTGTTACTTCCTGAAATTACACAAAACCTAAATATCGCAATAAAAAACTGGGAATGGATCTCATATAAAACTCAGATATAAAAGTTTTTAAGGTCTCATGGCGTGTTTTTTTCAGACATGTCAAAATATAAATATATCGCAAAACGCGATGTAAGGGGGTCATGCGACCCGCTCGGTTCAAGTTAAGACGGCGACTGGATGACGTTTTTTACCAGGATTACAGCTTCAACAGTCAATTCAATGGAAAAACCTGCAAATATGGCTTTTATTTAGCAAACAGTCAATGGACACGGAGACAGAGATACTGTCATTAACTGGAATCTAAAGTGTTCAAACTAAAACCATGAAATATTTGGTCTGATCAGGACTGAAGTTGATTTAAAGGAAAAAGAACATCTGCAATGTTTCCATGGGGATTTTTGTTCTCCAATGTTTTTCCCATTTCCTGCAAACGTCAAGAGCAAACACTGAAGTTATTCCCAACATCCTGAGTATCACGTTCATGTGTCAATCTTTATTCAAAAAGCGCTTTTTAGACAAAACAATGCAGCGAACTGTGCTTTAAACATGTAATGGACAAAATAACACGTCTACTCGTCAAGTCACACGACGTGTTCACACAGACACACACACAACACACACACACACGTAGATGAAACGATGCCTCAGAAACGCCGTCCTTAACCTCACCGAACACATCGGGGAAAGTTGAAACAAAGTTTACATAAAGGATGTTCAGCTGAAATAAAAAGAATGAATTAATCCCATTTACAGTTTAGAAAGATATTTATACCCCAGTTTAAGCAGGGAATGTGTGACATCGGGGGGGGGGGGGGGGGGGGGGTAAGTGATGCAGTAAATGGACAGCTTACATGAGGCGATAATTCGCCACATGGAAACGTGACATACAGCATCAGATGCTGGTATGAGCAAACCGGGCATCCATCACAGATGCTAACAACTCTGATTAAAAATACATAATCTGCAAACGGCCCCCTGGTACCGCCGTCGAGCCATTTTGGGTCTAATTGCAATTGGTCTCCGTTATGATCAAAGGCAAGTCACACCTGCTCGCCTTCCGCTTTCGTTTCGCTGATTACACTTTCAAATTTCATCAACGTCAAGTGGATGGATATGAAATTATGGCATAAACCTGTTTACGTGTGGTCAGCACCGTCAAATTCCCATCTTTGCTGTAGACTATCAACCCCCCCCGCCTAAAAATGTGTAGCTGCGCTTCAGATTTAATCAAGTGTTTCATGGTGTGTTGGACAGCAGGGAAAGTAGGCAAAGAGGTTAAAGAGCAGCCATGACAGACAGCAGAGATCACAGTCCTGATGGAAAGAAAACACAGAGCTGAGCCGCCTCCCCCTTAGCTTACCCATCAGCTGCATCTCTGGAGGGGGGGGGTGACAAAGCATCATGAGGAAGAGTACCAAGCCTTCACTCAGAAGGCTTTGCACCCAGTGCTCACCCAATTTACACCTCTCGCTTTCTTGCAAACCCCACCCAGGATCCCCTGGTGACAGCACCATGCTAACCATCACCTCCCTGCTGGCATGACCAAGACTGTGTGTGAAATGTGTGTGTGTGTGTGAAATGGAGAATGGAAAGTGCAAGAGCATGTGTGGTATTCTTGGGAAAACACTGTTAGATCTTCAGAGTTTGGACATTTTTTCTGCTTTTCTACGACAGACAGAAGAATCCGAGAAACTACGTGTACTCGCAGCTTTTACAAGTTAAATTTGAGAGTTTTTATTACCTCTTACAACATAATTTAACACCCAAATCACATCCACACTAGCAGAAATGAATGACTCCTAGGGTTGAATTAAATGATTTATTTACATTAACAGTGACTGATTATCACACTGACCTGGGTGTACATGCTAAGTACGAGGGTTAGCTTCACATAGACGGCTTTATCGCAAAAACAATGATCGCAAAAACTGATAATGTCAAAAAAGTTTAGCAACAGTATTTAATGTCCACAACACTTCGGCTCTCAGTTGGAGTAAAGCTAAATGTTGTGCGGAGGTTGATTACAACTGAACTTGTCACACTGCTAGAAGCCATCTGCTGGGTATCTTTACTTGACAACCCAAACAAAAACACAGACGGAGTTAGCCGTTTGGCTTCTCAGGTGGATATCTGCTTTGCTAATTGCTAACGTGAGAATAACCCTTCGTCCAGCCATGTAATGCTAAATTTTTCCCTCTTAGGGATCCTCTGTGTTGGGGGCTACACATGTTTGGTCGTCATGGTGGGTGTTGTTGGTAAGGGTCCTGCACTGCAGACTTATGGCTGTAACAGGGGCCTTGGGCGCTTCCTGGGTCTCCAGTGGTCATTCTCGGGGCGCCTCCTGATGACGACAGACCCCCAGATATCGTTTCCTCGCAGCTGTTTATTGCCAGAAAGAGAGACAGAAACCTGAAGGTTGTTTTTAATTTGTTTTGGGGAGTTAGAGGTTGTGTGTGGGTGTGTGTGTGTGTACATTAGTGTGAAATTGTTTTTATATTGTAAAACACATTCAGATGCATCTGTACAAAAGGTAGTGTATAAATAAAGTTTGATTTTATGTAAATAATTTGCCCTTTTGCATTTTACCCTCTAAATCTAGTTCTCGTCGCCGTCATTTAGCTCCTTCCAAAATACCATAGGCTGTATATGAAAGATGGACGGAACCTCTGGCGGTTACAAGTGAAGCCTATGCGGAAGTAAACAAAACTGCAGTTCCCCCTTCATCCACTAGGGGCTCCAAAACAGAGCAAATCCCCATAGACTCCCATGTTAAAAAGACCAACTTCACAGCAGAAATAAACATGTTTACAGTAACTTAATCTCAAAGTTTGGCATATTTAGGGGCGTGTCCTTTTGATTGACAGGTACTCGATCTCCCGCTTCAAGTCAGAAGAACGTAGAACAACCGCGGTTTTTAGCTGGTTAACTTTTGCCTGCTTACCTCTGTTAGCTGGTTAGCTGTTGTTAGCGCCGGGTTAGCTCAGTTAGCATTTAGCTACAGAAAGCTCGGAGTTCGCTCGATGTCAATCATCCACCATGACGCTCACAGCCCCCCTCTCAGCTCCACCTCTTTGCCCATATTTGTATTTTCTGGGCGAGACGACACGCATTCCCCTGCCAAGATAGTGATGGTAGGAACCGCCCACCGAGCTTCAATTCAGCTCTTCAGAAACCTACGGGTGACGTCACGGAGGCTCCGCCCATCTTTTATATACAGTTTTTGATTTTAACGACAGTAAACC